>NW_003852409.1:26440048-26452145 GCF_000181295.1 Otolemur garnettii | reverse complement strand
AAAAAAAAAAACAAAGCTATGTCTTAAACAAGGACAATGAGAACCACCACCAGCCGCCTCAATATCTCTCTTACAGGTCTGGCCCGAGGCAGGCACTTTATGTAAACTCTGTGTGTGCCTCACTCCTACTCTGTGAGTTGGGCTGCATTTCCCCATTTTGCAAACAGCAGGCTGAGACTTGAGGAGCTGAATATTTTGTCCCAGTCACATGGATAGTAAGCAATAGGTCCAAGAGTCTCAGCCCAGCCTCCCCTTGCAGTGCCCACGCCACCCCAGAACATTCTCTCCTTCAGAAGCCATTCCAGAAGGGGGCATCAGTCACGACAGCCCAGGACAGTCTGGCAGACATAGAGCGTGCACACACTGGATCAGCCAAGAGCTGGACAACCCAGCGAGTCCCCATGCCTGAGCTAGGAATGCTGCGCTTTCCAGATAAACACTGTCTACTCACAGGGTTTCCCTGAAAAACCTACACTTTGCTTGGCTTGGAATTTGTGTCCTAAGCTGTTGGTGGCTGCCATGGGGAGTCATCAGGCAGCCAGCAGAGCTGAGCAGCCAGCCTCGGCATGGCCCACCAGCCTCTCTCGAGCACCATGTGTGTGCTGGCCCTGCTCTTGGGGTTGGGAGTTCCAAGCTACTTAATGCATAATGTCTGCCTGGAGTCTCAGGGGTGGGGGGGACTCTCTGGAAGGAGGAGGGAAGCATTGTGAGTCCCATCTGGTCCTAACTGTCTCTCCAGGTCACCGGGGTTAATAGGGGGAGGTAGTCAGTATGAAAATCCATCAATTCTCACTTTATATCAACTCTTAAAATATAGCTCTTGCTTTCTCCCTTCCCATTCCTGCTCCGTCAGCAACCACCTTCCCGCCTGGATTTCCCTGGCAGCTACCTCAGTGGGCACCCTGCTTCTACTGTGCCTCCTTGCAGCCCACCTGCCTCACTGAGGCCAGAATGGTCCTCCCAAAGTTCAAGTATCTACACTCCCTTCCCTGGATCCCTGTTTAGGGTGGCCCATTGCTTTAGGACAAAGTGGCCTCAAAGGGCCTGTGTGACCCACGCCCAGCCTTGGCTCATGCCTCCTGGGCACTCCTCCATCCCACCAAGGCCTGGCAACTTCTGCTGACTGTCCTCTCACAGCCCACGGGTCACTTCCCCAGAATTGCTTTCTGCTGCCTCCAGGCCAGGTCTTGGCACCCTGCTGTGTCCTATCCCAGCAACAGGACCTGCTATTGCTGCTGCCTGACCAGTAGTACCCAAGGTGGTAATTATATGCCCTGAATGGCTGACCACTATGCCCCAGGGGCTTATGCACAGTGGGCTCTGGACGACTGCTTGCTGAGTCAGGGAATGAAAGGCAAGAAGACTACCTTTCCTGGAGATGTGAGAAAGGCTTCCCAAAGGCTGAGTCCTTTGAGCTGGGTCCTGAGTACATCTTTGCCAGACTAAGGGAATGACTGACAAGGAGCCCCAATTGGCATGTGTATTATGTGTTAAAAAATAACATGCACATTGAGTTCCTGCTTTCCTGAAAGCTGAAACCTCTGTTGTGAACAGGCACAAAGAAGCATAATCAAATTCAACTACATGTACCCTCCAAGAAGTCTTCCCTGATCCCCCTACTACTGAACAGCAGAGACAAAAATGCCTACTGTGACCTCTGCTTAGTCACTACCCGGTGGCAGGTGGCGGTAGAACCTGACCCTGCCACTGCTTATTTGCTTTCTTAATCTCTCAGAACCTCAGTTTCTTCACCTCTAAATTAGGAATCATGGCAGCTGCTCAGCAAAGGCTGAATGAGGGACATCATCGTCCTCAGAGCCCAGCACTGGTGCGCCTCCCTCCTGTTGCCTGGGTATTGCCCCACCGTTATATTCTCCCATCCCTCTTCCTTGCTTCCATGTCTCGCTGTGCGTCCTCACTGTTCTGGAAGGTTCCTAGGTGGTTGCCATCCCAGCATTGCCATCTCCACCAACTAATAGCTTCTGTTTAGCTCACCCATGCATAGTTTAGCCTCATAATTTTTCCTCCTGAATCAGCTTCTCCAGATTCTAATCACCTCACTTTCTCTTCTCTGAATTCCCTCCAATTTGGAGATTCGAAAGAGGCGCTTCTCTGCATGAACATGCTGTGATTCAAGTTGAAAATAAATTTCTCCTGGCAGCAGCCAGCTTTCTGAAAAATGACATTTAAGACTGACAGTGGACAAGATTGTAAACAGGTTTCCAATAAGGAAAAAAAGTTAGCGTTAAGTGTATTCTATGAATTTTTTTAAACAATGTGTGCGCGTTTGTGCGCGCGCACGCATGTCTATAATTGTAGCCTTGCTGTGACACCGTCTGCTTCGGGAAGAATTCTGGGACAGTGTGGATCTGTTTCGGAACTATCTTGGTATTCTTTTACTTTTCAGAAAGCAGCTTCATTTCATGAGACTCACTCCCATACAAGAGTGTAAACGATCTGCTCATTCATTCATTCAACACACATGTATTCGGTGCCTCTTATGTGCTAGGCTGTGTGCTCAGTAAGGGGCCTATGAACCAATAGAGCAGTTCACTTCCTGTCCATAGAAACCTCACATCCTCAAGAAGAAGGCCGGTAGGTAAGCAGGTGACTATTATGTAACATCATAGCAGTAAGCTCAGTATGTCATGGAGCCCAGAGGAGGACCCCAAGAGGGGTGGCTGTAGGCACAGGATGGCCTCCTAAAGCCATGACACCTAAACTTGGCTTGTGAGATGAAGAGGAGTTGGCTGGATGAAGAAGGAGGAAAAGGGAACACCATGTGCAAAGCTGGGAGGTTTGAGGTGGCCCAGCATGTGGTATCCAGGAAGCCACAGACAATTTGCAATGATTGGGACTTCTGGTATGCAGGGGGTTATCAGGAGGCATGACTGGAGGGACATCGGGGGCTGGCATGCCAAGCCAAGAAGCACCTCGAAGCTTGTCACCAAGGCCATGCAGGGCTTCAGCAGGTGTGACGTGATCCAGGATCCAAGTGGTGCTTTACAGAGATCTTGGTGGAGGGGAGAGAGCCTGAAAGCATGGGCCCAGGGAAGAGGCAGAAGGTAGGAAACCTGGGATCCACCCAGGACAGCCTCATAGCATCTTACAGAGGGCTGGAGGAATGACCACACTTAGAAAGTAAAGTGGGCACATTGGCAGGAGATCTATTGCTCTGTGTTGCTCTTCAAACAGCTTTGCTCCAAGTTCCTCACTACTGACTGGTATTGGTGGGGGCAGATCTGTCATGACACTAGATAATATATTGTGAGTAAAAAGAATCCACCTGACATTTGCCTTCCCCATTTATTATTACTAAATAAAAGCACTTTCCAAAGTTGTTTGGAATGGTGTTTTGATGCTCCCCTGGCCAGAACCACAAATTGCCTTCCTACAGAAAGCAAGAAGGAGAATCGTTTGGGCCAGGTAGAGAGGGTATTAGAAAAACGTCTTTGGGGTGCCGGATGGGAAGATGCCCACAGGACAATAGAATGCATGGAACTGTCCAGTCAAAACCCTGGCATCCAAAGGTCTCTTTGGGCAACTTCTCTTTTCCTTCTGCCAAACTAACCAGCCCCTTTGTATCCCAGGAGCCCTGGGCAAGAGAGAAACAGAGGGCTGGGGAAGCAGCCTGTCATGACAGCCTCTGAGCTGCAGGCCTCAGAGGTCAACTAGGTTGAAAACAGCAGGAATTCGGACTCATCCTTCAGGGCCATGTGCCATTAAATGAGGTACTGATTGGGAAGCCATCTTTCAAGCCTAAAGGTTTCCCAAAGAAAAGAATTAAAATAGCAGGCTGGTGCAGTGGCTCACAGCTGCAATCCTAGCACTCTGGAAGGCCAAGGCAGGAGGATCCCTTGAGCACAGGAGTGTGAGAACAGCCTGAGCCAGAGAAAGACCCCATCTTTATTAAAAATAGAAAAGTTAGCTGGGTATTGTGGCAGATTCCTGTAGTCCCAGCTACTCAGGAGGCGAAGGCAGAAGGATTGCTTGAACCCAGGAGTTTGAGGTTGCTGTGAGCTAGGCTGATGCCATGGCACACTAGCCTAGGGCAACAGAGTGAGACTCTATCTAAAGGAAACAAAAAAAGAAAGAAAGAAAACAACAGCACCAACTTTGCTGCATGCCAGGCCTCAGTCTGATGAGAAGCAGGGTTGAGAAGCGTGGCCACAGTAAAGCTTGGAAGTGACCTTGGGATGTGAGTTTTCCTTGTAGCTTCTCTCATCAAGAGCAAATGAGAGTTGATGATGTTAGTGACCTTTTGAAAGGTGGCAGGTGACTGAGAAAAGAACCCAGACTTTAGACTCAGATGTGCCTACACGTGAACGCTGCCCCCACCTTGTTGTCATAGGGACTGGGCAAGTCACTTGACCTTTCAGAGCTTTATTTCCAGATCTGTGGAAAGAGGGTAGATACCCCACCATGCCTGTCACATATATTATCTCCCCCCACACTCTGAGGGAAGGGACCCTGTCTGGTTTAGTCATTACTGTTCTGGTGCTTAAAACAGTGCCTGGTCCATAGTGGATGTACAATAATTAGTTTGGAGTTTTGTTTAGAACTCAATGTTAAGACCTCCCTGTCACTGCCTCAGCAATGAGCAGGATTAACACAATGTCTTGTTTGGTGTCGACAGTGGAATAACTTAGCCAGGCATCCTTTGGGCTCCTTGAGGTTCTGGCTCTTGATATCCCATTATGAGTTTTCTCCACGTGTTTTATTATAAAAATTTTCAAACACACAGAAAAGTGTGAACAGCGAACAGCCACATGCCTACCATTAACATTTTACCCGGTGCACTTTATCCCTTCTCCCTCCATCTATGCAGTATCAGTTCACTTCCCCCAGCCACTCAGCATGTCTGTCAATGACTAGAGTAAACACCACTTGCGTGTGAGCAGCACGTACTCGGTGAATAGCAAATGGTGCTCACTGTTATTACAGAGAGGGAGGGAGGGAAAGTCATGATGAGTCAGTCTTCCCGAAGATGAGACACTGCTAGCCACAAGGTTGGGAAGCGTCACATTTCGTGGGAACCAAACTGTCCTTATTTCATGGCCTAGCCCCGGGCAGGGAAGTGGCTGGAGGTTTAGCCACTGTGGGGTCTCCAGGCATAGACTTCAGCCTGTCCTCTGGAAGTTCTTCCCCTTGATAACTTTTAGAAGCCTTTTGAAAACTTAAAAATGTGACCATAAAAATAGAGGTTGGGATTTTCACAGTCGATTTCTGCAGAGTTAGCGAAGTTCCGAGCTCTGAACAGAACAGGTCCTGCTGAGTCAGAAGCAGTCCCAATCCTCCTCTCTTGGCACTGTGTATCACAGAAGGGACAGAGATTGGGAGGGCGTAACTCCAGATTCTACAAAGTCAGAATCTAGGGCCTGACCAGTGGATGCCATGGCCTTGTATAGGACAGTTATTTTTCCACATGTCCCAGAGCAGTGATAGAACCTGGGGTTTAAAAGACCACTCTGAGAATCTCTGTTCTGCATTGACATTCAATCAACAAATGTTTTTGAGTACCCTTGACTGACGCTAACCACCTTGGGAGAAACTGAGGCAGTCCCTCAGCAGGGTTTGGAAAGCAATTTAGTTTAATAAGGGGATCTCATGTCCATTTAATCATTCCATCCATCTTGTGGATCAGAAATTTACTGTCAAGTTCCATTAGGCCGCACGCAGCAGGAGATAAAGGAACAAGCCAGACTTGGCCTCAAATCCCAGTCTCACTACTCACTGTGGAAATGACCTTCAGCTTTTGAGCAAATACCCAGCCCTCGATTTCTTCATCTGAAAATAGAAGGTGGTGACACCAGCTTCCATGGATGTTGTGGGATAGAGCCTATGTGGAGCTGCCTAGAGTTTCATTTGGCATGTGGATAGCTTGCTCTGTAGAAGGTTCCCCAGACTTTGGGGACACAGTGACAAGAAAGACAGGCAAAGCCGCTGCTCTCTTGGCACTACAGTCTGGGCCAGGCCAGGCTCCCTGGGTTCACATCCTGCCTGTGTGAACACAAGGAAGCTACCTCACGTTTCTGTGCCTCCACTTCCCAGTTGTAAAAATGGAGACAGCAACAGGACCTACCTCGTGGGGTTATGATGAGAATTAAATGAGCAAATACCTGTCGGACACCTGGAAAGGTACCTGACACGTGGTGAGCACACACAGAAGTGCCTGCTGCCCTTGCTGCTACTCTACCAGCACCACGTCCCCCCAGGCTCCCAGATGCACAGGAGTCATCTGAGCAGCTGTGTAAAGGTCTAAGCCCTGGCCCAGGAATGTGTGTTAAAAAGAACCTCCCAGATGCAGGAACTACCGATTGAAGTGATCAAGCAATGTTAGTTTCCAATAGAGCTGAGGAAACTGATTCAGACAGCATATACCCAAGAGGACACAGCTAGTAAGCACTAGAACTGGAACCACCATTGAAGGTTAACGACCCCCACACCCAAGTTCTTGGGCCAACATTTGTCCAAGATTGGCCAGCCAATACACCAGCCTTGAATGAAATCTGGGTTCTGCACGCCACTGCAACCATTTTCTGTGTTAAAGAGTCCAGTAGAACTAAGTCAGCTATTTGGTCTAGGGAAAACCATCTCTCAAATAAGAAATCCCTGTATCCCGCATATTAAGACACTTAACCAAATATTTGAACCAGGGATCCTCCAAATATTTACAGCATGCCAGCCTTTAAACTCCCTGGAGGAGTTACACACACATAAGGAGTGGTCTCTCCAAGTGATCACTTTACCTGCATCTGTAGATTTGGGAGCATGCATGCCATTCTGGCACTCTATCTAGGTGACTCTTATAATTAATATTTACTTAAAACAATCATTAGTCTCTGCTGGGTGACATTAAACCCACGTTAGCAATATTTTTAGCCAGGCCTTCCCCGCACCTGCGACGATGGCAGGCGAGTGTACAGCAGCGGGAACCCCTGCAGTGCTTTATAAATAAGCCTGCCTGCACCTGGACCACTTGGGCAGCCGGCCAGGGGGCCTTGGATGGGGGCCTGATGTGTGCCCGGAGCAGCCCACACTTCCAGCGGGGGGGGGGTCCTCACCTCACTTTTCTTCCCCGGAGACTGTGTGGCATCTGTGCCCCAGGCTAGACCCACAGGAAAGGTATAGTTTTCTTGAAAATGTTAAGGATTTCTCCAGTAATGGAGAGGAGGATCTTAATGACAACCATTTATTACATGCTAACTGCTTTACATCCACTGTTTTCTCTAAACCACATGACAGCGCGACCACGTAGGTTATATTCCCTCCTGCTTTGCCAGAAGAGGAAACAGAGGCTTAGAAAAGATTAATGCCTCCTCAAGGTCCTGCAGCCAACAAGAGGGACGCTAACCCAGTCTAGCTAAAGCTCCAGTCTAGCTACACTCTTCCTCATCCTCAGTCTCATTCGATTCAAATGAACAGGGAGAAGGAAAATGGAATTAATGTGTATTGAGTGCCTACGATGCGCTGGGCAGTTTACGTACATTGGCCCAATTCTCACTACTGGAATAAGTTTATGGGAGGTAAGAATGATTATTCCCATTTTGCGGATGAAGCAACTGAGACTCTAGAGTTTGAAGTTACTTGCATGAGATCATGCTGCTAATAAGCATCAGAGCCAGAATTTAGACCCAGCCCAACGCTCCAACACCAGTGTTTTCCACCTTACTGAAGACGTTAATGAGAGGCATTTGCCATACAGGTGGGTAATAAAATGTAGTTTTATACAGACCCAAAGATTTTTGTCTATCAAAATCTACCTTTTTTTTTTTTGAGACATGGTCTTGCTCTATCTTCTGGGCTAGCGTGCGGTGATATTATCATAGCACACTGCAACCTCAAATTCCTGGGCCAAGTGATCTTCCTGGCCTCAGCCTCCTAAGTGGCTAGAACTACAGGCACCACCACCACACCCAACTAATTTATATGAGCTTTCTGCTTTAAAATGTTTGAGGTTTAAAACAAATGTTTATCCTAGAAAAAAATTACCATTATAATAACAACTAACATTTATATAGAATTTTATAATTGTCACGCATCTTCCGTAATTATTTGACCCTTAAAATAATGTTATGGATATGGGTGTTACAAACCCTATTTTACAGAATGGTAAACTGAGGTGGGAGAGGCTGAGTACATGCTCAAGGCCAGTACCAGCAGAACAGGCCTCAGCCATCAAAGCCTGTGCTCTGCTAACGCTTGGTACAGTATTGTTCCCAGGCCTGAATCTGTTAGGTGAGTCCTGAAGCATGAGAGATTTACATACTTTTAATGGAGAAAGAGTTGGGGGGAGGCTGACAGCAGGGAAGCCTGGCCCTCAAGGACCCCTTCATTAAAAGTGGTGACATGTCTTTGCCCATAGGAATAGGCCGGAAGTTGTGATGGTCAGAAAACTACAAAAATAGCAGCCCTCACCCTGCTTCCTACACAAGAGGAACTGGTGGTTCCAGGGCAGATAAGAATGACTTTACAAGATGAAAATGATCCGTGAGGGCACGCAGGTCTGGAGGGGAGCGGAGTTGGCATTTTTTGGCCCTGCAAATAGCTGCCCATCTGCTCTCTGTCAGAATATGTTAGGAGTGCATCTGGATTGCTGCCCCTGAGTCTCGGCTCCAGGCTGGTCATGTGGTTGTCTCCACGACAACTTCAGGAGCGGTGTAAACTGCTGTGCTTGGAGCCAGATGCTGCTCTGCACATGTGGTCTAATTAGATGGTGTTCCCTCCCTGCCCCTCCCAGCACACATACTACTTTCTCACTTTTCTCTCCCTCCCGCCCTCTAGCTCTCCTCCTCGCATCCTCGTCAGTCTGCCTGGCTCTCCATCCGGCTTTCCCCTTCCTCAGAAGTCGCCCCTTGTCTGATGTACAGTAGACTGACTCATGCACCGAGCCCTAGAGGGCCTGCTCTGACCCAGGCATGGTGCTAGGAGCAGAGGGAAGTCACATACCACCCCATCCCGAGTGTCCTGAGAAGAGCCTGGGCTCTGGGGACAGACAGCGCTGACTTCAGGGGCAGCTCTGTGGCCTTGGCAAGTCACGTCCCTCCTGCTGTCAGATGCTGGCAAGGGGCCTATCATGAAAGGAGTGTTAGGGGATAGTCACCTATCCCCTGCGAGCTGGGCAGGCAGGAGGCAGCTTTGGTGGAGGTGCCTTTCGTGACTTTCTCTGAGTCTCAGTCTCGCATCCACTGACCTGCCACCTGTTGTACATTGAAGAAGAGTCACTTACCACATGCTTTGAGCAGAGAACCACCATAATTTGGGGTGGAAAACTGATCTTTTTGAAGCCCCCAGCTAACCATGTTGCATGAGTCAGCTGGTGATCCCCACACAGCCCTGGGAAGTAGGAAGTAGCGCCCCCCCCCATGTCTCCAAGAGTTAGGGCCCCACCCCGTGTTCTGGACAGAGGGTGGCAGAGCCTGCCTTCCACTAAGGTTCTTTCTCTGAGAGCCAGTCAAGGAAAAGGGGTCAGGCCGAGTCTCACGTCTTTCCTGGTTCCACTTCTTGGTGTGTTCATGACTGGAAACATCCTCCCAGGGCCTGTGCAGAGCGCCAGAGGCTCCGCTCTGGACCAGTGACATTCAGGAGAGGAGTGATGATAAATGAAGGATGGGAGGCGGTGATGATGAATAAGCCCCATACCTCGGGGGCTGGTGGGCAGCACATCCTGGGGAACCTGTCTTCCCCTCACTTGACTCGGAGGGCTGGGACTTTTCATTCATCTCCACAAACTAATTTGTGCTGCCACTTTACCACCATGTCCTTTCACCTGGTGACCCCTGAGTCCCATATTCCTGTCTCTACAGCTAAGGGTGGTTTTCTCATTGGTTGGTTCTCCCTCCCACCCCTGCTTTTCAGGCAGGTTTCTGTTTCTACCAGGGGTCCACCAGGCCTTGACACCCCCCTCTCCACTGTGCTCTCCCACCTCTGTTCCACTCACTCTCTAGAAGCTGAAATTCTCATCTGGCTGGCTGGCACATCCTTTCTCAACTTTGGAATAAAGCAGTTGTTGTGTGAAAACCCAGAATTGGCCCCCAGTGATGGGGAGGCAAACTGCCACTGCCTAGGTGGTTGACCCAGCAGGCTTCTGTTATTGGAGTCTCAGCCTGTCCCTTTTGGTTTCTGTAGCAGGGAGAGAGTTGTTGCTCTGCTATAGCACAGGGATGGTCACGGTGACTCTCATACCAGCTTTCTCCTGCACCAGCTACTGCTCCACACACTTACCCTGTGGAGTCGTATTAAATCAGGAAAATTGTATCATTTCTATTCTATCAGTAAGAAAACAGAAGCACCAACAGGTAAAATGGCCATTGCAGGTGTGTGGTGGAGCCAGAACTCACTCATTACTCCAAAGCCCACTCTCCTTGGCACTACCATAATCCATCTCTGAATTGCTACTTAGACCAGCCCCTGGAGTGGCCACTGATAGGTTAAATACAATCTTGGGGTTATTTCTCTTAATCAAAAAGAAAGTCCCATCCAAGACGGCCATAAGCCCCAGGGCCAGGCAGAACTCACTTCAAACTCTGGCCTTGTCCTTGACCAGCAGCTCTGCAACCTCAGGCAGGGGATGTCACCTTCTGGAGCCTTGATGTCCTTATCTGTAAAATGGAGATGGTAATGATGCCGACCCCCTGGGCTGCTGTGAAGAGTAAGTGAGATAATGCATGGAAAACCACCCAGCACAGGGCAGAGCTCAGCAAGCGGTAGCTGGTTTTAATCACTGCACCTGCTTTCCTCTTAGCCCCGATCCCCATCTGCATTTCTTATGGGAAGAAAATCTTAAGCTGGTATGCATGAAGACCAGCTTCATTGTGTCTCCTCGGCTTCCACAGGCCTCCCAGCTCATCTGCCGCTCCTGCGCTAATCAGAATTTCCTGACTTCTCCCTGTTTGTCTCGGTTAATGCAGAAGGAAGGGGCTGCTGGCACAGAGGAGCCGAGGCGTGGGCCGACACGCCTGTGATTTGAATGTCTTTACTGTAATCTAGCGAGCGCGTGTGGGGGCTTCTGTCAATACCAGAGCGGCTGCCAGGATGGGCAAATGGCGTCAGCCCAGCCACCCCTGCCCCTGCAAATCATCAGAGTAGCTCTTGTCGGACACCCACATTTCCCCTAACTTAAATCATCCGAACAGTGAGCTGGCTTCACGATGGGACATTGATTCTTTGTTTAGGGCTTGTTATAGTGACAAGGCTGGGCCCTGGCTGGGAGTCTGTCCCTGACATGCCTCAGCTACTGTACAAATGGTTCTAAAAGCTGTCTCAGTCCTGTCACCACAGAATACAGCATGGTTAAGCCCAGCCAGAGTCATCTGTGGCTGTGCAGTGTCCTCTCCCCTAATCCACCTGGTGGTCCAGGACATGGTATCTCTGAGGGTGGCCAAAGAGTATGTGTGGACTGAGCAGCTCTGGTCCCTTAAGCAAAACGCCTTGCCTGTTTGGACATCTTTTCCTCATCTGTAAAATGGGAATAGTTAGGAAGATCTCACAGTTCTGGTGATTGAGCAAGTGAGCGGCTGGCACTGGCTCCCTTCTCCCTACTCATGCCTGCATCTGGCTAACTTGAAGTTACTGCCATCTAATCCTGCTGGCTGTGTGCTCCCAGCCTTCTGGGGAACAAGGATTTGGTGTTTTCTTTTTCTTTTTTTTTCTTTTTTTTTTTTTTGCAGTTTTTGGCCGGGGCTGGGTTTGAACCCACCACCTCCGGCATATGGGGCTGGTGTCCTACTCCTTTGAGCCACCCCTGGGCACCACCCCTGTGTTTGGTGTTTTCCAGACCAGAAACCACATGAATCCTCTTCCATTTTGACTGGAATTCACCCGGGTTCCTCAACAGCTGTCACAGCTGACCCCATGAGGGGAAAGCTTCAGGCCAGCACAGCCTTATCCTCATAGCTCTGGGAGTGGTACTGAGGCTCCAGCTGGGAATTTGGAGGGTTTAAAACAAAATATAACTTAGATGGAACTGCTGGTGACAAATGGGGCCAAATTCCCCAGATTTCTTTATTCTTAGGTTTTAAAAAACATCTGTTAATTGGTCCAGGCTCATCACTTTCACCTGTACCAGTGGTGGTCAGCCTTGGCTCACTGGAGTCAG
>NW_003852409.1:26439260-26439620 GCF_000181295.1 Otolemur garnettii | reverse complement strand
AAAAAAAAAAAAACTGTGGTGCTGGCATCTGGGATTTTTAAAGTGCTCCTGTGATTCTAATGCATAGCCAAAGCTAAGAACTAGTATCTATACCATCTCATTCATCCCTACTTACCCCCAGGTCTGGCAATTCCAGGTAGTTCTCCCTATGCTACAAGTCAGGGAGCAGATCTGGGACCACACCACAGCTGTGTGTCCCACCCACCCTCTGCCTCTTCCTGGAGCCACAGTCAATCAGAGCCCACCGACTGGGAGCTTGCAGCATGCTGGGGCAGTCTGCCTGGGTATAGGTGTGTTCATGTGAACACTGGGGAGGAACTGGAGCCCTCTTCACCTGGAGGCATCAAGTCAGCTTCTCCC
>NW_003852409.1:26408248-26439158 GCF_000181295.1 Otolemur garnettii | reverse complement strand
GAGGCAAGGCCGGGCAGAGCCTGAATGCTCAGGACTTGAGCAACCCCCACTTTCACCTAACCAGAGACCTGCCTGAAGCTGTCCCACACTGCCAGGTCACAGTGACAAACAGAAACAGCCCTGGAGCTACCTACTGAGTATACAAGCTATGAGGGGAAGGGAGAAAAGCGTGAGCCCCATGTTTGGTTTAATACCTGTGGTCACCATTTTGAAACCCTTAACACTTTTACCTTTGAACTGGTGTTTTGTATGGCCAGTCCGGTGGGACAGTAGGGCACAGATGTTAGAAGAGAAGGCATGCACAAAACTTGGGTCTTTCTGGACCCCCCCCCCATCCTGGTCCCATGAGCTTTCCCAATGCCCCTCGGAATGGGATTCCAGTGCAACTGTGATCCTGAGAGTTCAGCAAGGCTAAAGTGATCACAAGGTAAACACGCCCAATCTAGCAAGTTTATTTACGTTGCCTTGTGTCTAGAAAATGATGACACAGAAGGAAAGGAAAAGGCAAATACCATGGTTCCCTTTCCTGTCTCATCAAGGCCAAAGGTGGAGAATGTGAGTATCTCAAGGAGTAAAACAAACAGTTGAGTTTGCTCTGTGCAGCGTTTCCACCGACTGGTAAGAACAAAATCCAGATGCACGAACAAGCTGCAAAGTTTGGTTCCATGTGTGAGTTAATGTGTAAAATGGGCATCCCACAATGTAAAGTTGAATAACAGTTCGTGCAAATAATTTTTTTTCTTAGAATGATATTAGTCGATTTAAAATGGCATAGTATGTCTAAGAGAGACCATGAGAGAGAGAAAAGCACTTTATATTTTAGTATAACACTTTTATATTTTAATAGAACTTTTTTCTCCATGTTTATTCTTGAGCCCCACAGATTATGTTGCCAGCCCTGGTAGGTCCCAATCTCTGCCCTTAGGGAAAACATTTATTTGTTGAAAGTCTATTGTGGAAGAATCTATTTGTTGTCATCTATTTTAATCTTCAAAGCAACCCTGTGAGATAGGCTGGCATTGTGTAATTGTCACAGATGAGGAAGGAGAGTTAAGTCAGCTAGGAGAAAGTTAAGTACAGTCACAGTCAAAGTTCAAGGAGGGGGTCTGTTGACGCCAAGATGTGTATTCTCTCCACCATGTTGTGTCACGTGAAATGGATCGCATCAAAACAAAAGCCATCATGTAAAGATGGCTTTACCAAAAAACATCAAAGGCAAAAACCAGTCCTCTGGTTTTTGTTGTCACACTATAGGTATTTGTTCCCTGAATTAAACAGGATTCCTTGATAACAGGAGCCTTCCTTTTTAAGCTTCCACAACTATTCTTTCTTGTAAGACTTTAATTTTTTTTAATTTAAACACTTTTAATTGTGTTAAAATACTCATAAAATGTACCATCTTAACCATTTTAAGTGTACAGTTCAATGGTATTAAGTATATTCACATTTAATTGTGTTAAAATACTCATAAAATGTACCATCTTAGCCATTTTAAGTGTACAGTTCAACGGTATTAAGTATATTCACATCGTCACGCAACTATCACTGCCATCCATCTCCAGAGCTTTTAAGTCTTACAAAACTGAAACTCTGTACACATTAAACAACCCCTGATTCCCCGGCCCCTAGCCCCTGGTAACCCCCATCCTTTCTGCCTCTATGAGTTTGACTCTCCTGGGTACCTCACACAAGTGGAATAGTACAGTGTTGGCCTGTTTGTGGCTGGCTTGTTTTACTCAGCATAACATCTTCAAGGATCAATTATATTTGCCTGCGTTCAAGAGTTCTTCCTTTTTGGGGCTGAGTGGTATTTTATTGGGTATGGATGCCACATTTTCTTTGTTCAGCCACAGATGGACACTCGGGTTGCTTCCACCTCTCAGCTGTTGTGAATCGTGCTGCTCTGAACACAGCCTTGTGCCGTTCTGTATCATCTGTCCTTTCATCCACTCCCCACCCTCCTTCAGTTACTACTGTTGGTAGGAACTATATTTTAGTCATCTCTGTGTTCCCCTAACACAGAGCCTGGCACATAGTAGGTGCTTTAAAAATGTTTGGCTATGGCTCGGCGCCTATAGCTTAACCGGCTAAGGCGCCAGCCACGTACACCTAAGGTGGCGGGTTCGAATCCCCAGCCCGGACCCGCCAAAACAACAATGATGGCTGCAACCATAGCCGGGTGTTGTGGCGGGTGCCTGTGGTCCCAGCTACTTGGGAGGCGGAGGCAGGAGACTCGCTTGAGCCCAGGAGTTGGAGGTTGCTGTGAGCTGTAATGCCACGGCACTCTACCCAGGGGGACAACTTGAGGCTCTGTCTCAAAAAAAAAAAAAAATGTTTGGCTACATGGATAGATCTTCCAAAATTATTGTTTTTAAAATTTTAATCAAGGTCTATAAAAAGGAGACACCTTTTTCTCTTAGAATCTCATAGTAAGTATACACATAAAATGTTGATAAAAATTATGTTTGTAAAGGAAAATACGAATTTCATACTTTAAGGATGGCTCAGCAGAACAAGGAAAGTTGCTGAAAAATCTCATGAGAGATACTTTATTTTTATGCCTATACTGACCATGCTGTGGATAAAGTCGTTTATTTCTGAAAGCATCAAAAACCTTTGGAGTCACCAACTTCATTTACCTGTTAACAAAGATTCAGCTCATTAGTGATGGAATTTTCAATTGATTCCATATGTCAAGAAGATAATCTGGGAGTAAAACTTGTCATTTTTTAGCAAAGTTTGTGATGGGGTTAAGCAGCAGTATTTTACTGGTCGTAGATGGAGAACTCCGCTAATGCGATCTAAGCTTGAATGCGCACGGCCTGAATTCCCTGAATTAATGTTGCTATCAGCCAGTAGCCCCAGTGCCTAGAGTGTCACCTAAGAAGACAAAAGGTTGAATCAGCCTAATAAGAGAGCTAAATCAGCACTTCTTACAAAGAAAGGTGTTAAGAAGACACCTTGCCTTATGCCCCTCCGCTGCAGAGTGGAGTGGGGGCAGCCTTTTCAGTGGCAAGACAGGGGTGGACAAGCTGATGGAAATGACTTGGCGTCCTTGTCTTGGGCCTGTAAGCAGAAAGAGCCTTCACGGTGGTTTGCTTACTCCTGGGAGCTGTTGTTTCTGAAGACGTTGCTACTCTAAGTGTCCAGGAGAACCTGAAGGGTTCCAGTTTTAAAGGGAACTCTCCTGTTCTCTAGACCATGTCTGAGGGCAGACGTTGGACTGAGGCCTCAGGGAATCGCTGAGCGAGTCTGCAGCAGATGAGTGCATGCTAGTGACACTTGGACTTTGGAGACCGCCTGGTGTTTACCCTGAATCTGCCATGTCTGGGTTGTGTCACCTTGGGTGACTTCCCTTACCTCAGCTATACCTCTGTAAAATTTGAGTATAATTCCTACTTCCTGAAAGTTTCCAGAATGATGAAAAGGGTTGTGAAGTGCACGGCATAGTGCCTCACACAGAACCTGGGATCAGATGAGGTGAGCTGAGTGTTGCCATTATCTTAGAAGGTGAGTCACTCCACGGGAATGAGCCCTCTGTGTTTGTTGCCATTCAGACCTGTATGCATGACTCGGGTGACAGTGTCATTGCCTTCAGCAGGAATAGGATAGGAGAGTCAGGCCCTGAACAGTCAGGATTTGCCCACCTGACTTCTGGGCACCATTCTAGGCTCCGCTGAGAAGTGTTCACTTTTCATCACAGTCTCTGACCTTCCTTGGGGAATTGGCCTTTGACTTGTGGGACTCCTGTGGACATTTTGCCCCTGCCCCAGCAGCACTGCAGGGTGTGGCAACCTTTGTTTGCACAGCTGATTAGCACATCTGATGTTAATCTTTAAGCCCTTTTTAGAAAAAGCCCCCTTGTCCCTATTCCTCTGAATTTTTCCCATCTATTCCCATGTGCATGTGTTTTTATGTCATAGGCATCTGATCCAAGGAGATGTCACCTTAAGTAGACAACAGGCCTCAAGCGTTCATGTCTACCCAAAGATGAGAATCTTTCTGCTCTGCTGCAGCGAAATTCTGCCTCAGGCTACCCTTACATACAAATCTGGTTGCATACTCTCTTGAATTTATTGGTCCCTCAGCAGACTTCTTCCTGGCAACACTGGGCCAAAGCTCCAGAAGTAAATGCTAACAGCTCCAATGAGCATCTCCTCTGAGCAGCTCTAAACTCCCTGGGCATGCATGCCACTCACCACTCACCTGGCATCGTGCTGAGACCTCTTTACCATCAGGCCAAGTCCTGTCTCGGTCACACTAAGATCACAGACTCCTAGGGCAGAAACCAGGGTCTAGATCATTTTGTGGTTCCTTAACCAACATCTCAGCTTCTAATTAGGGGCTGGGCTCTGCTGTCCCTGGGGAGTGCAGGGACAAGTCCAGCAGGGAGCACCAATGAAGACCATCCCAGCATCCAGGGGTGCATATAGCATTGTGGGATCAATGAGCGGGATGAGTGACTCCTGCACGGAGGCCTGCACGTGTGAGGAAGAAAGTCCAGGCACAAGGAATAGCACTGGCAAAAGCGAGGGGGAAAGGACTTGGCATGTGAGCAGGGGATGTGTTTGGAGCACAAGGAGCAGAGGCAAAGTGGCAAAGAAGGGCTTTGGAAGGACAGCTTGGGTCAGTTTAGGACCGCAGTATTTGCCTGCAGAGTGACTTTTTCTTTGCTCTCCCATACAGAACCCTTGTATGTGCCACACTTGTTTCTAAGTATATGATGTAGAGCAAAACAGGTACCATTCCTGCCTGTAGAAAGCATATGGTCTAGTGGGAAAACAGACATTAATCAAATAATCTCACAAAGGTAACATCTGTGCAACCAAAGTTCTCGAGTTGGACTGTGTCATGATCCGATTTGCATTTTAGAAAGCGCTCTGGCCAGAAGAATCAGCATGGACTGGGTAGAATGAAACAGAGAGGGAGAGAGAGTTAAACCGCTGCCATGGCAGTCCAGGCTGCCCCAGGTAGTGGGATGGAGAATAGGGGTGAGCAGGGGATGTTCCATGGGTAAAATGGGAAGGGCTTGGGAAATCTGATAGGTTGACTATGGTACCTGTTGATAACGACACTTAAGAAAAGCAGATTTGGGATACAGTGCTCACAAGGTGATTGATAAATGAGAGTTTGAGTTTGAGTTGCCAGCAGGGCCATCCAGGTAAAGATTGAGACATGGGTTTGGAGCTCTGGAAAGGTGTCTGGGCTGACGATATTTATCAAGAGTCATCAATGCCCAAGTGACACTGTGTGCATGGATAAGATTACCTGGAGAGAGAATTAATTGCTCTGCTATGGTCCCAAAGGGTGAAAAGCAAAACTTCCAAGCCACAGGAATAACATTCTAGCTGGGTCTCCGTTGGTTTTCACTAGCTAGTCCCTCAGCTGTCAAGCATGGAAGATGGAAATCCACCCCAAAGTAATCAATGTCAAGAAAAGCTCTTTTTTCCCAAGGAACTAGTGTGCTGCTTTTTTTTCTTCACACACAATGTAAAGTTTGCATTATTTTCCCTTCTTGCTTTAGCAGCTGGAAGCTCAGAGCTAATTTTTTACTTAATAGGACCTACCTATCCAGATACTCTTTTCTCAAATAAATACATTTTGTGTGTCTACGTATTTTCAAGCTCTGACTTTATTGTTTCAGGTGGTCATGTAAGCCTCTTCAGATCCTTTGTAAAATTAGGCAGGGTGTACCTCTATAAAAATAAATGTTCCCCTTCCCCTAATATTTTTGATTCATCCTTGTAGCACTTGTGCAGTTGAGTCTGCCCAGTTGCTAATATTGACTAGATGTAAGCAGTAGGAACTCTTAGAACTTACAGAAGCTAGACAGTAAATTTAACACTCACATAACTCATTAAAACAGGATAAAAGTGGAGCTTCAAACATCTCTGTGTTTGCTACCAAGTCTGTGAAGGGAGGGGGGCTTACCCTTAATTCAGCTCAAGATATAAAAGTCTGATCTTTCAGAATTGAGAATACACTGCTGAAATTAAAGACTTGTCTGTGTAAATAAGCGCTCCAAATGCGTTCAAAGAAAGATTGAGGTGTTAACTATATACGGATGGGATTTTTTTTTAAGTGTAGGGTATCATTTTCTTGACTCATAAAATATAGTTTGGTAAAAACAAACTTCCTTATCAAACAGCATAAGCACAAAATTGGCTGGATAGTAAATTTTATTTTTGGTCATCTCTGCTTTTTTAAAATAAATAATCACTTTGAAATTTTTATTTGCTATTGGTTAAAATCAATGGGTAATTTTTTCAAAATGGTTTTTAAACTATGACCCATGGCTGGTGCCCTGGGGACTGCAACAGTGCCTGGTACCTGAGAGGGGTGAGAAGGCTGCTGAGCCAGAGGAAC
Organism: Otolemur garnettii; assembly: GCF_000181295.1. Lineage (NCBI taxonomy): Eukaryota > Metazoa > Chordata > Mammalia > Primates > Galagidae > Otolemur > Otolemur garnettii. The sequence continues at coordinate 26,432,792 of NW_003852409.1, read as the reverse complement.
TGGCCACCTCCCCCAACTCCCAGCTCTTCCCAGAGCAGCTGAGCTCTGCTTGATGGAGCAGAAGGTAGCAGGGCTCCTTCTGCATAAGGTTCTGTCTAAATAAGGGTTCTCCCAAAAGGGAAAAGAGGAGCCTGGAATCATCCCACTGGAGGGCTCATCCGCTCACTTCCTATGGGGATATGGAAGGGGCAGGCAGGGGGTTGGAAGCTGGTTGGTTCCAGTGTAGAATTCCCTGTTGGAATAATGTTAGTTCCTACTCTGCCTCCTGCCCTCTCTGTGCCTTTGGGGATAACTCTTCCTCCCTGCATCCTTAGAGGAGAATGGCGCCTTGGAATAGCCACTTCACTGACAAGGGTGAAATAAATCAGAAGGTGCGGGGCCCCTGCCTAAAGGAGCATAAGGACCGATGGCTCTGGCTCCATGTCTGACCCTGCTCTCCTCTCTCCGTTTCCCAGGAGGAGCCAATCACCTTCTGTGAGGAAACCTTTGTGTCCCACTACCGCTCAGGAGCCATGAGGCAGTTCCTGCAAAACGCCACACAGCTGCAGCTCTTCAAACAGGTGCGGCCCTCCCTTGCTTGGGCCTTCTTCTGGCTCCCTGCAGGGGTCTCTGCCACTGTCTGCAGGCACCAGTGGGGATCAGGTGAAGAGGGCAGACGGACCCTGTGCAAATCTGCCATGTGGATTTCCAAGTTATCAAACATGCAGCCAGTTTTTTAGCAACTTTCTTGTTAAAACTCACATTTTGAAAACTCAGTTTTAAGGGACCTTTCCTATCTTAGAAAACATAAGATTCTTCTCAGGTCAGACAGTAGGGTGCCCCGACTGGGTTTTCTTCCCTTTTCGTTGTATAAACAATTGTGCTTTGTTCTTTCTTTCTATAGTTTATTGATGGTCGATTAGACCTCCTCAATTCTGGTGAAGGTTTCAGTGATGTTTTTGAAGAAGAAATCAACATGGGCGAGTATGCTGGTGAGAACAATCTCATTCTCCTTTCTGGGCTGTGGGCTGCTATAGATTTAAGGCTTGCAATGATGACTTTTTCCTTTATTGGAAGTTTGGAAGAGACTTAGCCTTGAAATGTTTGGAGAATTACTCTTCATTTTCTGATGAGATGCATATTTGCTCATGTGAAATCTTGTGGCCTGGGAGTCAGTTGCGTCTCCTGGGTAGACAAAGTCTAGTTAAATGTATCAGCCAGCATGCTACAGTGGAAAGCACTTGAGATATCACATTAGGAAAATTCTGCCTGCTCCCTAGCTATGAGACCTTGGTTGAGTCAGTTCCTCTTTTAGCTGGAGTTTTTCTATCTGTGCACCAAGAGTAACGTTGCCCTCCTGATGGGATTCCAGATTGAATCAGAGTCCATGAGGAAAACTTTGTGCAGTCACCCAGCACAGTAAATGCGTCTTTAAAATGTGAAAATCATTGCTGGGTGCACGGTCTCTGCAGATCTGGAAAACTGTAGGGTTTTTCCCCTGCAAAACAAGGGGGGATTATCCTCTCATTTTTCAAAGGAGACATCTGTGGCCCAGAGAGGTGTCAATGGCTGATCTTGCCTCCTGGATCCAGTCTGGCCTTCTTTCCAAATCCCATAGCGTCAGTCCTTGGCAACAGAGTCAAAACCAGATGCAAAATAATAATCATACCTCTGGCCCCTCTCATTGCTGGGCTTGTGTCTGGTCTAGACCATTCTGATAATCCAGCTGGAGGTTCGTAAGTGCACAGAGCCCAGGCACGGTATCCACCTCTGGGTATCACAGGCCCTCGCAGTCTGTGTCGTAGGAGAGCACAGTTAGTTAATGAAGCCTGGGTGGGGCCTGTGGGCAGTAACGGTGCACTGTCAATAAGCATTTCCTGAATACTTCCTGTGTCCAAAGCTCCACAGAGTAAAAAAAAAAACAAAGGACCCTACCCTCAAGGAGATTTTAGTCAGGTAGGAGAATTATGCTTAACTAAAGACAAATAAAAATTAAACCAATGCAGGGAAAGGATTAGAGACAGGTTTTCATGCAGTTAGAACAGGGCCAAGCTTGCAGTGTGTTCTAACAAATGAATATGAGTTCCGAGGAGAAGACAGGCTGAGGTGATGCTTATCTAAGTTCACTTATTCAGAGCTTCTAAAAGAGCTGTCTACTGATAAGAAGACCTCCTGAACGCACCAGTTCGAGTAAACAGAGTTCACCAGCACCCCCTGTTCCTTCTTTCCCTCTCACTATTTAAGTGTTTTGAGGGCTGAGTGTGTGTCCAGCAAGGTCCTTACACTGGGACGCACAGCTCTGAGGGTTCCTGCTGTGATGTGGCTCGTGGTGCTTCAGGGAACATGAACATCTAAGTGGGGATCACCTGTCCTCAAGAGCTGTTTGGAGGAAGGAGAAGCTTCCAGAGGAAAAGATATCTGACCTGGCTGTTGAATATAACAAGAAGAGAAAAAAAGCAAAGGAGCCACATTTACAAGGGTCTGGGGATCCAGGAGGATGCTAATGTGGGGACTCTAGGTAGTTCCTCGCAGTGGAGCTTATGACGTGCATAGTGGTAGCCCAGGATGGAGATGCAGAGGTGCTGAGGCCAGGAGGCAAGGCTGATGGAGTCTGACCTCTACCCAGTGGACAATGGGGAGGCTTCTGAAGGCTGAGAGTCAGGGCATTACTGTGATCGGCTCTCCGCTTCAAAAAGAAAACCTGTGGCAGTGACTCGCTGCTATCTCCAGGGAGTGGAACGCAGGAGCCTCCGTGCAGTTCTCCAGATTTTGAACTTTCCAAGTCCTGCATAACGAAAGCAAGTTAAAGAGCTCCTGAAGGCAAATCATGTCTTGAAATCATGTCTTCTCTGACTTCTCTTTCCCCAGGCAGTGATAAACTGTACCATCAGTGGCTCTCCACAGTCCGGGTAAGTGTACACCCAATTCCAAGCCCTAGGCCCCCTCCTCAGCCTCTTGGCAGCCTCTGCTTCCTTGGCCACCCACAAGGCTGCTGTGGGCCCCAAGGGCTCCATTCTCTCAGCTGAAGATGTTTTGTTTTCAAAGCCAAGCTATTCTCATGCCAGAAGATGAGCAGGATGGGACCAGCCAGAGGCAGCCCTTGGTGAGGGTAGAGAGGCAGGGGAGGCTTCCTTCTCTTCAGCCGAGGAGTACTGAATGGAATGTGGACATCTTAGAGCATTTCTAGGGCCAGTGCAATGGTCATGGTCATGGGCAAACGAAAAATGTATCACTCTTGCTACTCTGTAATATCTTTCACAGGAAGACAGAGAACACATCACTGAGAGATTCTTTTCACCTTCTCTCTATTGTCGTAAACAATTTCTTGTTTTGTTCGCAGCCTGGTGCTTAGGGCTTCTCAAGCCGCTAAAGAATTCAAAATCTTGCCTTTCCTTTCCATGAGTATATAATCAAGTATGTACTGAAGGCCTACTGTGTGCCAGGCACCACAGGGCCACAACAGGGAGCAGGACACAGGCCCTGCCTGAGGGGTGCTCCCCACCTTTGAGGCAAGCACGTAAACAGGCATCCCCAGCATAATGTGATGAGTGTTCTCTCCTGCTCACGGGCCAAGGGCGCTGCTGCCAAGGCGAGCCCCTTGGACGTGGCTGCAGTTGGCCGAGAGTAAGCAACTCCTCGATGAAAGACGTCCTTTGTTCTTCTTGTATGGCCAAACACAGCGCTTGGCAAGTCAGAGAGGAGCAATAAGGACTTGTTGATTGATTGATAAAGGGAGTTTCAATACGCCAAAGGACCATTTAAATAGGATACTGAGTAATTTTGGAAAGCAGTATGGAATAAATGAGTGGGTGAAAATTTCCTATTGTCCTACAACATAGAATGCTGTAGGACAGCATAGAATGTCAAATTGTAATGTTTTTAATTAAAGCTCAAAATTTCTAATGTGGCCATTTACCACATATTGTACTAAAAATGAAAGCCAGTAATTACTATATCTTATATTCCCACTGTTTCCAGTTTCTCTCCATTCAATCAGTTTCTAAACCACCATAAATCTGATTATGTGACATTAAAAAGCCTCCAGAGTACCAACCCTTAGCCTGGCATTGCAGGCCCTTCACAAGCTGACCCCATCTGGCCTCCCAGTCCCACTTACCAACCATCCCACTGTACAGTGTAATCTCTCGTTACAGAGTGGATTATGGCTTTTCAGCTTCTGTACTTTTTTATGAGCTATTTCCTATCCCTAGAACGTTCTTCCCCTCCTATCCTCACATCCACTCCTATTCATCCTTCACGGACCGGGTCTAAGGTTTCCAAGGCCTTCCCTGTTCTCCTGTGTCTCCACACTCCTGGTGCACACAGCCATTACGGCTGTCATCACCTCATCACCTGCTGTTTTAGTTATTTACCATGGACCACCCCCTGCAACTGGAGGTTTTTGGAGGCAGAGACCAGGCCTCCTTTGGCTCAGCGCCCTCAGAGCCTAACATGGGGCACCCGTGAAATGAGCCCTCCCAACATGTCTGCAGGGACAAGACTGAAGATTCGTGCACAACTATGAAAACTTGGCCTGTGCACCTCAAATCCCTCCATCACCTCCTTAATGTAGTGGGAAGGCCTTGCCTCCTCCTCTTCTCCCCTGCTCCATAAAGAAAATGAGCAAGAAGTTGGTGTATTAGATGTACAGTAAAGCCACAGTGAACATTGATGGCTATTCATTCTTTCCTTTTCTCAACATTTAGATGTTAAGGGAAGCAGCCTACCAGAGAGATTTTAAAACACAACACAGAAAACCAAGGTGAGGAAAGGAAGTTTCATGGGTAGCAGCATAGTTCCCAGCGATCCTGCCTGACCAGGATCCCATTTTCTGCCCTGGCTTGGTGTCTGCTGTAGAATCCACAATTATTAAACTTCCTGAGTATTGTCCGTGGTAACTGAAATTTCCTGAAAAGCCACAGATGATTATAGGAAAATGCTTGCCTCAGACAGCCTGAGATACTCTTCCCTTCCAGCCAAAACATTGAGCCCAGGGTTCCACCTAAGCTGGTCATCACACTCCTCATCCCAAGGCCACGCTCCCACAACCTGCATATACCCACCCAGAGCTATTCTGCCATAACCATGACCATGACCGTCCAGGACCAGTTTCTATTGGTTTATTTGAATAAACCCTTTGAAAAGCAATTCAAGTTGATGGAAGAGAAGAGGTCTTTGTTGGTGTTGGTCTACTCTGTCTTCACCCCAAATTGCTAATTGACATTTTTATTATAGAAAGGAAGTGGAGCAATTCTGAATACTGTAAAAACAAAAGCAAATCCAGCCATGAAGACTGTCTACAAGTTCGTAAGTACTGGTCTTAGTCTCAGGATCCAAACAGATCTGTTCCTTAGCATGCTGGCACTATTCAGTCAACTCGATCTTCTATTGCAGAGATGACTCGGGGGCTGCTTTGCTATTTCCTGAAGGTCTCGATGATCATAGAATTATTAGCATTGAGATTTGACAACCAGTTCAGCTTTAATTTAAGGTGCTGCTGTTCATAGTGGCTGCAGTAGAGAAATGGGAGGCCACTGGTTTTAGCTTTTAAAATGGTGGCTAAAATTCAGGCTGCTCCATGAAAGTTTTCCTACCCGCATCCCCATTATTAGGGCAAAACAAAGCAGCTCCTTTTCAGGTTACTAAAGAATGCAGTGGGATATACCCTTTAATTTTTTTTTCCCAAATTCTTCATCATCTCTCTCATTACTGCCCTATAGGAAATGCATTATCTGTGAGACTCATGCCCACAGCCAAGTGAAAATAGGAGAACACATCAGGTCCCAGTGCTCCATCTTTCACAAGCTACAATTTTTTTCCTGTGATTTCTCTTGTTTGCTAATTTGACCCAGAGCCACCAAAGTGGGGTGTTCTGTTTTATTTCCATTTTTAATTGTGTTAGTCCTCTCTATGCTTAAATTGTAGTCATCTTAACAGAGTGGGTAGCTGCCAATAGAACCACGCAGATCTAAAATGACATGAAATAAAAGCCAGGGTGTCTGCCGAAATGAGATTTAATGGTGACAGTACCGAAACCCAGTGATGAGTCTGTTTCGCTGTTCATCCCGGAGAGAAAATTGGGCCTGAGGCCCTGAGGCCCTGCCCTGGTGTAATATAACGGGCATTCTGGATCCTGAAGCCAGAAAAGCTGCTGCTCTACTCTTCCTAGTAGCTGTCACCAGGCTGCCGAGATAAATAATTATAGAGAGCAGAAGAAGGGCTTTAGAAGAAAAAAAAATCTGTGCCATCAAAATGCAGGAAAAAAATCTCTGCAGCCTCTTTAAGGGATTTTTTTAACCTCTTACCGTTGTATTTGTTTTTATAGCCATTATGTTTTCGACTTGATGATCCCATTTTTCCTTCCTCTTTCTAGTAATCAGAGAAGGTGATTCTCGACGGACTGAAATCAAGCATAGTCCCTGCTGGAAACAGAAAGGGAATCTTAACTTAAATTAATTTTTCATGCAGGCAAAAGATCATGCAAAAATGGGAATAAAAGAGGTGAAAAACCGCTTGAAGCAAAAGGTACTTGAAGTTCTTATTCAAAATGTATAAGCACCGTGTATGAAATGCATGGCCACAAAAAAGTATGATGTGATCAATAGAGAGCTGTTTGATACAGTGTTGTTAACACACTTCAAAATGCATTACCAGCTGTCCGGGAGTTTTCACACTGTTATAAATATTCACAGACAAAAAACTGTCTTCAAATAACATTAAGTCTCTAGCTTAAACCCACAAAGGCAAGCAAGTTCAGAGTTACTATTGCGGGTCTATCCCTGGCCGGTCCCCCTGGGCCTAGAGTTCACAGGCATCTGTAGAAATCCCCTAGGCCTCCTCAGCCCCTCCTACAGCCGACCTCTGCCCCAGGCCTGGTCGTAACCTAAACCGAGAAAGCATCTCCAGGGAAGTGACTGCCACACTGTGGTACCAGCTTGCACGTGGCACGCAGATACAGCACAAAGGGTGGGTTGGAGGAGGAGGCCACAGGCTGCCTGGGACGAGCCCAGCAGTTTCTACTTGAGACTCTGGGGAGGGAGGGGAGGGCTCTGATTGACTTCTGGGACCATTAGTAAAATTGTACGAAATCATACTGGCTACATCCTGGCTAAGGTTTCTCCAACCTGAATCTCTGGACTTGTACGGAGAAGGTACTATAACAGACAGGGCATTTTTATATTATTATAGACGTCATCATTGTTATTATTGTGGTCCAGGCTAGGAGCTTTCATATTTAAATCTTAACCCAGTGGGGAATTATTCCCATTTCATAAGTAGAGACTAGGCTTCAGAGGGGAAGTCATTTGCCCCAGGCCATACTGTTAGAGCATGGCCCAGCCAGGATTAGATTCCAGATCCACTGACTTCCCGTGGCTGTGCTTTTACACTTCAGTATTTCACACTGCCTTCCTAAAACGAGTGTTTTGTTTTCCAAAGGATGCTTGGGATCACTTACTTCATTACCCCCATGCCCCCAAATGTACCACTCTAATAAGGGCCTTTTGGCTATCTCTGCAATTTTTAAAAAATTGAAAACAGTTTTAATTTTATAAAGTCAGAAAGGACTTCTAATTAACTTGAAATGGTTGAAGGGATTGATTCCTTTCTTTTAATTGGAAAATAATTTGCTCTGACTAAGCATTTAAATTCTTAGTTTCAACTGAGTAAATTTTTAATAGCTAAGATTCACTTCCTGAAATTAAAACCCTCCAGTATAAATCCAGATAGACCTTAAACTATAGTCTGCTGTGCCCTGCCAGAGGAAGGCAGGTGGCATTCTTTACTTGGATTTTAGTCACTAAATATACTTTTTTTTTTTTTAACAACATATCTCCTATCCCAGTTACGTGGAACTGAATTGGATTACAGATATAAAATGGAGCAACCAGGAGGGGAGATTTTTCCCTCCTTGATGTCTGGATCAGAGGCTCTGGTTGGGTCCCTCCTCAGGCAAGGGACAGATGCGCCCCTGTTGGTCAGATGTGCTCCCTACAGACCATTGCGCTAGAGACTTCACCTTACCTCCCCACTTGCTTGTACAGGCCAAGTATTCGGCCTGAGGAAAATCCCCTTTTTATGATATTTAACATTTCTGCAAATAGCCAGTTACGCTCCTGATTTTAAGTGTGGTTGTTCAAAGGTTTGTTTAAACAATCTAGATCTCCTTCCACACCATCTCTCTTTCCGTTCTTTGATAGTATCTGAAGCAGATGTCTCCCTCCCCTCCCCTTCCCCCTGCCAGCCTTTTCAAGAATAGCTTTAGGAGATAATGTTCTATAGAGAGTGTCAGTACATTTCAGGTGACACAAATGGTGAAGGCATTTTATAGAAATGTGGCTTGTCACCATCGGACTGTTGACAGATCTATTAGTGCACCCTTTTCAATTTTCACTTTTCCCCCCTTCGGTCTTACAGATTTCCACAGACTTGATGTTTTGCAGTTGTTCTTGGAAGAGAGCTATTTTGTAATTGAAACTCCAGCATTGTTCAGTGTATATACAGGACTTGGGGCTCTGGCGCTCTCTAGCTCCCTTTCTTGAGCTAATTTAGGACTTGGCTTCGCCTGACCTCTCTCACAGCAGTAGAAAATATTTCCTTGGCTTTTTTGTTCCCCTTCCCTCTGCCCCCTCCCCTTTACATGGCACCATATCTATGTGGCCGCCCAGATGCATCTAATCCAGACGGCCAAGTTTGGTTTCTGCCATGAAATTGAGGCAGTCCCCAGCAAAGATCCAATTTTCAAATGTGCTGGGTTGCCACCTGGCCTCCTCTAACTCTGCATAGCAATGGTGACCTCACAGATATAATCAAGAACCCAAGCTTGCCCTCCTCACTCTCGCCTTGGGTTTGAATTGCAAATAGAAAATGTGGGGCCGACCTGTGGAGAGGTCATCGTGGTGTGTGGAGGGTCCATCTCTAATTCGACTGAGCAGGGCCCCTTCTCCATCCCCTGTTCATTTGTGCTGCCTATTTTCAAAGCATCTGAAATAGGAGCTTTCAGGATATCCGTGTGACCATTGGCAAATAATTGTTAATAGATCCTATAGTGTGGCTTTATTCCGTATCTGCTCTGCTTCAACCCAACAACAAAAAGAGAAGGTTGGATAACATGTTTCTCTAGATAAATGGAGCAAGGTGGTCAAGTTCTTCTATAGCGTGGCCTCCTTTGAAGTCTGACTTGCTCAAAATTAGGAAGAAGAAATGGCAAAGATGCTACCCAGCCACCATTTTCTAAGGGAGAGTGTAGTGCTTTCATCCAGAGTTGTCTCCCTGCCAGACCCTGTCCGCAGAAGAGTGCCTTGTGGCTGGATGTGACTGTCAACAAATTGCATCCCGCTGCAGAGCCAGGAAAGGCTGGCAGGAGAATGCCCTGTGTTAGGAGTGATGACTGCGGGTGATTCCTCACCTGCAGGGAGCATTAAGATGTTCACATAGGGATGTCCTTTTTTGCCTATTGAGAAACCCCTGAAATTGTTCTCTTTTTTTCTTCAGGATCAAAATGATTTAACCAAATGGGCCCATTTTACAGCCCTTTGTAGAAGTTTCTGAATCTTTGATCTTTAAAGGACAAATCGAGCGTGTTGATTTAGAGTCTCCGTGATTAAAAGGAGCAGGTTCCTGGTTGGTTTTGCCAAGACTTGAGTTTCTGGCCAAACAGTTCCCATTGAAGGGAACGTAAGCATGCCCAGGGCGAGGAGATCTAGGTAGACTCTGGTAGAACAGACATTTTCACACCTTATCACACAACTGTCAGCTCCCTGTCTCCAGACACATTAAAATACACAACAGCCTCAATCACAGAAGTTCCAACTTTGGTTACTATCTTGCTGTCAGTATTCATATTTTAATTTGCATTTGCTGCAGTGTGAGATAGCCTGGGAAATGAAGGGCACTGCACAAATCTGAAAACAGAGACAGACAGTTTTCCCACCAGTAGTGTGAGTCAGAGATGGGAAGGCCTCTGCCTCATACCTATGATGACCTTTAAACTCCCCCACCTGGTGATGGGGTGTCTGGGTTTCTAAGACAGACCAGCTGGACCCAGTGGATCCTAATATTCTGTAGGATATTAGCTGTGTGACCTCAGATAAGTTTCTAGATCACTCTGAACCTAGTTTTTCTCATCCATAAACTAAGGGAAATACAGATTTTTACAGGATTATTATAAGGATTAGAAGAGGTAATGTGTGTAAATAGCAATGCTTGGTGGCCACTCAGTAAATGAGAGTTTTCCTTCTGTCCATTTCCTTATATTCCTCATCTGCCCAGACACCCATGTGCCCATACACTGAGTGTTAACACAGCTGACGTCGGACTGCCTGCCTTTAGGTCGTCCACAGAACATAGCTCTGACCTAAGCCACTCTTTGGACTGAAACCTTTAAGACCTCTCTATCCTTCTACCTTCTTGTGTCAGAGGTGGAATGCCCCAGCTGCTGGACCCCCTGCCATTCCTTCAGCAGGGCCTGCACTGTGGGCTATGGGGCTCCATCTCACATCTCCAACTCATGAAGTCCTGTCCTCAGCTCCTACCCAAACCCACTGAGAGGCCCCTATGCCCTCTGGTCTCCCAAGACCCTGGGTCCCTGCCTCCTGATTTTTCTTGGGAACTCATGTTCAAGGACTTATCATATCCTGTGCTGCCTTCCCCACAGAGGGGTGGAGGATAGATGGCAGTCATGATTTTTGAAAATAACAGGACCACAATTAGTTCCTGACTCTTTTGCTTTACCGAGGAGTGGGAACTGATAGGACCCCAGTTGCTCTGAGCTGAGCCTCAGGGATGTTAGGAAGAGATTTGCCACCCTTGGTGGCCTCTCATCTATAGCTCTGTCTAGTGTCTTCCTCCTGTGTGACCCTTCAGCTCCCTCCTCTCTGCTTCTTGTTTTTGCTTCTAAAAATGACATTTAGAAAGTTAGTTTTTTTGCTGTTTGCAAACAAAATCCATGTTTGTTGGGGAAAACGCAACAAATCAGGGAAGGAAAAAGAAAATAATCTTATTTTATAACCTGTATTTTCATTTACTATATCTTAGACATTTCCCAGGGCTACTAAATGTTTCTTCCACATGTCATTGTTTTAAATGGCTCCATAAAATAGTGTGTAATAAACATATGTGGATTGTTTAATCAGTCCCACTGTCAGATCTTACATTACTTGCAACTTTTTCTAGGCGTATATCCTCATAGGTAAGACTTTACAGGATTTCTTTTTATTTAATTAGGATACAGTTCTAAAAATGGAATTAGTGGGCCAAAGGGCATGTATATCTTTTAGGTTTTTTCCTGTAAATTGCCAATTTCCATTCTCACCAGCAGCACCCCCACTTTTTTTTTTTTTGTCATGGGTAAGAAAAGTTGCTGTTTACTGACTCCTTACTCTGTCTAATATTCTGTTAGTAGGTCCAGCAGAGGATATGAACTGGCCCTTTTCTTTCTTGTCTTGGGCTCCTCCTCTTCTGTTCACTGTGGCATCCTAGGAGGAAGCAGCTGTCTTTCCCCAAGTGAGGGAAGGAGTGAAAAAGTTAGCATATAGGTGGGGTGAGCCACAGGACTTTATAAGAAATCATTTGCAGCTTTTAATCTAATAAATAAAATGTATATGCAGTGCTACTTTTTGACACACAGCCACATTTATCTGTTGGACACATTCACCTTCCCAATGTTTAGCTCAGCTTCACAAAGATTTACTGGAGAGCATGTACGAGATTCAAGGCTCCAGGGTAGAGAGCCCAGACCCCAATGAACTCTCAATCTATTGGGTACAAAGATAAGATAGCATAAGGCATGGCAGGAGCAGAGTGGTGTAACAAGAGGGGTTTCCGAGGAGGAGGAAATCGCATCTGATGACTTGCTGGGCACCTCTGCAATTCTCAGTCAGTACCGTCACTTGTGCCATTGTTGCAGGTTAATGTGGTACAAATGTCAGGCTTCACGTTGGTCAGGGTTCCTCCACTTTCTACCTACATGACCTTGAGTAATTTACCCTCCCCAAGCCCTATTTCCTCACCTATAAAAGAGGGATAATCCTATTTGCCTTGTGATCATTGTGGGAGCTAAGTGTGAGAATGAAGGTCAGGGGTCCAGAAAAGTGCCTGCGAGGGGTAGGCGCTCCACACAGACAAGCTCTTCTTTTTAGCAGGTGTTCTGTACCTATTGCAGGGGGTAAGGATCTAATGTTCAATTTGCACAGTGCTGTGACATCTTTCAAAGCTTCCTCCTATCTCATCTCATTTAACCCATTCTCCCAGTAGCTTTGAAGTTTGCCAGGCAGGTGGTGGTCTCCCGAAGTAAAAATAAAGAAATAGGTGCAGAAAGGTTGAGTGAATTGGAAGGATCAGACAGCTAGTTAACAGTAAAAACAAAACTAGAAGACAGTATTTTTACTTACAAGCTTCAACTAAGATGCTTTTTCTAAAACTATCACGTTTTCTTTTTTAAAAATAGCTCTCACCTTATAGTTTTCAATTAATACTAATATTTTCTCACTGTGTTACCTTGCAGCCCTATTTTTTTCAGCCAAACACAAATCACACACACATACACGCAAAACTTTTCCTGCACCAAAAGTGAGTTTGTTAATGTTTAGCCTCATTCAATCTCTTGTATCTATCCTCTAGATAGCCCCACCTAGATCCAAAATACCCCTTTTGCCCTTTGTTGCTTTTTGCCACAAAAGGACCCCTTACCCCCTCTTTGTTCCGCTTGACCTGAGCACCTTAGGGCAGCCCCCTTTCTAAAAGAGCTGTTTCTAATTGGCTGTCGGCAACCTCTTTCATCACTGAGCCTCAGCCTGGCTGAGACTGACTGATCTGATCTGGGCCACTTGATCCAAGCCCTCCCTGCAAAGCCAAGAGGTCAGTATCTCCCTTAGTTGTTTACCAGGCAGTAGAGACTACAGGACTGGCCTTCTCGGGCAGCCATGATTCCTTAGGGAAGGAGGCCAGGAGGTAGGCAGTTGGATGTGCAGAGTGTGTGTGTGTGTGTGTGTGTGTGTGTGTGTGTGTGTGTGATTCCTCCACTTTACTGAGTAGCCAATAATGTTTCCAAATTATCTGTCTCCTTTAATCTTCCTACCTTCCTACCATGTCCCCACTTTATAGATGAGGAAACTGAGACATGGAGATAATATATCTCTTCCTTAATGCATGATTATTGAATAAGGGACCACTTTCCTCCATGCCCCACCATTCTGTGTTTAGCTAAGAAGTTAAAGGAGACTAATTATCAAAATCTTTTGTGCAGAATTTAACGTGTGTCAAGAGTGCATGTTTTGTTGACCAGGATGTACGTTTATTGTTACAATGAAAAAATTTGGAAATTATATTCATTATTCAATTCTAGCCATGAGTTATTTTTATTTGGTAAGAAAATGATTATTTAAATATTATTTATTTATACATTTATTCTCTGCCTTGTTCCAATGGAAATTTAAGCAATTTTCATGACTTGAATAAAACATGTGACCCTTATCGGACAAGTGGACCCATCCTTGTTCCAAATAACCCACGTGTCTAGCCAGCTGCCAGATTCAGTCAATGGAGCCATGGCCTGCCTTTTGCACACTGGAGTTTTTCTTTTCCATACAATTTGATTTCATTCATCAGAAGCACAAATTTAATGTATATTTCTGGATTTTAAAGTAGTTCATTGGCCCCTAAATTTTTCCCAAGTCATGGAGTCCTAACTCAGACTTTAGTCTTTTTATTCCCTGCCGAAGAGATCAGGGTAGAAAAGAGGAAACACAATACAAGATCACTCACAATAACATCAGCAGTAAACAAATGTGGCAAAAATGTCCACACGCACAAATAATTCAAGTCATGCAAATTAAAGCAACAATGAGGTCTTATTTTTCACCTATTAAATTAGCAATACATTTTAAAAACGATAGGGCTAAAGAGTACTGTGAAGCTGGTAACACATCTATTGCTGGTAGTTAATGTAAATTGAAAAGCAGTTTGGTAGAATGAATAAAAAGCCTTAGAAATGTTTATATCTTTTGACCTAGTAATTTTATTCCTAGGGATTTCCATAAAAGAAATCATTCAAAAGTTAAACAACTGCAATTTTTATCACTGATATTTAGAAAATAAAAAAAAAATTTTTTTTGAAACAACCTAAATGTCCAATACTAATGAAATGGTTTGTTAAATTATTGTATATCCAGTCAATGAAATATCATGCATCCATTAAAATTGCTATAATGATTATGTAGCATCATGGAGATACTTATAATATATTGGGGGGGAAGCAGGATATAAAATTATGGATGAATTGCGATCACAAGTAATTTTTAAATGTCTGCACGTGGACAAAGTGAATATATAAAAATGAAAATAGCTATATAAGGTAGTAGGATAAAAGATGATTTTTCCCCACTATTATAAATTATTATGTTATCTGTGTAATTTAACATGGATGATTTTGATTTCTCAAGTCCTTGAAAGTCAAAGAGCCAAGTTAGCCCTCCATCTCCGTCAGGAGGAGAGGTTTGGAATATCCCAGAGGGGGCTCTTAGCTGTGAGATTGGAGGAAGCGCCGGTGCCAGGACCCCACACCAACCTGCAACAATCCTTCTCCCTGCAGGACATCACTGAGAATGGCTGTGTCCCCACCTCAGAAGAGCAGCTGCCAAAGACGGCACCATCCCCACTGGTGGAAGCCAAGGACCCCAAGCTCCGGGAAGACCGACGGCCAATCACAGTCCACTTTGGACAGGTATGTGCCCTGGCCCTTGTATCAGTCTGTTCTGTTTTTTGGTTTTTGGTTTTTGCTGGCACTGTAGCACATTCAGCAGACAGGTTTTCATTTCATCTCTCTTCAGCAAAGCAACTGCATGGAGGTTTTTACATCTTCGGATGTTTATTTGGTGCAAACATGTTTTGAAGGTGAATTTTCAAAAATTCTGAGGAGACAGCCTGGCTCTGGCCATAAACTAGCTCAGCTATTGAATGAAGTCATTAAATGCAGCTGCTGTCTCCCCCACTCCAGGCACTCCGTTTAAGGTGTCTCCGTTAGCTAAGCATCTCATTAGAACACTTTAGCATCCCAGGCCCTTCTTTGCACCTTCAAATAAAAGGCAACAAGCGAAGTCTTAAAAAAATCAATTAGGAGTTCTTTATTAATGTACTTCCTGAAAATCAATATCGGGAGTCGTGCTTCTCAAAGTAAACACCCAAGCTACGGGTCCTGGAGATCCGATTCTTTAACCAGCTGTTTTCAATGACCTGAGCATTTGAAAAATTGTCTATTTCTTTGATTATTTTTCCCCCTTAGTAAAACATTGTACTCTGTGCAGAAACTAAAATTTTTTATTCCTTTCCTCTCTCTGGTTATATTTTTGACTGAAAATGATGGCATACCCTCCCCTGCTTCTCTTAAGTTGACTTTTGATTAGCAAAAGTCATTTAATTTTTTTGTTAATGAGAAATGGCTCTGTTAAGATATGGCTGTAACAAAATTTACAAAGTTATCTGTTTTAAAATCCCCTGATTCTTTAACCATTTATCAGGACGCGTGATTAAAATAGGGTTTATGATTTTTATCTTAAATGTGATTGCTGTTTTACCACATAAAGGGTCTAGATGCCTACATTTAAAATTTTCCTGTTTTTAACAGACATTTATCACGTGCCTACTGTGTACTGGGCATTGAGCTATTTAGAAACGAAGGGAACTTAACAAAATTGTTGCTGTATGTTATTCTGGTAAGGGGTGTGTTGGTTGGAACATAAAAATGGTTTTTTTCTCATCAATATTTCCAGATAATATATTCATACATCTTTAACTTGGATAGGTTCATCCCCTTCTCTGATTTTACACTTAAAAGGATGCTATAAAAATTAAAATGAAGCGAAGAAGGCATCCACGGGGCGGTGCTCAGTCGGTTAATGAGAATCGTCAAATTGCACTGGCGTCTGTCCCCCTGAAGATCGGCCTTCCCCACCCCTGCCTGGTTCAGGCCCTGCTGGAGAAATCTGCGCCCCGGTTCCCTGGCTGTGTTTGCTGAAAGCACAGCCCTGGTCGGTTGTCGCCAGCATGGCATTCCAGAGTCAGCTTCCTGCCTTCCTTTGTCCTCATTCCTGCACACACTAACCTTCCCATGAAAGGAGCCCCTCGCTGGAGTTTGGAGCCCATTACAGAGAAAGAGGGGGCGGGGGAGCGGGATTTCATGGTGTTAAACATTCCATTTTCGAAACACAAAAAAAGGAGGCCCTATTTGAAATGGAGAAAGACCTTCTTTCCATTTCAGCCAGAAGTAGAGATGCTTTAATGTCATTCCCAGCTAAATGCAGAATAAGAGTATGTGTGCGCACACGGGTGGGGGATAAACAATTAAAAAAGCCACCCCAAACTCTGTTGAAATAAGAGCTGTCTGTGCCTTCACAGGTCTGTAAACTGGAGAGGATGAAAGTGGCTTTTTTTCCTCGTTTGTCACTTCCCTCACGTGGCTGCCGGCATTATGCAAGTATACAGGAAGGCAGGATTTTTTTTTAATGCATGCATGCGGATTAAGGTCAAGCCCCTAGTATCAGCCATGCAGCGGGCTCTCCCTTCCAGCTGCAGCCGGAGAGCCTCCCCACAGCCGCGAGATGCCTTAATTGAGACGTGCTGTCAAAGTGACAAACACATTTGCATACAGTCTACACTCTATTTATTTTCTCTGGAAAGGTCTACAGTCTGCTGTTGGTTGAACATTCTTAATCAGTTTGCTGTAAGTGAACTGCCAGCCAGCTCACTTGTGCCGGCCCCTTCTTCATTAGGTGACAGATTAGCTGCAGGAGGGGTGGGAGACCCTGTTCTTTTAACTCTTTCCAGCTTTGCCCCTGTGGTGGGTTGTCCTGTAGCTCTTCCCCGGGTGCTGGTTTGATGAACCATTGACCATGACAGCATTTCTAGAGCACCTACTACTGGCAGGCACAAGTTTTAGGAACTTGCTACTGTCCCCAAACAGCAGCCATTTGAGTTCCATTTCAGAAATGTTTGCCATGCTCTCCTACATCTGCACTGTTTTTTTTACTTGATGTTTTTCTTTAAATAGACTCAAACCTGACATCTGTACAAATACATCTATAGCAGTAACATTGGCAAAATCCAAGTTTTTCCTAAGCTTATAAAGACAAAATTTTAAGTACCCATCCGTGGATCACCAAAACCACTCATGTAGCCCCGGTGCTATATAGTCTCTTTTTGGAAAACAACAGATCCCTTCAATAACTCGTGTCACCTCTGCCATATCCCTTTGAGGAAGCAATCATTAGCCCCATTTTATGGACCCAAAACTGGAGCTCAGAGACATGAAGGGATCTGTCCAGGTCACATCAGCAGCTCAGAAACCCAGGAGAGTCTGCCTTTAGCCCACGCCAACTCTCTCACCAAGTAAGGACTTTAGTCATTTGATGTGTCTGTTAAAGCCGATGTGCCCAGCCAAAGAATTTCAGCTAGCCAGATAATGCATACTAACCTCAGAAGAATCTTTGCCTTGGGTTTGTATTTCTTTGGATTTTGTACTTTAAGCACACTTAGTTTGCCCGTGGGGATGGAGACTGTTGAGAAAGCTCTTTAATCTCTCTACTTTGCAAAGCTGGTACCCATGCAGTTAATAGGGAGCTTCATGGAGACCTCCAAGGTCATGGGGGGACCTCAGCAGCTCTGCAGTGGGGGCTAGCAAGAGGGGGCTTAGTATGAAGGTAAGAGCTGTCACTGCCAAGGAGGGAAGGTGCTCAGTGAAGTCTCTCTTTCAAGGCTGTGACCATTCCTCCATTTAATTATGTCTGCATTCGTGTAGATATTGACACATACCATGTGTGAGATAAGTAAGTCCTCAGTGCCCACCATGTGGGACGTAGTGATGGAGACAGACCAGCTGGTAGACAGCCTTGACCCAGAGTGACAAGGCCGTGAGAGAGGAGAGCTCAGAGCACTCTAGCCCATGAAGGCAACCTTTCCACCCCCCGGACCACTCGTCACAGTCTCAAGTTGGACTCTATCCTTAAAAGATACTCAGTCAAGTGACTGAACTCACTAATAATTCATTTGTTTTCTAAACCAGACACGTGGGCTGGGCATGGTGGCTCACATCTGTAATCCTAGTACTTTGAGAGGCCGAGGTGGGTAGATTGCTTGAGCTCAAGAGTTCAAGACCAGAGTGAGACCCCATCTCTGCTAAAAATAGAAAAACTAGCCTGGCATTGTGGTGGGCACCTAGTAGTCCCAGCTACTTGGGAGACTGAGACAATAAGATTGCTTGAACCCAAAAGTTTGAGGTTGCTGTGAGCTATGACACCATAGCACCCAGGGTGACAGAGTGAAACTGTGTCTCAAAAAGAAAGAAAGGAAGAAGGAAAGGAGGGAGGGAGGGAGAGAGAGAGAAGAAAGAAAGAAAAAGAAAGAAGAAAAGAAAAGAAATATGTTACCCCCCCTAAGGTCAGTGAGGAGCAAAATAAGTAGATTTTGAGTTTGGCCTCTGCTTCCTTACCATGAGTGGTTTCTTCAAAGAGTTTGAAAGTGCCACATAACTCAACAATATCTGTCTATTCCTACCTTGGTCAATGTTCAGGTTTAGAAAGGATTTAAATTACTGTTTTCACCATCTCAAGTTCAGAATCAGTTGAGAAACAAGGCCCAGGGGACAGTCAAATGAGATAAAAGGCCAGCATTTTTATCAATAAGATTAAAAGGAAAGGCTTGGCGCCCATAGCTCAGTGGTTAGGGTGCCAGCCACACACACTGAGGCTGGTGGGTTTGAACCCAGCTCAGGCCTGCTAAACAACGACAACTACAACAAAAAAATAGCTGGGTATTGTGGCTAGTGCCTATAGTCCCAGATACTTGGGAGGCTGAGATAAGAGAATCACTTAAGCCCAAGAGTTCGAGGTTGCTGTGAGCTTTGACACCATGGCACTCTACCAAGGGTGACATACTGAGACTGTCTCAAAAAAAAAAAAAAAAAAAAAAGAAGAAGACGACTAAAAGGAGAATATAGCATTAGACCTGAGGCCAAATGTTAAAACTTTGCCTCCAAATTTAAAAGACTGGCTTACTCCACATAGGATAAGGACACAATGGTGGACCTTACCTAGGGCAGTGCTACCCATAAACTCCTACCAAGGAGGAGCTGCCCCAGGGCCTGGGGACTGGCTGCCCCACAGGAGGAAGCTGGAAGGGGTGAGGAGGCCTGCCCAGTTCCTTCTCCCAAGCCCCAGGGAATGGCATGTCTCCTTTTCTGGACAGGGGTGAGCGAGAAGGCTCAGAGAGCTAAGGATTCCCCCATATTTTCCTCTGCTGGGATGGGAATGGACATTCCCTCCTTTCTGTGGCTATAGGAGTGAGGAAGCCGCATGCTCCCCAGCAGTGCCGGGGCACCCTCAGCTAGAGTATCTTACCTTGACCTCCTTCCCTTCTGGGGAATAAGCAGAGGTGACTGCTACCCCCGCACCCCATGGAAACTGCTCTGCTCCCTGCATTGAATAAGATGGACAAGCCACTAGATGCTTCCACATCTTTGCTCATTGACTTGAGTCTTTGCCATCAGCTGGTAAGGAAGGTGTCCTACCCACTGTGCCCAGGAGGACACAGCAAGGACAGCACTGGTGAAATGAGTAGCTAATTCCTACTCCAAACCCGGCAGTCCTACCTCTGCCTCTCTTGGCCACGTACATCTCTCTCCTGGCCAGGAGAATGACTGTGCAAGTCCAGTGACACTGCGCTATGGTGGTAGGTGCTGGTGGCCAAACCTCTCAGCCATGGCTAGGACTGGGACTTCCCAGGAGCCCTCCATTGAGAAGTGGGTGGGAGGATGAGGCTCCCTGAGAACATCATAGCAAAGCCCTTCTAAGGCCAGATGGGAAACGACTGATCCTGCAGACAGAGTAGTTGCTTGCCTTCCAATCTGGTAGATTCCAAAAAGTATACATTAAAAGATACTTCTGTTCTTCTCCCATGTCAGCAAAGGTTTCTAGACCTCTTTAACAAAAAGTTTGAAAATCTGGTTAAGCCAAAACCAAAACCAAGAGCCCCTGAGGCTTCCAGAGCTGCAGCAGAGAGGGTTGGATACCCCCACACACACCCTCCAGAAGCAGCTCTTGGGATGTGGTCGCCTGCTTCTCTGTGTGCATGGAGAATTTTGGCTTCACAGGCATGTGCCGGGTCATTTGGTGCCTGTCCCATGCTGGGCTGGAGAAGACGCCAGGCAAGCAAATGCCTTCTCAGCACCCTTGGCTCTGAGTGCCCTGAGAAATTCCTTCTGCCTCATTGATCTTGGAAGTCACACATAATTCCTTTCCATTCAGCCGTTGCCTCCCCACCACCTCCCAGAGATGTCCCGTGTTCTCCAGACACTGCAAATCCCAGGCTTCTAGTCTGAAAGTACACTGCCCACCAAGCTCCCTCCTCCTCCTCCTCCCAGGTCAGTAAATGGTACTGTGCCCGGAACCTGGCCCACCCGCCCTCTCCCAGAGCCTCTCTCCTGAGCACTGCCGTGTCTTCTCTCCACCCCCTCTGCCTCAGCTTTGGTGCAGGCCGCGTAATCACTCATCCGGACTGCTACACTCAGTCTGCTCAGTCAGGCATCCACACTGAGCATGCACATGGCCTTGTAGGGGGCCACCTGAAGTGTGCACAAGTGGCCATGTCAACCCCTACTTCTAGTCTTCCCTAAAGAGTCCACCTTCCTTCTCAGCCTGGTGTGTGAGGCCTTCCTGATCTGCCTGTCCAACACCAGAGCAGGTCCCTTCTGTAAATTCTCTGGACTACCCTAAAAGAATTGGTTACTCCCATCTTTGTGCTACACCTGAACTTTGCAAATGCCACACTTAACACACAGCTTCTAGTTGTTTCTTCAGTGCTTGTCTCCCAAGGCAAACATGAGCCTCTTGGAAGTCCATTGTTATCCACAGGGCCTGGCACTGAGCTGGCAGTCAGTGAACACCCTGGGGTAATTGGTGTGGATATTTAAATTCAGCAACAATTGATTGTTGTTTGAATAGTGTTGGGTGTTCAGCAAGTTATTTGGTTTTACTTCAGTTGTATGCTTACAATTCTGTTCATTTGAAAAGGAAAAATGAATATTCCATTGTTGGTCAAAAGCTATTTTCAAATTCACTTTCCCTAAATAAGGATTTTGTTTCCAGGTAGAAATAGCTTTGTATTCTAGAAATTTAGATCCTGTCTCATTTGGTGGGTTTTTATGAGGTTGTCAGGTCAGTCATATATGTTCCAGGAAGAGGGGAAAGGAAAAAGCAGAGGACAGGGACCCTCCTCCCCGACCTGCTGCCCGGGGAGGGGGAAACTGCTCCAGTAGCCTAGTGGTGGAAAGAGGGGGACAGGGAAGGCCTGACGTCCTGTGAATCACATCAGATGAAAGCAAGCAACAGAATAAATTAGGCACCAGGATTTTATCTGTAAAGAGACTAAGGCACATAACCCGATGCAAAGTGTGAGGCTAACTTGGATTGTGTTTTTTAAAAAAGTTTTAAAGGCGTTCTTGGGAAGGTTGGAAAATTTGAAGACAGACTAAAATGGTAGATGATATTATAGAATTATTGTTAATATTATGGTTTTGTAGAGATTTATCTTGTTCCTAGGAGAATCATACTAAAATATCAGGATGCCTGCAACTTCCAAATGGTATGGCACAAAATTTCATACAAGCACGCAGACACACATACATCCATTCATAGAGAGAGAGAAAGCAAATACAGCCCCCTTCTTCCCCAAAGTTTAACTGCTGAAAGGCACGTGCTGAGCAGTTACAGGAAGCAGTGAGGTATAGGGGCCCAAGCAGATTATAGAGCTGGGCCACTCTGGACTTAAATTTCAGCTCTGTCACTAATGAGCTGGTGACCTTCAGTAAGTTCCTGAGTCTCAGTGGAATTCGGTTTCCTATTCTTGGAGTGAGGGTGATCGCACCCATATCTTGGATTGTTATACGGATTAAATGAGATATTGCCTCGAAGCACCTAGCTGTCACTCACCCGCTAACACAGCCTCCCACCAGCCCCGTCACCTTGGCTCTCAGAACATGTGTTCCCCAGAGGCTGCCCTCCTGGCACACACTCATAACTGACCTGTGTCCCTACGGCTCTGGGTGGGAAAGGCAAAACCTAAACCCAGAGGACACCAAGCGTCATGGTGCTGAGGGACAGGTGCTGGTAGCACGGCCAGGAGCCAGCACTGGTGGGAGGAGATAATGCTGCCCAAGCCTGACTCAGACACGTAAAAAGAAGGGGCCATGGGCAGTTGGAGCACAGGGCACAGGAAGGCTTAAGCAGCTGACCAGCCTTGCAGACTATAGCCCAAAGTCATTTTCTTGGCCTCATTCCACCACACACTCCTGGTCTGTGAGGCAGAGCTCCCTGCATGCCACTCTCTTAAACACTGTCATTTCCAAATTGTATTTCCTCTCATCCATTGGCCCCTTTTTCTGCCCTTTTGGTCACGCTCTTTGTATAGGCAAGCAGAGCCACTGTGCTGGTCTCCCAGCTCTGTTCCCCCAGCTCCTCCTGCTTTGATCCACCCTCTGTGCCAGCCACAGGGTAACGTTGACACTGTCCTGCCTTCGGTCCTCTTGGGGTGACTGTCCAAAGTTGTTTTAGCTCATTCATTGCCATGACCAAAAGCAGCGTGGCCCCTAATTGGTGGTGGTTTGTCAGGTCTGCCTGTCAAGCGTGGCTGGCGAGGCCTGTCTTTCCCCATGCCTCACCCCTTCATAGCCCCGGCTAGGCCGGGAACAGCTTCCTGATGAAAGGTGAATAAGGCTGGGGTGTGTTCCTCTGAGCAGATACATTCGATTTCAGGAGGAAAAACTTACCAATCAAAAAAGAGAAATCAGATTCTAGAAATTCATAAGGATTGAGTTGAAAATTCAGGAGCTGTCTGATTAGGCATCAGCATCGCCTTCTCAGATAGTGTCCCTCTTGTTATAGGGAGCCGAAGAAGGCCAGAGAGCTCAGCTCAGAGGCTAGAGCTCCTGATGTATCGTGGAAAGGCTGCTGGCAGCAGCCAAGTGAAAATCCAGGTTCAGAGTAGCAATTTGCTTTCTAACCTACACCACCTCTGTTCAGCACAAATTAAGGATGGCTGCAGAGGGCCAAGGTCAGTCACCCTCCCAGACCACCCCTCCTTGTAGGACTTGAGCACTTTACGGTCATTCTGAGCACCTCTCACAGGCCAGGTCTGAGAGCAGGGGATGAATCGCTCACTGCCTGCTAGGCACCTTGTGGAGACCTAGAGAGATGGCTGTCTGTTACACTTGGTTCCATCTCTAGGCACTGTGGTAGGCCATGCCTATATGTTAGCTTACTGAGGGTCTCAGATATTACCCTCTCTTGCAGAGGAGACAGTTCGCAGAGGATGGGGACTTAGTCATATAGCTCAGAAGCAACAGGATTGAAACCATTGCTGTTTATTCTAAAGCTCAAGTTCCTGCCCAGCTTTGTGCTAAGAACATGGGAGTTTCCTGCAGGGCTTGTAGTGATGGCGCCAGAGCAACAGCCTGGGCAAGTCCCTAGGATCCCAGAGGGCGGGCCACAAGTAAAGTTTTGTTCTTGGTTTCCTTACAGACCTTAGGCCCCCCCCCTGAATGTTTCTGGGTTTCACTTGGAAGCAAGACACATGAGCTGGCATTGGCACCTGGTGTGGACTCCATACATCCAACCCCCTGGTTGACACTGGAGGCTTGATAATGCTGGGTGCTTTTGTGATGTGTGTGAGGGAGTAGACTACAGAATGAGAACTGGGTGTGTGTAGGAATTAGCATCAGGGTAGCAGGTGCCAGTCCAGTCCCAGAGACCAGAGGCAGGGCCTCTGCTACATTTAATAGTAGCTGCATTTACTATTAAATGCACGAGCTGTGAGCATGTTTAGTTGCAAGGACCCAAAAGAGAATTGTGGTCTCATACTAGCTTCAAGTGAGCTTGGTATCAAGTCATGGGAACCAGACCCTAGCCCCAGGTTTTCATTGCATTTCTTGGCTTTGCCTCTTCTGCTGGCACCATTCTTCGGCAGGCATTCTCCTCCTAGGGGCAAGATGTCTGCAGCAGCTCCAGGCGACATCCTTCCAGGTGCAAGACCGACAGGAAAATGGGTGTCACTTCCCAGTAACTTCCACACAAAGCATGGGATTCACTCACTGAACTGATGTTGATCATGTGTCCATTGGAACCAATTATTGTGGCAAAGGGTTTTCTGTTATGCCACAGGTAGGGCCCATAGTAAGGACATGCCAGGAGATGAAGAAGAGATGATTTCTAGAAATGAAATCAGGAAGCCACTGTCAAAAGAAGGGAGAGGCTCAGGTGCAGTGACTCATACCTATAATCCCAGAGTGGGAGGCCAGTGAGAGAGGATCACTTGAGGCCAGGAATTCAAGATTAGCTGGACAACATTGTGAGACCTTGTCTCTACAAAAAATTTTAAAATTAGCAGACATGGTGGTGTGTGCCTATATTCCCAGCTGCTTGGGAGACTAAGGGCACAGGAACACTTTGAGATTACAGTAAACTGTAATCACCGCTTCTCTCCAGCCTGGGCAACAGAGTGAGACCCTATGTCAAAAAAAAAAAAA
>NW_003852409.1:26404371-26407788 GCF_000181295.1 Otolemur garnettii | reverse complement strand
AATCCTGACGGACAGAATCCATCCGGAAGTTCGAAAGGCCCAGATCTATGCTTGTGCGATCATGCCAGGGGGCATATCAGAGCCCCCTTTCTGTTCATTTTACACTCCAGCCAGTTTGGTCCTTGGGGTGTTTTCCCTGCCAGCACCCTCAGGAGGTGCCCATCAGCTTACTCTCACTGTTGACTTGCTGGAGATCACCAAAAAGCAGAAGGAATGTTTCATTAGTACCCTTACTCTTCTTGTGCTTTAAGGCCTGACAGAGAGCTCAGTTTCCTCGGAGGGGTGGGGGCAGCGTCTTCAGGCCAGAACTCAGAGAAGGAGAAGTTTCCAAATCTAAGGATTAAACATGGTGGCCGTCCTAGGCTGTTCCCAGATGGGGTAACAAGTGACTTGCATGTTAAACTCCAGATTCCCTGCCCCTGGTCCAGGCAGTACCCACTTGAGTTCTCCAGCTGGTTGTAATGGACAGTTCTCACCTTTTAAGTCATTCGTGTGGTTCAAGGCACGGCCTCCAACAAGGCTCAACTAAAATACACAAAGCATAGAAATTGGACTGGTGGGCTGTAGCGTGGCTGCTTGAGGCATAGAGTCCAGCCAGGGAGGGATATCTGAGCCGGGCTTTGTGGGTGTCTTCCCTCCGCTTAGTCAGAGCTCCGCTCTGGCTCTGGCCTGTTTCTGACTCTTCGTTCTGTGGTTTCCTGCACCACTTTTACTCTGGAGGCTCCAGGTTTCCCTTTCAGCTACTAGAATGTCTTAATCTGCCCTTGGACTTCCCAAACCTGCCCCATTCCATTTTCACCAAGAAACTCAAACTTCCCCCGGATCCCTGGAATCCTGTCTCTCTCTCCCCAGATCTGCATGGTATAGGGGGCATCAGAAAATATTAGCAAGTATAGTGATAGGCCCTTCAACCAGAATGGTTGAACCAGTCTCATCCCAAATGTGGAGCCCTCCCAAGCTTTTCTCCCCAGGTCACTGATTTGACTGGATGGTAGGGAGGACATACCCAGCCTTCAGGACCCTGCTGGAAGTCAACTCCTCCAAACCCACCCTAACCACAGCTGGGCCTTTTGGGTTGGAGGGCCCTGTCATCCTCCACTTCTGGGCAGTTCTTCTGCTCACCCTCTAGAACTCTTTGAAGTGACCCTACCCTGGGCAGAGTCCCTTCCTCTCTTCTGGTTCCCAGCATCTGGTCTTGCTCACCAGCTCTCCTGCTCCTGGGGGACTCAGAGATAAATCAGTACCCACCATCTCTCTCTACTAACAGGAATGCCCTTCCTCTTCTGTCCCACTCAACAAAGTCCTGCCAGGCCCTCAAGGCCCTGTGTCAAGTGCCTCTTACCCCAACAAGCCCTCCTTGTCTCCAAGTCGAGTCACTCCCTTGCTGCTCTGGGCTGGTATCCTTTCTGTGCCCGCTTGCTAGTGGTGCTTTTATACACTGTCTCCAGGCAGGGACAGTGCTGGCCTCATCTCTGTATCCTTGGCACCCTCACGCACAAAATAGTTAGTTGCCCAGTAAAAGTTTGGGGAATGACCAAGTGGTGATCGAGTGATGCAGGAAAGGCCATGGGTTGGGGAAGCAGTGAGGGCAGGTCTGCTCATAGCTTGTGCCCCCAAGCAGCCAGTCTACTCCGCAGAGCAGGAGGAACCCCCAAAAAGAGGGTGGCTATTGTTCTGCCTATATTCACTTTAGAATCCCTATGTACGGTACTGTGTCGTGAGTGACAGGCCCCCTGGATCCCCTGAGTCTGTCCACCTTCAGCAGTGTGACAATGGGGCCTCTTTGCCAGGGGACTGGCCAGAGCCTGAAAACAGCATTTCTTTAAAGGTCTATGCTGAAGCCGCTCAGAATCCAGCTCCCTGCCAGGGAGCTATTGAGCCCAGCAGGACAAGAGCAGGAAATCTGATTCAGCGAGACCAGAGGAGACATTTTCTCAGATTAGAATTCTCTGTGCCAAAGGTGGGGAGTTTATCACAGTAGGGAAGGGGGAATGAAACATAAAATATTGAAAATAAATTATATCCCACAAGCAAGATCCTCCAAGAGAGTCAGCTCGGTGTCTGTGGCTGCACAGGGAGTCCCCACCCCATGGCCGCAGGAGTGCTGTGCCAAGGGCTGCCTGTCACGCACCCGCCATCAGTCCCCAACCCTGTCAGAGCCAGGCGCTACCTGTGGACTGGGGAATTTATTAACCTGGCTGTGCCCAGAGGAAGGGATGACAAGGACTAAACAAGAGGAGGAGAATAAGGAGGGATCAGGTGGCCTGAGGTGCTTTCCGTTCTGACGGGGACCTGCCGTGTCTGGGCCAGGCCTTTCCACAGCACATCTCACTCAATCTCCTCCACAACCCTGTCCGGTCGATGCAGTCATTATGATCCCCAGAAAGCTGATGCTCGGAGAGGTTAAGCACCTTACCCAAGATCACACAGTAAGTGGCAGAGCAAGAATTAAAAGCCAGGCCTATCTGATGTCAGAGCCCAGGCTCTCCCCTGTCTTCGAGGCCCTTCATCAGTTCCACCTTCTTCCTGAGGCATTTCCTTGTGGCCGCCAGTGGTTTAGGGCATGTTTAGAATCCAGCAGTGAAGCTCAGCAAGGCTGTGGAGGTCAAGGTCATTTTGTCCTGCCTCTCCTCACTCATGGCTGAGACTCATGGCTGCTGCTCAGACTTGGATGTTGCTCATCCCAGAATGAATCTAACAGAGCCATAAGGCCTTACCACAGGGATAAGAGCAACAGTGATGCTCCCTCCGGGACCCACGTGTGCCTGGCAGGGGACTCAGCATATGCTTGCATTTTCTCTCCTCATCCTCCCAGACTTATGCAGTAGGGACTGCCATTGTCCCACATTTCTGTAGAGTCAAGGGCCTTGTCCCCATTCCCTGGCTGCTAGGAAGGACTCAGATTCAAAGCCCTTGTTTCTCCTACCTTACTGCCCCACTCCCTGGACCCTGTGGTAGCTGGGCAGTGGCAGCAGCTTCCTGGCAGCAAAGGGCGCCTGCCAGTCTCCTGAACACCTTATCTGAGGTTTCACTGACTGTGTCCCTAATCTGAATGATCATTTTTTGCCTGGTTTCATTATCAGTCTACTTAGTTTTCTGTCTTCTGGAATATGGTATCATATTTTGTTTATAGTGTAAAGAACTTTGAAGTATAAAAATACGAGTAGATAATATATTAATAAAAAGGGGCTTCTCACAAAAGATCACTGCTTTATATCCCACTCTTAATGCAAAGTGTGACGAGATTTCAACCTTGCCTGGAAACAGTTTAAACTGAATTTCTGGGATGTTACTGCCCATCAGCTGTGTGATTCCATGCTTGCAGCCACCTCTTGGTCCTCTTGGGATGCCACAATCCCAAACCCTTCTAGATGATCCCTGTTTGTACTTTCTGGAAGGTTTGACAATGAATGTTCC
>NW_003852409.1:26395269-26404158 GCF_000181295.1 Otolemur garnettii | reverse complement strand
GTGTGTAAACCCAGGGATTATTCTCTCTGCAGAGACAGGGAGGGAGGGAAGTGTTTGCCAGGACAAACACCTTCTGTCGCCCTAACGCTGTGGACCAGCTAAGACTTTTTCCCCTGCCTTCCTCCCGTCTTTGTGATTTAAAATCCCAAAGCCTTGGAGATCTTTGCCAGGTAGAACTCTTGAGTTATTCTCTTATACCCTTGTTAATTCCTTCCTTCACTCATTCACCATATGGTGAGGCATGCCAGGTGCCAAGCCCTGTCCAAGACCATAAGGTCACAAGGGAATGAAGTGTGTTTCCTGCCGTCAGGGCATTCATCATCTGAGAGAGAAGTTCATAATCATATGGGACACAGAAATGTTTGTGGATGTGGGTGTAGTGGTTGGAGGAGGGCCCTAAGACTGACTAGGAAACTAGGGAAGGCTTCTCAGAGGAGGTGACGTTTCAGCTGCGTCTTTAAAGATAAGTTGTAGGTCAAGTGGAGGGGACATTAAGGGAGAGAAAATGACATATGCAAAGGATACAGTCTGACTTTTCGGGAAAAATGGGTCTGGTATGAGGCGACTAGTGGCCAACTGTGAGGACTAGAACTAACCTGCAGAGGTAGGCAGCAGCCAGGCCTTGAGGGAACTCGGATGTTACCCTGAAGTCCCTAGGAAACAATGAAGGTGTTACACAGTGGAATGGCAGCTGGAGACGCTCATGCTGGGCCACTGTAGGAGACGCTCGCTGATAAGGCACTCCTGGTGTTCAGGTGAGCGCTGCTGGGAGCCTACCCTAGAATGCTGCTTATGGGCATGAAGATGAGGGAAGGATGTGACAGGCATTAAGGAAACCAAAAGGAAAGACTCTGGTGGGCAACCCAGACCCCCTCGAGGGGGCTATTGGAGTTCTTTACAGAACGGCACAAAGCTAGACACAGTGCTTTTCCCTCTATCTGGCCAGCATGCTCCAGTGAGGTTTGAGTGCAGCCTGTGAGAAAGGGAGTGTCCCTTGGGGTGTGCAGGATACATGGACACCTCCTTCTGCAGCAAAGGATTCTGCTGAGGGACAGAATAACATTCTTGGAGGAAAGAAATTATACAGCTCACCCTGCATTTTCCTTGGGATTACCTACAAACCGCCTGCCTTGCGTACTCTCTCAGGTTCCGGTAGGCACCAGGATGCACAGCTTACTCCACCCACTCTGGCTCTTAGCCCCTAGGTGGCCAGCTCTTCAGCTCCCAGGTCATTTCCACCAAGGATGATGTACAGTATTATGCTAAACCAACTTTATGGGCAGCCCCTTAAAATGCAAGCCTGTACCCATGATGGATGGAGAACGTCCAGTTATTTAGCCAGCCTCTTACAGTTTGTTGCAAACTTGCTAGAACCATGTACAGGCCCCTTGTTAGGCCTGTTACGCCAAGGACCCCATAAATAAATACCAGAGTGCATCTTGATGCATCAGGGCTGGAGTATGGAAATAGAGGCACTGTATAAATAAATAATGCATATTTACAAAATAAATATATCCAGTACATTACTGCACAGCCATCACCAAATCACCTAGCTTAACAACCACGAGAAGCTTCCAAGATCTGCCAAGCAATTGGCTTCCATCCATCAGTGTGCATCAGCATTAGAAATGACGGCTGCAGGGAGGGGGTCTTCCTGCATGCTGACCTTGAGGCCTTTGAATTGAGGCAAGTGGTGAGATTACAGGTGGGCACCCTGACACACAGCTCTTCTGCCAAAGTGTGAAGCCTACTGCAGACGTGTTCCTGAAGATGTCTTAAGGTGTGCCGCCAAGCAGAAGGCTGATTGGCACCAAGTTGCAGGATGTGATGGGTTGCACCTACAGGAAGATGGCTGGCTGGGAGAGATTTTCTAATTAATGCAGATTTGCTGTGGCTTAAGAGGGAAGCCAGTAAGATGCCTTTCCCAGAGACTCTTCTCAGAACCCTGTAACTTTTAGCCATTCGCCCTGGAGGTAGGGCTGGGCTTTTGGAAAGTCAGTTTCCTATCTCTGCCACCCCTTTTTGAGCTCTGAACCCCACCGGGCATCTGGCTCAAGCATCTGGAGCTCCGTAGAAGCAGCTGACAGAATGGCCGCTGGAGTGGGCGCCCCTCCCCTCGGTTGTAATGGCACAATGCTGGATTTCAGTATTTTAAATGAAAAATATATGCAGTTAGCTGTGCGCTGACAATGTCCTTGAGGATTTGACAGTGAGATTTTCCAGCAGTTGGTCTTCGTTAGGATCCTGGCGGTGTTTAATAAGGCAGTCGAACTGCTGGCACCTTGGGTTCCTGTTTGTTCTCCGAGGGCTCAGGGGCTGCTGCGGTAAGCACATCGACCAGAGCTGATCATTACAAGGGCGTACGCCACCATGAATAAAAATGTCACACGTTTTCCCATCTCACAGCGGTACAAAATGTCAGTCCTGTCAAACACACATTGCAGGGAGCTGTGTGCAGTCCGTACAAATTGGAGAGCTGCATATTCCCCCAGCCTTCTGATATTCTTCATTTGAAGCTGAAGAAAAACAGTTGTTAACCTATTAGCCAGGATTTTAAACTCTGCTGAGATGGTGGATGGGTAGACTTTGACACAGATAGAAACGTATTCCAAGGTCCAGGAATTTTAAAACCAGGTTCTCCATCCTATTTTTTCCAAGGGAGGAAAAAGAAAAAAACACCCCTCTGTCTAGTGAACCTATCTTTCTTCCACAGGAACACTGGGGAAATTTGGGGATATTTCACATCTAAGCTTCCTATCGTTCAGCGTTTGCATTCCACTCAAAAAGTCTCTTGCTTTTTGGGATGGCCCTGGGGCTCAACCTGTTAGGCTAGGATACCTCTAGGTTGAGAGTTTTTCCTGATCAGAAGTATGACAGAAATGTTGCCAGTCCTGTGGACAGAGTAACTTGAATGATAGGGACAGTTCTAGTTGGCCTGGCACTACTCAGATGCCGGGTGATGGCTTTACTTATAATTCAGTGCTAGTTTCCCCCTCTTGGGCAAGCAAGCACTTTGGACTTACTATGTGCCATACCTTGTGCCAGGAGCCTGCAGTCCATATGCAAACCCTCAAGGACTCACCCTCTCAGGGCAGAAATGGGAGAAGGAACACCCAACACTTTTGAGTCAGAAGGAGAGGTAGGCTTCTCAGAGCAGGGAACAAAGTCTTGGGAGTTGAGCAGGAATCATTAGGTGGGCAAGTAAGGAAGGGCTTATGGGACAGCACAGCATGTGCATTGCGAAGGCCATAGCACATGATGGGGCAGGATCTTTGTACAGCTGGAGAGAAGAAGCTTTTTGTAGTGGGATGGGAGATGGGGCTTACAGGGACAAGGGATGGATACTGAATGGCTTGCCGGGGTCAGGGACGTGACCTGCCCCCCTGGTGGCAGGGAGAGGAGTCAGAGGCTCCTGGTGGCCTGACCCAGGAGAGGCCCCCAGATTTCCTTTCTAGGGGATGCTGTGCATTTCTCTGGATCGCTGCAAAATCAGGAGAATGTTTTCATTTTAATTTCCTAGTTGTATACTGTTTAGGGTGGACATTATTCCAGAAATGATAAATTAGCCTATTTTTGCTGAGCTGGCCCTGGCCCTTAAACATACTGAGCAAACCAAGTAGGGACACAGGACTGTTGAAATGTAAGCGGCTGCAAATATAAACCTTTCTTTGTGGTCACAACAGACTTAGCAGGACACAAAGCTCAAAGGAAGTCAGAGGGAGAACTTCCGAGGGAAGGGAAAGAGCGCTCCCTGAACCTCAGCAGATATTTCAGCATCTTCCTTCTGCAGAGTGTAGGTTTCTTTGGTGTCAGGCAGACCTGGCTTTGGATTGTGTCTCCACCACCTGTTAGCTGCAAGGCCTGTCCTGGGCAACTTGCTGAGCCATGGAGTCTCAGTTTCTTCGTCTATCAAATGGGAATGATTTCGCCTTCTTTGCAGAGTTGTTGAGAATGTTGGCAACCTCATATGTCGTACTCTGAGCACCGGGCCTGGTACATCACAAGTGCTAAGGAACAGTAACCCCTCTTGGTATCAGAGACGAGATCATCTCTCCCAACATCTGGAAGCCCCTCCTCTGACCTCACCATGCCAAGCATGCCCCCACCTCCTTAGCATGTCACCCATGTATCCTCAGTGACATCCCAGATGACCATCCTAGTATAGGTAGCAGCAAGACCCCTGCCTCCTGCTTCTGTCTGGGCAAAGAGTGGCACATGTCAGCAAAGCACCCTGTCCCTGCCCAGGCACTGGCCACATCTGATGCCCAACCTCCAGCTGCCAATGGGATGCCACCTATTCAGACCTCACACCTGCACCGGACTAAACACAAAGGGCTCCCCTCCCCCGCCCCACTTCTGGCCCTCCTCCCTCCCCCGCCTCTGTTCCCCAAGCGGCCAGGGTCACCCGGCCCCCCGCGCGCAGCCTTCCCTCACAGCTGCCTCATGCTTTTGTTCAGCATGTGAACTTCCCCGTCAGCCGAGCTCCTTGCACGGGAAGTAATCAGGGATCTTGACAAGGCTTCAAACCACAAATGCCACTACAAATTAACCGGCACCACTACAAAATACTATTCCTGTCAACATCGGGGAGAATGCACTGCTCTTCAGGACCAGTCTGAGACGTCTTTCAGCTCAGCACTCGCTCACGGCAGAGAGTGCCCAGGCCCAGCAAAGTCCCAGTCGGTGACAGGCCCAGCGTTGCACTGCGTCAGTCCTGAGCACACCCTCCCCAGAGCTGCAGCTTTTGGTCCAGGGCCACCTTCAATCCTGAGCTCTCCCTTCCTCCCATCACAAATGGTACCTCAGGATGGAAAGTCGTGGGGAACATGAACATGGCCCTCTGGAGTCTGAAAACCAGAGATGGAGGCCCATCCCACTAGTGTCTTAACTATGTGATATGAATTTGGCCAAGAGGCTTCAGTTTCTCTGCCTGTAGAATGGGGATTAAAGGACTGACTGGGATACCCTGAGTGACATCTGGCTTGTCACAGGCACTCCACAATGAGGCTCCCCCTGTCCCTTCTTTCCCTTGAAGAAACACTTCCCTGTTACTCTATGTGAGTGGACACCCACCAGATGGTAACATCTTCCTCGGCCACCATGTAGAAGTCCCTTGTGAGTAGCATCTTATAAAGAACATCGCTCCAGGGTGATAGCTTGTCACTGCTGCAAATGCGTCAGGCCCAAGGAGCCCCAGATCTCCTCTGGGTGCTCTGCTGAGCAGCTCAGGCAGAGAGCATGCTGTTCAACGTGTGACACCAGGACCTGGTTGTTTTCAGCTGTCCTTGCTGGAACTCTGAAGCTGAGGCAAGCATTTGATCCTCCCCAACAAGCAGGATCAGCCCTAGTTGAGGGTGGACGAAGAGGATTGGAAATAATGATGGGAGTTGAGGGACAGAGCTGTGCCTGAGAGAGCTTATTGGGCATCTCAAAGGAGACACTCCACAAAAATACCGCTTCAATGCACTCCTTTTTGGAGGCATATCAAAAGAAGCCCTCTTTTATTTCCATGCCTTGCATAATAGCAGATTTCCAGTCCCGAAGAGTAGAGGAGCCTTGCTCTGAGCCCAGAGGCCCTTTGTAAAGCTGCAGAAAGCTTTGTCTTCCCCTCCCAACTGGGTCTGTTTCATGCACAGGTCAGAGCATTGATGTGGCTACTAGCCAGGAAAATTAACCAGGTGAACTCTTTCCTCGTTAAATAGGGACAGAGTTTAATTCTCTCTCCCCTCCTACCATTCCTGGGGGCTTATCTGGTTGGGGCACATCCCTGGGACAAACTGATAAACCCCAGGGCCCGTCCTGCTTCCCTCTCAGGACCCCTGGGCCTCCTCCATTTGAGGTAGGTGAGGCAGGACAATTTGGAATACAATTCTGAAACAAAGGATCTGAGACACCCACCCCCCTCTTAGGGGCGAGCCTTGGAAGCCTTCTCTCTCCCAGCCTCCATTGGGCACACCCCACGTTCTCCAGCCTCCCATCCGCAGCCCTCCCCAGGCTTTGCCAGCACAGCCCTTAGTCTTCAGCAAACTGGTTGGGCCCTGTGGCCCTAGCCCCTCTCCCCTTTACATTCTTTACCCCTGGTGAGGGTCTGGCCTGTCTTCCCCTGACTAACATCTCACCTCTGTGGGGCCCTCCTGTCCTGGCACTAAAGTACAGATCTGACTGTCACCATACCTAGGTGTGGAAGGCATCCCAAGTATGCACACCATTCCAGGACTGAGCAAATCCATGTGTCCATCCCTGAATAGCTGTCTGTCCCCCACCCTGTACGCAGACATCACAGCTGTCTGCCCCAGTCTGTAATTAACTTGAGATGAGCTGTTGCTTCCTTCTGAACGCCTGTCTACCACCTGCTCTGTGTGACCCTGGGTCAGTCCTTGCCACGTCTCACCTGCAGAATGGGTAGCCGCCTTGTTCCCTATAGAACTCCCTGAACTAGCTAGTGTGCCAGCAGCTGCCTAGGCACCTGCAGGGGCAGCAGGAAGTGCCTTGGCTCTGCCCACAGCATAGGCAGGCTGGCTCCAGGCTGTAGGGACACCGCCTCCAGGCTCTCTGCCCCGAGTCAGTGCCTGGCAGCTGAGCATTTTGCACCTTGCAGCCCTGCACGGGGCGCCCACCCATCCATGCCGCCCAGGTAATTAAGTTGATATTCCAACACCACTTCCCCTGCTGACCTTTTGGAAACAATGTGTTTTGCTGCATCAACAAATTAACTGCAAATCAGATGCTGTCCTCATAAATGCGAGTTTCATATCCAATCAGCATACTCACCTGGCCCGTGTGGCTGACAGATATAAGCACCGAGGGCTGGGCAGAGACCGGCAAAGGCCAAAGAGTTCCTCTCTTCTCTGGGACCTGTGTGTCAATCACGCTTTCTGGCTTACCCTATCTCATGTTCACATCACTTGTGTGGCCAGGGCTAGTGAGTTGACAATACAGAGGTCTGGGCAGGCCCTTGTGGCTGGAGGGGATTGTCTGTCTTTAGGAGCCCACCCATCCTCCTCCTGTCCATTTTCTATACCGCAGACACCGATGTCTCTCTTACTGTGTCTCTGATCATGGCCCTCCCACTGAGATCAGAAGAAAACCCACAGTTCTCAGCCTGACATCCAGACCCTGTATCACCTGACCTCCGCCAGCCCCTCCCGGGTCTTGGCCTGCCCTGTCCTCATATTCAGTCTTGCTCTAGTCTTGCTGGACCACTGTGGTCCCCTGAATCATGCACCTGAATCCTCTGCCACTCCCACCCGGTAGAACAGCCCTTCTCTGAATTTCACAGACCTTGGCACCCCGTTGTCCCCCCTGTGCCGTAACCCCTCTGTCAGAGTTTTGTTCCCTCCTGTAACCCTGTGCCTGATACACCATGTACTGTTTGTTGAATGAATGAACAAATGAATCACATGCCTGCTTTGGAAAGTGCCAGAAAGAAATGTTCAAATAAGGAAAGGAGAGGAAGACATTAGTCACTCTCTTGCCAGCCTTTTCTCTACAGCACAGATCTCTAACAACAGATTCTAACTTCAGAAGGGACAAAGGTTAGAAAATCTGTATCAGGAAGGGTTCCAGGTGACTGTGGAAATTTTAGTTGACAAGGATAACACAATGGACTAAGAATACCTGCTTGTTTGCAGCTAGCTGTGTGACCTTGTACTAGTCCCTTAACCTCTCTGGGCCTCCTGTTTCCTGCGTCTATAATAGGGAAATAATCCTTCTCTAACTTGCCTCACTAGGGAATGTGAGGCTCAAAGGAAAGAAGTAGAAATGCTTTGAAAGGAAACACACCGTATAAATAGAAGGGATTATTATTAAAATCCAGTCTCCTGCAACAGTCTTGCTGATAGCGCACGCCCTTGGAAAGCCACGGTCCTTGTGTCCACAGGACTTTTCTGGAAATACTTATGGGTCCAATGGGGGAACAGAGGACTGAATGGTCCCATTTTGTCCTCGGGGTGTCAGACCAGAGCCTCACACAGCTGTAATTGCACTCTATGTCATCCTCACACCTGTGCTTGCAACTCAGGAGTTATTTTGGTTTTAGAGAACAGTTAATTGAGACTTAGAGTAAATAACTTGCCCAAGTGGCAGAGCCAAGATTGAGTTCAACTAGAAAATAACAGAGCCTAGATATGAATTCATGTCTTTCTAGCCCAAAGTATATTTCTTGGGGCTTTACTCCACAAGTGCTTTTTTCACTTCAAGAAAGGTATTTGTCCGCAATGTAGGTCAAATCCCGCTGGACTGTACATCCCTTAAGGACAGGGACTCCCTCTTACTCTCTGATTCCCCCAGGCCCCAGCCCCCATGGAGTTGCTCCGTGAGCATGCATGGGAGGAATCCTTCCACTTCTGCCTTCCTCACCCCGCTCCGACCCCCATCTCTCCTAGCACAGCCCAGTTCAGCAAGTGCTAGATGAATTGTTAAACTGACCTCTTCTTGGTGTAAGATTGCCAAAGGCCCAGTGTTCTTGAACCCCTTAAGCCACAGCAGTCAGCGTAGCTGCGTTTCAGTCCAGCCAGGAATGAGGATCATATGTAAGGTGGTTTCTATGCAGAGGAGCGCAGACCTCTCTGTTCCTCTGCTGCTGCTTTAAAGAGCTTCTGGTTTTGCCTTCCCCTCCTCCAGCAGTGGAAAGAGCTCTCTGGATTCATACTCGAGTGGGTGCTTAACCTCCTCCACTCTGTCCCCTTGTCTATGGAAAGATAAACTCCCTGCCATAGGGCCAGGATAAGAGAGGAGCAGGGCACACCCGGCTGTGGGCTGTGGGCTGTGGGCTGCAGAGAAACAGACAAAATCTCTGTCCTCCAGGAGCCGCATCAGGTGGAGTGGAATCAGGTGATCAAGTGGATCATCTGGGCTTCCAGCAACTATCACTGGGTCCTGGCCAGTTCT
>NW_003852409.1:26366148-26395137 GCF_000181295.1 Otolemur garnettii | reverse complement strand
TCTAGGAAGACAAGCTTCCTCCTGTGACCTGGCCCCCCGGGAAGTACCGTAATACACCCAGCATCACCACAATGGGCCCTCATGATTGGCCCTTAGATGTCACTGGCTTGTCAAAGTCACCCAGAAAGCCAGCTTGGCCTCTGTGATAGGACCAGGAGGGCACTCTGCAGGTCAGAAGTTCTAGTGTTCAAAATCAAAGACTGCTTCCCATGTGATCAGCATCCCGTCCCCTGGTGATAATCCATTGGCTTGCTAGTCACCAGCCTCAGCACTTGTCCCCAAGGCGCGCACGCTGTGGCAGGGCGTACTTCTCTCTCCTCCCAGTCCTAGGGGTGTCTTTAATGTACAACACTGGGAGTTCACCTTTCTCCTCCTGGTGGCTGCCACCAAGCAGGTATCCCTCTCATTTGCTCCAGCATCAGAGTATGCTCAGAAGTAGTGCTAGGCCAAGCACAGTGGCTCACACACACCTGTGTTCCTAGCACTCTGGGAGGCTGAGGTGGGTGGATTGACTGAGCTAATGGGTTTAAGACCAGCCTGAGCAAGAGCAAGACCCCATCTCTAAAAATAGCCAGGCATTGTGGCAGGCATCTGTAGTCCCCACTATTTGGGAGGCTGAGCCAAGAGTATCGCTTGAGCCCAAGAGTTTGAGGTTGCTGTGATGCCAGGGCATTCCACCGAGGATGACAAAGTGAGAATCTGCCTCAAAGAAGAAAAAAGGAATTAGTGCTGCTTCCTCTCCCTGTCCATTTTCTCCTGTGACCAGCTTCCTTCATTCTGACAACCTTCAGGGAAAACTCCCCAAACTTTGTGGGGCAGGGGCAGTGTGGTTTCCTGGTTTTAGTTGCATTGTTGGGTTTTGTTTTGATCCATTTGGTGGCACCAGGACTTCTACACCCGTGACCTTGCTTGGCATCTTTACATTCCCCTGGCTTGCTCTGCCAGCTTCTAGGGTGAGTGTGGCCAAGAGGCTGCTGTACTCCCATCCTTTGTAAATCCAGTTGCAAAAGGACCAGCACTTTCGAATGACAATCTAAGGGAAATAAATGAACTATGGAATCTGGAAAACTAACTTTTGCTGCATGTGCCAGGAACTTTAAACCATTTGCTGAGCACCAATTACATTTTGAGTACTATACTAGACCCCAGGGCAAATAGAGAAATGCCTGAGCTGATACCCTGCTAGGGAGGAGGGCAGCACACCAGCGATGAGATCGCAGGGGTGGACAGTGGGGCCTGAATCTGGAGGGCTTTGAGCACTTCAGGCAGCATTTTCCAAGGGAATTGGAAGGACCTTTAAAGATAGAGCTCATAGGTTTTGGCCTGATTTTTTTGTTTGTTTTTTAAGACAGAGTCTCACTTGGTCACCCTTGGTAGAGGGCTGTGGTGTCTTAGCTCACAGCAACCTCAAATTCTTGGGCTCAAGTGATCCTCTTGCCTCAGCCTCCCAAGTAGCTGGGACTATAGGCGCCCACCACAATGCCTAGCTATTTTTTAGAGATGGAGTCTCACTGTGGCTCAGGCTGGTCTCTAACCTGTAAACTCACGCAATCTGCCTGCCTCAGTTTCCCAAGTGCTGGGATTATAGGTGTGAGCCACTGTGCCCAGCCAAGGTTTTTGCCTGGTTTTGGAGGTGTTTTATTTTGTTTTTTTAATTGTAAGACTAAGCAACCTTTGCTATGCTGACAGGCATTGTGAGTCTCCAGAAGGAGCAAGGCAGTAGACAGCATTTCTCACGTTTGTCTGGCAGGGAACCTCCTTTTTGCCCTTTGTGCAATGATCTCCCAGGATGGTGCTTCCCAGCAGACACTTTGTGAGATGCCAGCCTTCCATTGAGATGATTTAAGCTGGCAAGTGGCAT
Organism: Otolemur garnettii; assembly: GCF_000181295.1. Classification (NCBI taxonomy): domain Eukaryota; kingdom Metazoa; phylum Chordata; class Mammalia; order Primates; family Galagidae; genus Otolemur; species Otolemur garnettii. Next base: position 26,393,276 of record NW_003852409.1, on the reverse strand, counting down.
GATTGGTTGTGATTTTTTTTAAAGTCCACTCTGGAAACAAATGTAGAGGATGGATTAGGAGAGGAATAGGCTGGAGGCAGAGAATACTGCTAATGGTAATGGTTGCTAATGTCTACTAGCAACATTGTTCAAAGAACTTGACTACATCATCTCACACTCTTCCTAACAGCCCCCTTGGGGGGATTACCTGCACTTTGCAGATGAAGACAGCAGGGCTGAAAATGGTTAAACCATGAGCCCAGAACAATGCCAGGAGTGAGTGGGGGGCTTTGGTTATGTCTGAAACCATCAGACCCCAGAGGCTGAGTTCTCTGCCACAAGGTATCAGAATAAGGATAGAAATATCAGGTGGCAAGTAGCAATGGCAGTGGGGCTGGAGAAGATGGTCACCCAGAAATAGAATGCCCAAGTGTGAGAGAAGTGAAGGGTGTGTTGAGGGGGGCATGAAAGTCGTGCATCCAGAACCCTTCTCCCTGACCTTCTCTCCCTCCTGATGACGTGAAGGACTCCCTCTCCAGGCAGCCTCCCAGCCCCAGATAGCCTCCAACTGTAGAAGGGTCACCAAGCATGGGTTGGCCCTCATGCCCACTGGCTAATGGCAGAGGATCTGGGAAGCCACAGTGCATTTCCATCTGGACAAGTTCTTGATGTGTCCCTAGGAAGTCCCTGGGTCAGTTTTCCCCTCCAGGCTCGGTGCCTGTGGCTCAAGTGACTAAGGGGCCAGCCACATACACCTACGGTGGTGGATTTGATGATGGCTGCAACCAAAAAAAAATAGCCAGGCATTGTGGCAGGCACCTGTGGTCCCAGCTACTTGGGAGGCGGAGGCAGGAGACTCGCTTGAGCCCAGGAGTTGGGGGTTGCTGTGAGCTGTGATGCCACAGCACTCTACCCAGGGGGACAGCTTGAGGCTCTGTCTCAAAAAAAAAAAAAAAAAGAATTTTCCCCTCCAGCCACTTTGACAGGCCCTATGCTGGGAACCAGGGATGACCAGGACAAGGCCCTGCCCTCCAGGAGTTCTTGGAAGGCTTCAGGAAAGTTCTAGGCAGGCTTGAGATCTGAAGTCTCACTCCCACCAAGGGAACTCTTGTATCAGCACTGTCCACCCATGCAGGTCTCATGCGGAATTCTAACTATAAACACTAAAAAAGAAACAGGTGAAACTGATTTTAATATATTTAACATCATATGACCAAAATATTACCTTTTCAACATGTATCCACTTAAAAATTATTCCCAAAGTATTTTACTTTCTTTCTTATACCGAGCCTCGGAAATCCAGTGTGCATTTTAGACTTACACCTCATCTGCGTTTGGACTTACCACATGTGGCTGTTGGCTGCCGTCTTGTCCAGGGCAGGTCTAGACTTCGTCAGATAGTGATGTGTCTGCGTGAACTGAGTGGCAGAATGAGCAGGAGCCAACAGGGGCCGCCCAGGCTTTGCTGTGTGTCCCACATCTCATGTGGACTTTTACTTTCCTCGCCCTGCTGTGCAGCTCCTGGGCAGACAGGCTGTGCGAAGGAGCGAGCGGGCTTTCAAGATGAAGGGTTGGAGGGTAAGGCCAAGAGGGCTGTGCTCTGTTGGTTTTGATTCAGATCTTGATTTCAAAAGCCAACTGTTTTGTACAAATTCTATTCATCAGACGTTTATTGAGCAGATTTTTTTTCCAAGACCCACACACCCTTCTGCAAGCACAGGGATGAATCCCTCCTGGAAACAGACGTTTAAACGATCTTGTGGGGCTGGGGGGGAGGTACTTCACATTGAGTCCGCCTAGCAGGGAGCACGGGGCAGGGGCATGCTGGGGGAGGCATCTGATCTCCAGCCCAGTCGGGCAGAGGCAGGTCACTCTGCCCACGGGGCAGGCAGGAAACACAGCGTGAGAGCCCACTGGGCACGGGTGAAGGTTGGGAAAGGTCTGTGTGAGGCATGACAAGATCTAGGTCTTGGAAGATTTAGATTGCCAGGCCCAGGCCTTGAACTGGTACCCAACGATAGCAGGGGGCTTCAGAGGTCTGGACACTGGCTGTAGCATGGCCATATTGCATTTGAGAAGGTCCCCCTTGGCCTGTATGCAGCATGGCAGAGAAGATCAGAGCTGGGGTCCCTGTCGGGAGATGATTTATCAGGCTAGCATGGAGGTGAAAACTAAGCAATTAGCAGAAGAGATGCCTCAGGAAGTGGACAGCAAGCACTGTGAGGGGGCCTGTGGGAGTGAGGGAATGGGAGGCATCCAGGGTGGCCGTCCTCTGGCTTGAGTGGCTGGGTGCATCCTCCCAGGCCCTGTGTGGAAAGGCCTCGAGCCATCTCAGTGTGACTGATGTTTTAAGTTTCCACTTTAATGCAGCCACAGAGACTTCGTCCCACCCGACCGCCGCCTCCCAAGATACATCGCTCGAGGCCCGTGAGTAGCCAGTGGCCCTTCCCTCCCCACCTAACACTGCCTGAGCTGTTCTCCCTCAGCCTGACTAAACCTTGGGAGTTTAGACTCTCTTGCCTGGCAAAAGAAAACCGGGAATTGGGTTTTTCAGCTTCCCTCTCTGCGTGGCATGAACCTGAACTTGCATTTTCTGGGCTTTTCTCTCTTTTTTTTTCTGAATAAGCCCAGCACCTTGCAGGTCAAAGCTGTAGGTAGCCGGGGGCCACTGTGTGGTGTGTGTGCCGCGTGTGCCTCACTCGAGCGTGTCTCAGAGGGTGAGCCGTATCTCTAGCCGCCGAGCTTTAAAGCCTTGCTCGAAATGCTTGCTCCTGATGCTTTAAACTCAAGGAAGCAGAAGTTGGCAGCAGGGGTCTCATTCCCGCCAGATCTTGGTTTGGAAATGCATTTGATGTACCTTCCCCAGGGCTGAGGCTACACCCAGAGAATACAGAGCCAGCTCAGATGGTGACAGGTACTGCTGCCCTGCCAGGACTCACATGGAGACCCACCTTCTCCTGTAAAGTGCCACGTAAGGGTGGAAACACAAGACAAACTGTGATAAACCCCCCCCCCCGCCCAGTACCTGGGAATGGGGTGCATGGGGGAGAGGGACTCATCTACGTGTTTTTAAGGAGAAATGCCTCAGGCCGGGCCTGGTGGCTCGTACCTGTAATCCTAGCACTCTGAAAGGCTGAGGCAGATGGATTACCTGAGTTTAGGAGTTCGAGACCAGTCTGAGCAAGATCAAGACCCCAGTCTCTACTGAAAATAGAAAAATTAGCTAGGCATTGTGGTACACACCTGTAGTCCCAGCTACTCCAGAAGCTGAGGCAAGAGAAGCTGAGCATAAGAGTTTGAGGTTGCCCTGGCTAGAATGCGACCCTGTCAAAAAAAGAGAGAAAGAAACAGAGTGAGACCCTGTCAAAAAAAGAGAGAAAGAAAGAGAGAGAGAGCGATAAGGAAGGGAAGAAGGAAAGCGAAAGGGAAGGGAAGGGAAAGGGCAGGGAAAGAAGGAAAGAAAAGAAAAGAAAGGAGAGGAATGCTTCAGAAAAATATTGGGTGTGTGTCCCTTGTTAAGCGTCAGGGAAGTTGCTTTCCCTCGTGAGTGCAGACTTTGGCAGTGCTGAGTGTAATAACTTTAGCAGGTGCCTTTGTGGTGGGAAACCTGCCAGGACCTTTCTGTAAAGGCTATTTACCAGGAGAAAATTTTTTCCATTTGTAATTCAAGGCAGCCTCACTCTGAGGCCAAGCACAGGGGGTCAACTGCGATCAGATAACCACAGACTGGTGTCCCAGCCCCTGCCCCTCTCTGCAGTGCACTTGTCCAAACCCATCTTGTGAAGGCATGGCGGCCCAGGTGTGCAGGTGACCAGGCTGAGCCATGTGTCTATTTCAAATCCTGGTGCACTCACCCAGCACTGATACAGTAGACTACTGGCTATTCTGCATGCTGTTCCCCATCCCTTCCCCACTGTGTGTGGAAGTTAGAGGGCTGAGGTGGATGCTGGGGGCATTTAGATGGCTTTGCCTGTGACAGTCCTGGGTCTACAGTTCTAGCCACATGTGATGATGGGTCCATCCCATCCCCCATTAAATGATGGGTAGCCCAAACCCCAGTCAGAACAGCTGGCAAGGGGCTAGAGTGTTTCTGCTCACTATCATTGGAAGACACAAAAACCAAAAGGAAAACACTTTGGAGGACAAGTGATTTAGTGAATGTTTCAGCACAGTCGTTAACAACATGGATTTGGAAGGCCTGCAGAGCAAGCCTTGAATGCTGAAGCTGTGTGACTTTGGGCAGGTACTGAAGCTCTCTGAGCCTCACTTCTCTCTCTGCACTGTACCTCATTCACAGAGGGTGTTTTGTGGGAACAGGCATGGATGACATTTGTAGAGCACCTAGCATGGTGCCTTGCACTCAGGAGTGGTTCTTCCTAAGAGGCTTTTACATCTTACAACTTCCAAGGAATAGCCCAATTTATTAATAACCATCATTTGCCTGGAATTGTATAGTCAGCAAAATACAGAGGGTGCCCAAAAAACGTGGACACATCTTAAAAGATGTTATCTAGGTATTACTTTTCAAAAGTACCGTTACTGGTCGGGTGTACCTAGACATGCTATATGCAGATCCATTTTACCTGCAATTTGTACATTTGGGGGGAATGATTGGCTTTCCTTCCAACATTTTTTTTTTTTTTTTGGCATTCTCGGTATTTTTAGGTACCTCATCTTAGTTTCGTTTCACATTAACTCTGTGAAATAGGCATCACCACCACCCATTTTAGAGATGAGACAACGGATGTTCAGTAACTTAACCCAAGTTCTTCAACTGTAGATGGGATCACTAAGCTCTAGAAGCTATGGTCTTTCCAGCATCCCAAGCTCCCTGGACCCTCCGTCTTCCTGGACATAAAGAAGGCCTCCTTACAGGTTGAGTATCCCTCATTCAAAATGCTTGGAACCAGAAGTGTTTTAGATTTCAATTCTTCTAAGATTTTGGAATATCTGCATTATGCTTAATGGTTGCGGATCCCAAATCTAAAATGCTCCAGTGAGCATTTCCTTTGCTCATTATGTTGGCATTCAGAAGGTTTCAGATTTCAGAGCATTTGAGATTTTGGATTTTTGGATTAGGGATGTTCAACCTATCTGAAGTACTGGGCCAGAGTCTTCAGTTGAAAAAGAAAATTAAGGCTCGGCGCCTATAGCTCAACCGGCTAAGGCGCCAGCCATGTACACCTAAGGTGACGGGTTTGAATCCCCAGCCCAGACCCACCAAACAACAATGACGGCTGCAACCAAAAAATAGCCGGGCGTTGTGGCGGGCGCCTGTGGTCCCAGCTACTTGGGAGGCGGAGGCAGGAGACTCGCTTGAGCCCAGGAGTTGGAGGTTGCTGTGAGCTGTAATGCCAGGGCACTCTACCCAGGGGGACAGCTTGAGGCTCTGTCTCAAAAAAAAAAGAAAAAAAAAATTAATCAGCACCCGGCTGGGCTTTCTGTGGAACTTATAGTGCAGGGTTAGACCCTGGCAGAGATATGGAGGTGAAGAGAATTGACATTTATTGAGCAGCTTACAGTGTGCCTGAAATTGCGCTAGCCACTTGTATACTTACTGTCTCATTTGTCCAGCCCAGAAGAGGCAGATGCTGTTTCCCTAGTTAGTAGCCAAGACCACAGAGATGATAAGAGGCCAAGCTGGCCTTTGAACACAGGCCTGCCTCACTCCTCTGTCTCTCCTTGCTCTCTACAAAACAGCTTTTCCTTAGGCCAAACTCAGCCAGTGGGTAGCTGTCAGAATTCCCCTTAGAGGCCTGGGATCCATGGCAGCCAGGGAATCTCTGGCAAAGCAGGATTCAAGGACAGGATTGCTCCCCTAGAAAAATTCAAGTATTGGAGCAGCTATGGTGGACCCCTGTGTAGTCTCACTGGTGTGGGGACTTGTGCTGATGGGGGGAGGGGGTGCCCAGCCACAGCCACTGGCAACTGAGGACTTGGGAAGGCAGACGCTGCAGAAGAGCCTGTGTAGCCGCTGTCTCTCCCACAGGGATGGTGCAGGAGGTGACTAGCCTGGCATTTGGGGGCTCCATGCTCATGAGTTTATGGCATGCGGAAGAAGCAGGGTACTGGGGAGGACCAGCCCTCCTGGGGAAGTCAGAGAGGCCTACCTGGTTTGGATCATAGCTTGGCCACTTCCTGGCTGTGTGACCTTAGGTACGATTCTTACCTTCTCTGAGCCTTAGTTTCATCATCTATTAAATGGGTTTGGCAATACCCATCTGGTGAGGGTAATGAGATCATGTATCTGTAGTGCCTAACACTGTCCCTGGCATGGAGTAGACACATACACTCCCAACTCCTTCCACTAAGCAAGACCTCTAAGATCCATTTGAGAATTCTAGAAGGTTTGTGCTTTCTGGGTCCTGCAGTCCCCAGGGCCCTAGGAATCAATTCTTCCATGTACATTCATGCAAGCATTTCCAGGAGACACTGCTACACACTAGCTGGGAACATGGGGGACCCAGGGTGTGGAACCCCTCAAGAGCCTCAAATAGGCCAGACTAACAAGCTCCCAAGTCAGGAGCCATCGGCCTCCTGCCAGGCTTTGCCAGGTCTCTTAGCTGTAAAGGTTCCAGGCAGAAGCATAGTCATTGGCCCTGGGGTAGTGGGGGCCTGAGGGGTAGCATCCAGCCTTTCTGGAAGGAGCTTTGTAGCCTGGCACCTGTGGCTGGAGTTCAGATGTTACCAGAGGATTTGGGTTTTCTTTTTAAAAAGAAGAAAAAAGAAAGAGCAGAAGAAAACCATGCCAGTGTCTCATGGACTAAGGGGAGTAGGTTGGGGCTCGCTAGGGAGAGGCAGGCTGCGGTCAGCCCGCATGTGAAGCGCTTTATAAGCTCTGTATTTATTATTTCTTGCTCACCATTAAAATCAAATGTACTCGGTGCTTTTGTATTCAATACACATTTAACCCTGCCGACTTAGATTTCTCAGGTTTTAAATCCAGTGGGGAATTGGCTGGCTTCCCAACTTTCCCCTCCAGTCCCCCCTGAACAGAGCTGGAAATCCCTGCTTAGCATTTTCTCCCCTGGCACTGCCGGGATCCTAACACTGGGGGGGCCCCATCACTGTGCTGTGTGCGTGTGGTTTTTCCCTCCATTCCCCAGCCCCCGCCCTGCCTAAGCACCCCAGAAAGACGGGTGTGATCGCTGAAATATGACGGGAGTTGTCTGTGTTGTTTTATGCTTCAGGTTTAATTAAACCATTTTGACTGTGTGTGTCTGTGCCTGGTTGTGGTCGGCCGGCATGCGTGCATGTGTGTGTGAATGCGTGCGTGTGTGTGTGTGCGTGTGCGTGTGTGTGTGTGTGTGTGATCCACACATGTACTTTTACCTCTCGTGCATGCCTGAGCGTATATTTGTGAGATGATGTGTACACTGGAGTCGACAGGCCTCCATGTGTCTCTGGATGATCGTGTGTGTGAGTACACTTTTGTGTCTGGCTTTGTCCATGGCAGTCGGGTGTGCGTGACTCCAGGCGTGTCTGTCCCCGAGCGGGGGACTGACCATCCTGGGTCTGCCATGTCTCCCTCTCCCCCCCCACCCCCGCTCTGTTTTACCATCCCTAATGAAGCAGTCTCCTCCATCGATCCTACTGATTGCCAACCCATTCCTTTTGTTTGTTGGCGCTGAGCCATTCAGCGGCACTCTGACAGCTCAGCTCGTCTAATTAGCTCTGTTGTTCTTTTTCCCCATGTTTCACCACGTTGCAAGTTCAGTTGAAGTTGCCACAAACTTAATCCCCCCATTTCAGCCACAAGTTCACATTCTTAACCCGCCTTTATTGTAGCAAGCAGCAGCCCTGTGCAAGGACGAGCTGACAGGCCTTAAAGTCTGACCTTTCCTGAAAGCTCTGCCCCTGGACTCCTGGGGGGCAGAGGCAGAGGTGCCCCTCCACCCCACCCACACTGCTGCCTGGTGATGAGAAGTTGGGGACTGTCCTAGCCAGGCGACCTGTTTACTAGCCCCAGAGCTATCTGTCCATGGCTGGGGAAACCAGAGAGAGAATGACCGGCAGATACATCCATTCATTTGTTTATTCAGCAAATATTGACTAAATATTTGCCGTGTGGCAAGCACAGTTCTAATAATTGATAAAAATAGTGACATCATTATACACTTCTGAGAGTCCAAGTGCTAGTGTCCATTTGATTCTAAAAATCTTGCCAAGGGCCCACTCACTGTGCAGAGAATTCTAACACTGATCTTCTAATTTAGACGTTGTGTCCCCCTCATCTTCCTTTCGTTGTTGATAAGAAGGGAACATCCACGGCACGGAGAAGCAGGATGAGCTTTGAGGCCTCACTACGAACCAGCCCTGTGCTGGGGCCTTCCCTGCATCTGGTTGCTGAATCTTCCCAATAAACCCACAGAAGGAGACAGCAAGTTTGGTGGAATGCATTTGGCTTTTACCACATCTCTGCTTTGCCAAACAAGGCTGAGATCAGACTGGCCACTCCACAGGAAAACTTTGGTTACAGCAGACATGCACAGACCTGAGGGTGTGATGAGACTCTATAAAGACATGTCTTTTATGCAGCCAGCTTCTGTAATCTGTGTTCCTAAACCATTGTGCAGTGTCGCCCACAAATCCCCGAGGGTGGCAGCGAAGATGTTTGGAGGTGAAAGGGCAGGCAGGAAGTGAAGTGTGTACTGCTCTCCTTCCCTGTCTTGTCCTCAAAACTCAGCAATTGTGGCATCTCATCTGCAGAGAAATGTTCAGAGCCTGTACCAGGATGCTCAGTCGTTTTGATTGGCAATGAAATTCAGAGATAGACTTTCTTAGCTTAGCTCGGCTCTCAGCCTATGCCTCTCAGGCATTGGAAATGTTCAGAGACGACTGTGCCACACTTAAAGGCGTGTAATGTTGATTGGACCAAATGAGTATCCTTCTAAGGGCACCTAGAAATTCTCAGCCTAACACCCATTGGGGGCTCTGGTGGGGGAAGGGGCGTCTTTCTCTGGGAGTCCTGGTCTTGGCTTTCAGAGATGGTGTATCAGAAAAAACTATCCTGTCACTGCAATACCAGCTGTGGGACTAGGAAGCTATACACTTGCTAACTTGCCCATTGCTGATCCTGGAACCTGGTCTGTGTGGTAAATATAGGTTTCAGCATCCAGGCAGGGCCTGCTGGGAGGTCCAGCACACAAGGATGCCCTCAGAAGCAAAAAGATGGTCCGTCTTGGCCCTCCCCAATCCCTCTCTTATTTAGAGAAGAGAATAAGCATCCTATAATTCAGTTATAAAAACTAAGTATGTATACCCCCAAAATAAGTCAAAGTGAAACCTTTTTGTTCTACAAAACTATTCCAGAGAAGAGCAAAAGAGAATCTGTTATTAACCTGAGCCTCTTTGTCCCGGGTCCTGAGTACACATCATCTCATTGGACCTGCAAAGAGCACCCCCACCCCCCGCCCACAGCTGAGGAAACCAAGCCCTTCAGGAGGACCTTTCTGATTGGCACTGGCCACAGAGTTCCAATTAGTGTATCTATCTGCTGCACATTAAATGGTGATGTTTCCATGACTCGCCATTGAAAATTCCTAAGCATTTCTTTTGTGGCTGCTCATCCACATCTTCAGAATGTCTTTGTGTGGCTTTTCCAACTCACTCTTCCTGCTTTCCCCTTCTGCTCCTTCTAGGTGCGCCCGCCCCGTCCACATGTTGTTAAGAGACCAAAGAGCAACATCTCAGTGGAAGGCCGGAGGACATCTGTGTCAAGCCCTGAACAGTGAGTACCCCATTGCTCCTCTGCTCTCTGTCCGCAAGAACCCAGCGGGGCCAAGCTTTGAGAGGTCTGTGCAGCCCCGGCTTTGAGAGGTTTCCCTGGAGCACCAAGCAGGTGTTTCGGGGAGCAGGGCTTGATCCTTTACTAGTTCTGGTTGTCATATCAGCAGGAGGTGCCAGAAGGCAGGGAGCTGGGCGCTGCCTGGGCTGGGTTTTATAGTGAGGCCCAGAGGGTAACTATGATGTGTTCAGAAGACTGTCCCAGGCCTCTTATGCTGAAGATGTCAAGTTAGCAGAGAGGGTTAGGAATCTGGTCAAAAAAGCCAGTTTAATAGGGAGCCACCACCTTCCTAGCCCCAGGTCTCTGTGGCTCAGATTTATACACAAGACTGTTCTTAGCCACTGCCCCACCCCTACCAAGACCCTTTGCCAACCTGTGCCATAGCTTTGATGTTACTAAGATTTTTCTTAATCTACCTCCCCCAGTCTTAGAGCCCTTGCGGGACAGGCCCTGGGAGTTGTGCCCAGTACCTCCCAGAGGACCAGCTTAGCATCACTTGCTGAGGAGCTATGGGTAGAGGAGGTGAATGTGCCAGGCAGACAGACACACAGTGGCCAGAGCTGGAGCCACCTGCATGGGCTAAGGCTGAAAGCCGCCGACAGTGCTGCTCCAGAGCCGGCTGGAGAAGGCAGCGTTGCTTCCCTTTGTCCCCAAAGCACATGGCCCTTGGTCTCTGCCCAGACAATTCAGCAGCTACATGCTGGCTTACTGTGATGCCTTGAAAAAGTGCATGAATTCTTCTTGGCCTAAAGTCATTGGGGGAATCAGAAAAATTGGCCCTGAAGTCCTTTTTGTGGCAAGGGGAACCCCTCACATCTGGCTTGCTTTCAGAAGCTTTCTCAGGGAAAGAAGTTAAGGGAGGTGGCAGGTCCTAGCAAGAACCAGAGTCAAAAGGAAAAAACAGTTCTGAAACATGAAGCCATGGCCTCACCCGGTTGTGGCCTATGCTGCAGCTGTCCCAGGGCTCCGAGCTCTACAGCACAGGCACCGCTTGAGCCACCGTGTCTTTATGGAAACAGCCTACCCCACAGCCCTCAGAGTTTGCCCAGAAAGCACTGGATTGTATGTGTGTATGTGTGTGTGTGTGCGCGCGCACGCGTGCGTGCGTGCATGTAGATACTTGGTTATGAGGAATTTGGAGGGGAAGACTGAAGTTGGGTGTAGGTTTAACTTTTGCTCTGCACAATAGGCTGGAGAGAACACAGACCGCTGGCCCTGGCCGCGGCTGGCGTGGATGATGATTGCCCCCTTGTGGAGAGAGTGTGCATGGCCTCAGTGCCTCAACCCTAAAGATTTCTCTGGAGAGGGATGAAATTAATTGCATTTCTTTAACATTGCCTCTTTAAAATTAAGCTAAACCTTTTAGACACTCTACTGGGATATAGGGTTATTGTAGACATTGAGACATGGATTCAGAATACCCTTGTACTGCACACTAACACCTCAGATCGACAACATTCCACATTTTACAAAAAAGCTAATTATCCATTTTGTGACCAAATTCCAGTTAAAGGTTGGACTTCCAGTGATGTGGATGACTGTCCACTGTGCCAAAAAACCAGTGTCTTATTTTCTTGGCTGTCACACACAATTCTAAATTGTGTTAAGAATCACTTTTAGAATGTTTTTTTCTTTAGTTGGTTTGTTTATTGTTTTGTTTTGTTTTGTTTTTGCAATATGTCCTGTTTTAGACTCTATTTGGGAAATATTTGGGGTTGAAATGAACCAGTGGGAGCACGGGGCCTAGTTTGGTGGGTTGGCAGACTAACAGTGATAAAAAAACAAATGACAGGTTTGCTGTGACCATGCATCACAGCAGCTCAGGCCCCTGAGGAGAGAGAGGGGTACGTTCAGGACATCATTCCGGGGGGGGGGGTTTTCACAATTTTTAACGAGGAGGAGGGAGCCTTTTCTCTCATAATGCCAGTGGCGTTTCTGGTGCAAGCTGGGTGTTTTCCTGCATCTCTTCCCATGCCTCCTCCCCACCCCCCCACGGTGCTCCTCCACTTCCAAATGCCATGTCACAACAGCTCTTGGATGTGTTTTTCTCAACTGTCATCAGCTCCAGCTGGCAAGACCAACTTCTTGAAACACAGGAAGCATCCAGCGGAAAATATTTTAATAAAACAGACTCCTCATAAAATATTGTTCTGGGGGGTAGGGGGAGGAAACGGGCTCCGCCAATCTGTCGGCATTGTGTTGTGAGACGTGAGAAGACAAGCCGGCGGGCAGGAGCCGGATCCTAACGGGCCTGTGTTGGAGGTGGCTCTGTGGTGGGCACACAGACTCAGCGCCTGGCCCTTTAATCTGGCCTGGGTTTTCTTGAATCACAGATCTTCGTCTCCGCTGGGAATATCAAAGTGCTTCGGAAGCTTAGAGGATTTGGGCGGCAGAAAGGGATGCTGGATCTTTGAAGTTGAGGGGAGAGATTCAGTCCTCCTGACTTCTTGCCCCAACTCTCACTGCCAATAGCACATTAAATAACTAACTTTGTGGACAGCAAGATGGAGCTGATTAAGTTTGTCTCCTGCAATAGCCAAGCACCCTGGGATTCCTCAAGGCCCAAAGGCCTTGGCCATCAGCTCTCTGGCCAGTCCACCATTAAAGTTCATGTCTTCCTTTCCAGCTGATTTCTGTCCGTCCATTGCTCCATCTGTCCATTCGCACATCCATTCATTCTGCAGACACATCTTTGAAAACTTAACTAGGTGCAAGCTACATAGGATGTTTTGTTTTATTTTGTTTTGAGACAGAGCCTCACTGTGTCATCCTCAGTAGAGTGCCGTTGGCGTCACAGCTCAGAGCAACCCAAACACTTGAGCTTAAGTGATTCTCTTGCCTCAGCCTCCCAAGTAGCTGGGACTACAGGCGCCTGCCACAATGCCCGGCAGTTTTTTGTTGTTGTTGTGGTTGTCATTGTTGGTTAGCTGGCCCTGACTGGGTTTGAACCCGCCAGCCTCCTGTATGTGGCCAGTGCCATAACCACTGTGCTATAGGCGCCAAGCCTACATAGGACTTTTAAAAGGAGGTCTTACAAGCAAGTTTCCATAAGACTCTTTGAGTACTTGCATTGTCCCAGAATGAAATTTTCCTGTGTCAGATTTTCTTCCTGAATCAAGGATAGGTTTCCCAGCTCCTCAAAACCATCTGTTGGCAATTGGAAGAACTCTTCAGAAAGGTTCGGAAACCGAGGGAAACATTCCCTCTGTTTTTCAGTTAACACTAATTGGTTAGTATTTAGTTAATATTTATATTCAAGAAGTGTAATATTAACTACTTCCATCATTACTCAGAGCAAAGCTGATGGAATGCCTGTGAGCTTCCTTAGGGTAGAGTTAGGGGTAGGAAGCTGGGGCTGAGAGGCCAGTCAGCAGGAAGTGCAATGGGGCACCTCTGATGTTGGGGCCAGCATGTTTCTCCCCCACTCTCCCAGAATGAGAACTCAGGCTCAGAAAATGTATCTGACTCACATACCCAAGGTCATCGGGTTAGAAAGTGGCAGGGCCAGGATTCAGAATTCTGCTTGATTTCCTTCTTTCTGTTATACTCTGCTGTTCTCCTTGGGATGGGGCCCAGGGCATCCATTTTTAGTCTAGTTTTGCTCAGACAGATAGGATCTCCGTGTCCTAAGATGACTTGCCCGGCACACCACCCTTCCTCTCTGGTTCTTTCGAGGCTAGAGTTGGATGTAGAAACTAAGACTCAAAAGAGAAACTTTCAGTGACTTGTTAGGTCTTAGAGCCAGAAAATGGTTGAGATGGCGGCTATCTGAAAACAGAGGCCTAGTCCTTTCTTCTTTACCATCCAAGCTTTTGTTAAGAACCTAATCATGAGGACAGTAGCTGCTGTAGTGGGCACAGTGAGGGTCACAGCTCCCACCTATTCAAGGCGAGCCAGAATGTGCACAGCAGCCAGGCCTCAAGCCACTTTCCTTTTGGCTGACCGGTGAATTTCCCATCTAACTTGAATGGCAGCAAGAGCCAATCGCAGCTCTGAAAGGCAGTGCTGCTATCAGCTTTGCCCAGCCCCTTCAGGCCCACATACTGTGCCCCCCACCCCCGGGGGGGGGGGGAACAGGAGTATCCCCAGGGGCTTCTCCTTGCCCGGCAGCCATCATTCATTCCCTACTGGGAAGTGGCAGTAGGGCCTCATGGAGTTGCTGAGAGTATGGGAGAGATAATGTTATGCCTCTACCACCTATTGAATCTTCACAACCCAGATGTAGGGCTGTCTTCTGAGTTTCAGTGGTTAAGAGGCTTGCAGTTGGGCTCAGCTCCTGTAGCTCAAGTGGCTAAGGCGCCAGCCACATACACCAGAGCTGGCAGGTTGGAATCCAGCCCAGGCCTGCCAAACAACAATGACAACTACAACCAAAAAATACCCAGGTATTGTGGCGGGCGCCTGTGGTCCCAGCAGGAAGTGCAATGGGGCCCCTCTGATGTTGGGGCCAGCGTGCCTTGGGAGGCTGAGGCAAGATAATCACGTAAGCCCAGGAGTTGGAGGTTGCTGTGAGCTGTGATGCCATGGCACTCTACCAAGGGCAACAGCTTGAGGTTCTGTCTGAAAAAAAAGAAAAGAGGCTTGCAGTTGTGGTAGATCCGAGAGCAGCCCTGTCCTGACCAACTGCAGAGCAGAGCTCTTTTGACTGCACACCCTGTCTCCTAACGGGCAAGGCAGGCGTCATCCAGGCACATGAGGGTCTGGGTACATCCTGGTTATTTGAAGTCTCCTAGTACAAGTAATAGTGGTCCAGATTCAGCCCCCAGGACCACAGAGCTGTTGCCCTGTTGGCCCTCTCTGGCCAGATCCATGCAAAATCTGCTCTGGTCTTTTCAATTATTTGTTTGTAAAAATAGCCCAGTACCCTCATAGCCAATGTGGAAGTTAGGGAAAAGAGGCTCATTCTGAAGCCCACTGTAATTCAACTACTTCTTAGCATTTCTATAGATTTCCGTCTGATCCTTTTTCTGTATATGTTTACAGCACCTTGCAGCATCCCACTGCCCAGGCTTGTTCCATGTGACTCTGTAGCCCATATTGTTCCCTAAGTACAGACGATCCTGGTGTGTCTGTGTTTGTGGACTACCTAACCACACCCCTCATATTAAAGCTTTAGATTTTTCCCAAGTTCTCATTAATATGAAAAATGCCATGGTAAATATCCTTGTTCCCTCAGCTTTAGCTCATTTTATATCATTATAAGAAATAGAATTATTAACAGCTACCATTAACTGAGAGCCATGTGGTTAAGTTCTTTACGTACACCATTTCATTTAGTCCTCACAAGAAATATGTGAAGATAGCTATTATGAGCTCTATTTTATGGAAATAACTGAGACTCCCAGAGCTTGTCACTGCCGTTGGTCACATAGCTAGTTAGGAGCAGAGCTGAGCTTCAGACGTGTCTCTATAATGTCAAAAGCTTATACCCTTAACCAGTTACAGAGGGAGATTTCTGCTCCATATTTCTAAAAGAATGGTGCCGCCTTATACTCCTACCAGAACCGCATGCCCCAGAAATTTGGGTCTGGGGCACCCAGAGGAACGTGTGGCTGGCATTAGAAATCCTTCTGGACAAGGAAAAGTTCTGGAGGCTGTGCTCGCTGGGAGACGGTGTGTACACCAGTGGCCAGCCGTGCTGCTCAGGAACTGCAGTGTCTGATCCCCTGAACTATACGCGTGGCCCCAGCACCAAGGCCCCAGAAGATAAAAATAAGATCAGAGGAAGCTGCCAGAAGCATTTAGTGAGAACCCTGACCAAAGCCTAGGTCTGGAAACACTTTGCAATAGTCTCTCTCTGGGCCAGTTGCACACATGCTCTGGCAGATGACGTGGTGCTTTTGCATGTTCAGCGTCCCTCACCCTCCTCAGCATCTGGGCCCAGCATGGCCTCAGCAGTCCCCTGCTCCTGGCTGTGGATCACAACGTAGTAGAGCTCTTTCCCTCCTCACAGCCCCAGAGCTGCCCAGGACGTGCGGGCCTATAATTTGGATGGTGGCCTGGTACATGGTTTTGGTATCCAACAGGCCTGGGTCAGCATCCTGGCCTGGCATCCTGGCCCACCCGCTACACGACCTGAGACTCCTTGTCTCCTTTCTTTAACATAACACTTGTTCACACCCCCAGGAACATGGTCCGGGAAGGGCTCACAGGAGATGCAGTCACGTCCTCAAGTGGGCAGGGCATACAACTCCCCTTCTGCTTCATGTCCTGCAATGGCTGCCCTGGCCTTGACACCCCAGGCACACCACCTCATGAGCCACCCATTCCTCCTTCCCATGCCCACAGTCCCGTGGGCCTCCCCTGATGTGACAGTGCCCTGCTGTGTATCCTTGCCCCACGAGCACATGCACACACCCACCAGCAGTCTGTGAGCTCTTCCTGGGCTGACGCCACGTGCCCTTCAGCTTTGGCGCTCAAGGCCCAAACCAGACCCGGCCCAGATCTCTGCCCAGAGATGTTCACTGAATGATGGACAAAGGAACCAGTGAAGGCAGGGGACAGCTTACAGCCCAGCCTGGGGAAGGAGGAGGGGCTGTCAGTTAACAAGCACAAATAGTAAAGAACCTACTATGCACATGAATAGGAAGCTGGCAGCACCTGCCCTGCCCCTCTGAGAGCCAGGAATTGCATCAGCCCCAGAAGCAAGTCTCCAGAATGCCTCAGGGCCCTGCACCCCTGAGGATGGGGGCAGCTGTCAGCTCTATCCCCTGGCAGGCTGCCAGGCCCCTGTCCCTAAGTGGCCAGGAGTACAAACACCTGAGCAGAAGGTCACAGAGCCAATTAGCAGGGCAAGGGGCTCCTGACCCCTCTATCTCTGTCTCTCTGACACACACACACACATACAGAGCAGCAAGCAGCACAGGGCAACACGGGACTCATTTGTCTCCAGCCACTCTGCCCATCTACTTAGAGGAAAGGACTTTTCCCAGGAACTATCACCATAGGGGAGTTAATTCCAGCTGGAAGACCTTTCGTCTGCTTTAGGCAGAGAAGGGGCCCCATGCTCAGGATATTACTGACTCCAGTCTCTGAAAGGCTTTGTCTTTATCCAACAGAAACCCCTGCCTCTTCCAGATCACGTCACCATTTCTCAAATGCCTGTGACATGCCCAGCAATTTCACACGTGTCATCTTGGTTAACCTCCCTGCTCCCCTCAGAAATCTCCACAGCCAGGGCATTGTCAGCCCCATTCAGCCATGGGGGAGCAAGCTCTAGCAGACTGAGAACTCACCCTGGGTCCTGGATGCCCCCTCGGTGGGCAGCAAGGTCCCACATTCCCCACTTTCTCGCCCCACTGCTGCTGTGAGCCCCAGAACTTGGTCTGAGGGGACTTAGGCTCCTAGTGGACAGAGGCTGTCCTCAGGGTGAGGGACAGTTCTGTATGATCTGCACAGTGGCTTTTCCCAGTAGGTGAAAGTGCCCCCAAGGTGTCCCCATCACCACACAGCCTGAGGAGCAAGCAGGGGAGAGAAGCCCTCGTGCTCAGGCCTCTGCCTGTCTGAGCATCTACATGGTGGCCTTGGAAGGACTTCTGGGGAATGCTGGGGTGGTGGCATATGGACGTGTGAAATGGGCAATAGGGACTTTTGCTGAAAAAAGGAATGAGTGAATGAATGTGCAGTCTGAGAAACAGTTGAATAGACACTTGAATGAAGGCTGAAAAGGCAAAGAGCACAAGTCACCAGAGAGAGATGGGACCTGCTTCTAACTGCACCTGTGACCGTGAGGCCTCACATCATCCCTAGCCCATGCATCCCCTTCGGTCCTGGCCAACTCCTCCAGCCTCTCCTCTTGAACTCCCTGCCCCAGCGTCACATCCCCTGTGCCCACTCCTCTCAGAGACACCTCCAGGCTGTTGTGCAGCCTCTGCTGTACTCAAAACCCCACCTCCTGCCTCACTGCCTAGTAGAGCCCCACCCAAGAGCCCCTAAGTACGTTGCCATCAGTGTCCTCTGGCAGAGCAAGTCCCCAGTGGAGTGGGAAGGACTGGGTCTCACTCACTCACTGATGCCCTAGACCAGTTCACCTGACAGGTGGGACACACTCTCCTTGCTGATGCTGATTCGTCACGATTCTTCTCGTTGTTTTTATGTAGAGATTCACCTGCTGCTGAGTACAGCAGGTCCCTGTATCTGTCTCCAATCCTCCCTCCCTGAGCAGCAGTCCCCCACCCCAGATCACTCGGGACGGGCAGCCGTCCCCGTGTACAGCCTCCTCCTGGGCGTCTCACTACAGTTTCTCCTGGAGACCCTTGAGTCATGGTCAGAGCCATTTTTATTTTGGTCTGTGAGGACTTAGGCTCTTAGCAAACAGAGGTTATCATGTCAAGGGTATGGTCTACAGTGCGAGCCCTGTGTCATGGTCTTGAAGGGAAGCAGCTGGAATCTCCCGGGACTCGGCAGACGATTCTGATGTGGTAAGATGTGCCCAGCTGAGAACGCTAACCCTGACTAGAGAGGTCTGGAAAGGCAGGGGCCACCTTATTCATCCTTAGTACCTAGGGCAGACCCTGTGCAGGATAGAAATGGCAGGTGAATGTGGCATGTGGACAGTAATTAAATACTCACTTGTGCTAGGCACCATGCAAAGCCCTCTACAAATGATTTCATTTAACTGTCACGATAAGACTCTTAGGAGGGCTGTAGAATCTCTATTTTACAGATAAAAAAATGAGATTCAGGGAGGTGAAGTCACTGTTCCAAGATAGCCTGAACAGGAAGGGGAGCAGGGTGGACGACTGGACAGACTGGCATCCACTGGACAGGCAGGAGCTCGCCTCATCCTCGGTCGGTCCCTGCTCATCAGCCCCTTCGCATGGAGCCCCGTAATGGGGCGGCGCAGAACAGCCTGGACGTTACAAAGTGAAGATCCTTTGTGCTGGAGTGAAATGATCCTTTAAAAAATGATCACCAGCTCCCCTTCATTACCTCCGGAGACCAAGTCCTTGCTGATTTTTTCCCATCTTTATCTCAAGTACATTTAAATGTCAATTAAATTTGAAATATCTACATTTGTCAGCATTTCATTTTGGGCCAGCGTGACGTGCTGCTGATTTGTCCACGCGATGTGACACATGAAAAAAACTCGAGATGCAGATCTTCCTCATTAAAAAATAAGCTGGTGCGATCCTGGCACGGCGGAGAGCACGGAGCACGTCCCCACTTCCTGACGCCGTGTCTCTGACATGGTATTTAAAAAGGAACAGCCTCGCTTGTCACCACTGTCACACATGCACGCTAACCGGCGACACGTTAAACCAAACATTAGAAAGGGCTCGGGAAGTCATCTGCATGGGAACTCCGCGGAGATGAGCTGGGCAGAGGCGGGAGCGGCCGTGGGGGACGGTGGGTCTGAGCCATGATGGACGGCCAGCCTTTCTTTCTCGCCAAGACTCCGGCAGCCCTTGCTGGGTAGCCAAGTTTGCCACGACCTGCCTTTTCACAGACAGCTCTTTGTGTGTAATAAAATCCAGGCAAGTGGTGGGTGGCAGACTGCAGGGTAGTAGCTGAATTGGGTTAATGAGGGAAAAGGTACATTTTTTTTTTCATATTCTGCCTTAAGCTAATAAAAAATTTAAGCCTGGACGTTTTCGATGGTTCATCCTTTATCTCTGACAAATATCCGACTATTTGTTTCATGGTAGAACACGAGCAGCTGAATTTAAATAAGTTTTATTTTGAAATCTCATTTTTCATTAAAAGTAAAAGAGGAAACGTCCTACCTTTTATTTCATTGTTTCAGATCCAGAAGACTGAAGAGGCAGAATCCTGTAGTGGTTTAGAGTCAGGCAAATTTAGATTCGGTTCCCATCTCTACCTTTAACTGCTGTGTGACCCTGGGCAAGTGACTCCCCCTCTCTGAGCCTCGGCTTCAGTGTCTACAAAGTGGAAATGGAATAAGGAATTCATGAGAAAGTGTATGGACAGTATTTCAGCCAAGGCTTGTAGGTACTGCTAGTTACTTGTCATCACCATCCACGTGGCCTGGACCTGTCAAAGCTCAGTTCCGACCACATCGCATGGCAGACTTCTCACCTAAGTGCCTTGCCACTCTTGAGAGACAGGTGTATGTTCAGGAGACAGCCTGGGCCTCTGTGGAAGCTGCTACCCGACCAGTCTGGCCCAACCACGAGACATGGCTGGAGGAGGAAAAAGGTTCATAAGCTAGAAACCAAGCCTCCACCCCAGTCCCCAGTCCCCCTACAATCAGCCTGGGAGGCCCAGGATTTTGACAACAACCTGAACTGCAGCAGCCTGATTTAATGAAGCCAAGGTCCAGTCCAACACAAAGATTCTTTGCTCTTATGGGAATCCAGAAATTCCTGGCAGGTTTAGTGGCATTCCGCTAATGTGCCAAGCTGTGATCTGTGCTTTCTGGTCAAAGCCGGAGGAGGGGCCTATGCATGGATGGGTGTGGGAGAGGCATTCAGGATGGATGTGAGAGCACTGGGGAGTCTCACTGTTTGACCCAAGCTGGGGCTCGTGTCCCCTGGTATATGTCCATAGTCCCTCTGACACAAAGTGAAGTTCCTGGGGATGGACAGCCTGGGCCAGGATCCCTGCTTGTCACTTCCTGGCTGGGTCACTTGGTCACTTTTCTTCGTCCTCTGTGATTCCCCAGGGCTTAGCTTTGCCTACGTCTGCTCCCAGAGAGCGGGCAGAAAGGCTCTTGGTTGGTACACACATGGACAGACGGACTCATTCTCCACAAAATCAGTACCGTTGACACCTTCCTGCTAGGCTTTTGTGGGGGGAGGGGTAGAAATGACATGTGTAAGGCCTTGGCACAATGGCTGCTTGTGGGCATCATTTTAAACACTTTCCTGAGGCTTCTGCCTGCCCCTGTATTCCTGACACCTTCATGGTATTCTTTATGTCTTAGCATCTCCCCAGAGAGGGGACACTTTTAAATGGCAGCCACAGGCTGGGAAAAAGGAACCACAGTGATGAGGCAGAGCTCCAGGAAGGTGGGTGGAAGTGGGAAACCCCCCTCCCAGGCTGGCTTTCATTCATTCAATTGCTGATCACCTCCCACCACCACCCACCCCAACACCACCACCCCTACCACCACCCCAGGTGGGAGAAACCAAATAAGCCCTTGGGCAGCTCAACTTAGAATAGAATTGCAAGAGGTTAAATGATATCTCTGAAGCACTAAGACACACAGCCAGAGAGAACTGTCTCCATCTGGGGAGAAAACTCCAGCTGGGAGCTCCCGGGGGCTTCCTGCAAGTGCCATTTGAGCTGAGTCTTCAAGACTGAAAAGCAGCCAGTGTACCAAGCAAAAGAGGCAGGTGGAGTGTTAAGGGCCTCTGTGCTCAGAGATGAGTGTTACTCAGACACAGCCATGGCTGACGTGCAGGGGGTGCCGGGAGGAGGCCATAGAGGTGAGCAGAGCCCACATGCAGTGCGGCATCTGCCCTGCTAGGAGCTCAGACTTGGCACGGCCACTCACAGCCCTGGCACCACCCAGATAGCCCATCCCACAGACTCACCAGAGAGGAGCATGACCCCGGGCTGCCCACCCTCCACCCTCCACCTCAGGAGAGCAGTCCTGTGCTGGTGAGCAAGAGCAGGCCCCCCAGCTGTCAAACAGACAAGCCATTCTGCAACATCAGGCATTGTTATTCCTAGCAGTTTACTCACCTGACTGTTTACTCACCATACAATCAATTGCAGCAAAATTGTGATTCGGGATGGCAGATGTGCAGGGTCTAAGCAGGAGAGTGACAAGGTTGGGTTTCTAATCCAAGACAGACTCTGGTAGCTGTGTGTGGAGGGGAGGGGTTCCTGATCTGCCTTGTTTGCTGTAGAAGTGGCGGGGGTGAGCAGCCTGGCCCCTAGCTGGTCAGGGCACATTCCCAAGGTCAGATCTTCCCTAGCACATCTCTGCTAAGCCCTGAGGAAAATATCCCCCAGTCTGATGGCCTGCCTAGTCCAGAAAGGCTGAGGTGTGCTTGCCCCTACCAGCTGGGAAGGTAGCCTGAAAGCAGAGAGGAGCCAACTTCTGTGACCCGCCTCCTCCCAGGGCGTGACCCTCACTCAGCTAGTGGCTTCTCTTCTCCTGGTCAGCTTCCAGGGACAATGCCAGGAAATAAAAGTTCTGGTGTGAACGTGTAGGAAGTCAGCTCTGGGTACAACAGTAGGTTGTAGCAAAGCCCAGTCACAACCCACTCGCCCAATTGTGGGGGCAGCTATTGTCCCTCCTTTACCTTCTAGCTGTGATTCTCATGCCCTTTCCTGAAAGAAAACCTTAAAGGAATTCTGTCACATGAAGTGGAGACAGGAGACTGCTTTGGCTGTGGGGGTGAGGAGAGAGGGGATCCCCACTCGGGCACCCAGTGTCTCCTACCCATCCCTCTCCCCAAAGTCACTATTGTCTCAGAGCGACCCCAGCCCGTGAAGGGAGCAGGGGCATGTGGCATCCATTCCCTGGCACATGAGCCAGTATTTGAACCCAGGTCTGCCCAGGCCAGTCCTCTGTCCAGGGCCCTGGTCAGTATATAATTCATAGAAGCCTGGCGTGAAGTTTCTTTGGCCTGTGTATGTGTTTGTGTTTATGGAGGGAGAGCTCACAGGTGGCTGACAAGGGAGATGCATTTTTTATAACAATGAATATTTAATTTCCACATCACAGATGAAAAAGACTCTCTGAAGAGGCATCTGAGGGAAACTCCAGAGAGCAGCCGCTAATCAGAAAAGGGCCTTCTCACGAGTACCCTTCTGCATGGCTCACTTTTTCCTTTAACTTTTTTTTATTTTTTCCCAGTTTCTGAAGTAGATATGCTCATTGTAGAAAATGTATAAGACACAGAAATCACCTGTGATCCCACCAGCTATTACTGACACTTAGCTTTTCCAGTTGTTTTTTCTTTTTTTCTATGCATTTTTCCTTAAGGAGAGGAGAGAAAATGCAGTGTAATTACACTTCTGCGTCTTGGTTCTTTATCAACATTATGTTTCATGGGAAGACACCATTCACCCTCTGTGTAGATTTCTCTTGCTGATAACTTAGGTTGTCTCATGTTTTAATATCATAAGCCTGAACATCTTTGGGCATAATTCTTCACTACATTTAGAGTTATCCAAATGGAACAGGAATTACTTGGTCATGGATGGCAGACCATGAGTTTAAGGCTCTTGACACACAGGACAAATCCAGTTTCTCTTCCGTCTGGGACCAGCTCCCTCACCTTGGGGCCCTCTGGCCTTTTCCCAGGAGCCCCCAGCTGGACCACCTGCATGTGGGGTTCTGAGGGCACCCCCTAACTGCCTTTTCTTTTCTCTTTTGTCTTCCTCTGCCCCAGCCTGGTAAAGCCTTTGAGACACTATGCGGTCTTCCTCTCCGAAGACTCTTCTGATGATGAATGCCAGCGGGAAGAGGGCCCAAGCTCTGGCTTCACCGAGAGCTTTTTCTTCTCTGCTCCCTTTGAATGGTCTCTCCTTCCTCCTTCCATTTCCCTGAGCTCAGCTTGGTGACTCTCCTGGGCCATGTGAGGGGGGAGGGGTGCTGCTTGCCCTTGCGTGGGGGAAGGGGTGTTTGGAGCTGCTGCCTGCTGGTGCCCTAGTGCCACCATGCTGGGTTGGATACCACCTCCATGTGCTTCCTCTCAGGGCATCATTCCACCAGCTTTATGGGGGCTGTGCCAATGGAGTGGGGTGACAGGGTGAGATGGCAGCAGGGGTCCCTTTCCTTGTAAGGGGAAAATGGGCTTAATTATCAATGCAACTGGTGATCTGTAAGTCCTTGTTTATCTCAGCACATCTTGCAAAGCCATGGAGATGAAAAGTCAGATTTTAAGTTAAAAATACTTTACTAATGTGGAATGTGTATATTAATGCCAGCCTACCCAAATGTTCTGATCTGCCTGACTTCTTACAGATAATTTTTATCATTATTATTTATAGCCTATGCCTCATACCAGTTACAAATAGCAATTTTATAAAAGAAAAAAATATTACCCCACAATCCAGCCGCCCTCCAAAGTTAAGCCGTTGTATTCCTCCTGCCTTTGCCAGCTCTTACCCCTCCACCCACAAGTTCTTCAGAGCTGGGATTGAGCAGAGCGACAGCTTTTGTCTGTTTTTATTTGTTAGCAAGGTTGTGTGTTTTTTCTGGGAACCTTAAGAGGAGGGAAACTGCCCTTTGCTGAACGCCCACAGTGCTCACAACAGCCTTTGTGGAGTGATTGTTTCAGCATCTTACAGAAGAGGAAATGATTTTCCCTTCCTCCCTTCACAGCCCTGTCATGCCCTTCCTATTCCTAAACCCCCAGCAGAAGTCCTATGTCAGGTCCCTGCCCTGGGTTCCTCTGGGGACTTTATAAATCCCAGACTGTGCTGCCTCCTACTACTTTCCCCACAGACGGTCCTGACCCTTTCTGGTGACCAGGTCACCTCCAAACTCAGCAAGTCAATCCCCTCCTGATGTCCTCACTTAGAAAGTGGTAGGCTAAGTCAGCCTTGCCCAAGTGTCACGTGCCACCATTTGTGTGCCTTGAATCTTTCTCTTTAGACTTGTTCTTTAGACAAAGTCTAACTTTGTTGCCCAGGCTGAAGTGCAGTGGTGCAGTCGTAACTCACTGAACCTCAAACTTCCAGGCTCACGTAATCTTGCCTCTTCAGCCTCCCAAATAGCTAGGACTACAGGCACATGCCACCATGCCCAGCTAATTTTTAATTTTTTTTATAGAGACAGGATCTCATCGTGTTGCCCAGGCTAGTCTTGAACTCCTGTTTTTAAATAATTCTCCCACCTTGGCCTCCCAGAGTGCTGGGATTACAGGCATGAGCCACTGCACCTGGCCAGACTTTTTCTTTTAAATGTTTTAAAAATTAGTAAACATTCTTCCAAGAGGAGAAGGCCTGACACAGGACTTCTGCTTGGGTAACACCCACCTACCCCTGAACACCCCAGAAGGTTGAGTCCAAGGCCCAGCCCCATCAGGTTCTTCTTGAATTAACTGATGTGTTAAGGCTCATTTTCCTCACTTAGCCCATGACCTCAGAGGCCAGTACAGGCATTAGTGTGTGTATTTAAAAAGTAGCTGGCCCATCCTAACTCAAAACAAAATGAGCTAAAAAGAACACTCTTTCATGAAGTTTAAGAATACTGACTAAATTTTCTTTATCCCACTCATTGTGTTCAAAGTTAAAGGGTCTTTAATCCCTGCGTCAGAGTGAGTGAGGGACTTTTGAAGTCCCTCAAACATAGCTTCCATTTCCATCTCTTCCGGGTGCTTGAGTTAACTTCTCCGAGCTCCTATCTCTCATCTGTAAAGTGGGGGTGTAAGTCCTACTTCACAGGCTGCTTGCATTGTTTCCGGGAGACAGTGCCATCCGAAGGAATCCCTGGGCCTAGTGAGAGTCTATCCCTGCCCCAGTTGCTTCAGCAGGACTTCGGTGCGGGCCTGCTCCTGGCCAGCAGGTGGCGTCCCCCTCCCCTTCCCCCCAACCCCCCCAACTTTACCCTGCAGTCTCTGCCTGACCCAGGGCCACCCCCAGCCCCGCCCGGATCGTCAGTGGCCGCAAGGTGCAGTTCCTCAGCGGCTCCACTAGAGGTCAGAGTTTACCCAGGCACTGCCTCTACCTAACATACCCAGTGGTGCCCTGGAGGAAGGAAGGCGCGCTGAAGCCTTGGTTACCTGCGCTTGGGCCAGCTGCAAGGTTTTGATGAACGAATGTACAGGAAGCTGCCACGGAGCCCAAGTGCTGGCCACACTCACTGGTGGGTTGTTGATGCTGTAACCAGCCTCTGCGTGTCTGCTGTGTACCAGGGACTACATTTGCTCGTGTAATCACCGCCACCGCCTGAGCAGCTCAGGCACAGAGAGGTTAAGTAACAAGAGATGGCACAACCAGAGCTGGAACCCAGGTCAGCAGCAGCTGAGGCCCAGGCAAATCCTCTAAAGATCCTGGGGCACCTTGAGCACTGCCCTCTGGGAGCAGCTCAGTTCCCTGTGAGCTGTTCACAGGACCCAGCTCTGCAGGCTGTTTGTCAGCACCCGATAGGGGAGCCAGAGCACATCTGCCTGCCTGCCACTCTCTTCTGTCCCCTACACTTTATCTGAATGGCTCGCAACCCCTTTAGCCAGTTTTATAAAATGACCTGTGGTTTGTAGGCAACTAAGTGGGTCCCTCAGTGTGAGTGAGAGCCAAAGCAACTTGCCCAATGTCATAGCCATACGTCTGTCACAATGGCCAGCTTGCACCCTTGCTGCCACCTAGACATCTGCCCTCATGGGGACCCAGGACACTCTCCTGTCCTGAAGGCTCCTGGGCACACTCTGAGGGACTGGTCATTGTCAGTGGCCGGAGAGTCCACATTCTTCCATGAAGGCCCTGGGTGGGAGAATTGAGCCTGCTCTGTCTCCTACCAGGCCGCAGCCCTACCGGACACTCAAAGAATCAGACAGTGCGGAAGGTGATGAGGCAGAGAGTCCAGAGCAGCGAGCGCGGAAGCCCTTGGGCCCTGCCCCAGCTCCACCTGACAGGGCCGCCAGCATTGACCTTCTGGAAGACGTCTTCAGCAACCTGGACATGGAGCCCCCTCTGCAGCCACTGGGCCAGGCCAAAAGCCTGGAGGACCTTCGGGCTCCCAAAGAACTGAGAGAGCCTCCAGGAACCTTTGACTATCAGGTATGGTGTGGCAAGGAGGGTATCTGCTGGGGATGAGTGCTTTGCACACCTGAGGTAAGTCACCATGTGATGGCATAAGAGACCAAAGGGGAAACCGTGACTCTTCCAAGGACCTCAGACAATGCTTGGGGTCAATCTGACAGCAAACCCCACCCAGCAATCTAGTGTGGATCACTAGAGAAGATGCTGGAGCCTGGTGGAAAGGTGTCCCCCACGTTCCCCTATGCAGCAGTCAGAGGGGGGCCAGTGTTCCAGGCCGCACAGCCTGGGGCCTGCAGGCAGGGCTTTAGCCCTGATAGAACTAGGATTATTCCTATCTCCACCAAGGCTCCTAAGAAGAGCTTTTAGATCAAAATTCCACATTCTGGATTATTCCTGTGTGATTACTGATATCCACTGTGAGTCCCAATCTACCATATCCCCTCTGCACCTCAGTTCCCTCACTTGCAAGTAGAAGGTGCCGACTTTGCAGTCATGGGGTACCATTGTAGGATTCACAAAGCTCTCGCCATTCTAGTAATTCATGAGTACCCCCTGCTTAGGCCAAGAGAAGGGGAATGACTTGCCCAGGTCATGAGCATGTAAGTGGCAGAGCCTGGTGCCCCTACTTTGTCCCTAGCCACCCTGGCTTCCCCCAGGCCCTGGGCATCACCTAACCTCTGGGCTTTTTTTCTTTTCTTTTCTTTCTTTTTCTTTTCTTTTCTTTTTTTTTTTTTTTTTT
>NW_003852409.1:26331802-26366128 GCF_000181295.1 Otolemur garnettii | reverse complement strand
TTTTTTTTTGCAGTTTTGGCTGGGATCAGGCTCAAACCCACCACCCCCAGTATACAGGGCGGGTGCCCTACTCCTTGAGCCACAGGCACCACCCTAACTTCTGGGCTTACTAGTGATAAAAGGTGCCACTCACTCTGAAAAGTAAATGGGGCCTGAGGGAGATAGAGTCACTCTTCTAAAACTACTTGGCAACCACTGGTATAAAAGAACAAAAGCTTTGTCTCAAATCCCTTTGTGCCACACAATGAGAAAACCCTGGTCTTGGAGTCCAGACAGACCTGAGTTCTCTGCTGGTAACCTGGGAGTCCCCAACTCCTCTACTTCCTGGGAGTTAATTGGCCACATGCCTAGGAGCACATGCCTGGCATTTAAGAGGGTCATAGAAATGGGCACACTCTTCTTTCTTGGCCATCCCAGGTCAGCCTGTGGTCACTGTTTCCCTCATTCCCTCCCAACAGAGGCTGGACTTGGGCGGGAGTGAGAGGAGCCGTGGGATGATGATGGCCTTGAAGCTTACCCACCCGTACAACAAGCTGTGGAGCCTGGGCCAGGATGACATGGCCATTCCCAGCAAGCCCCCAGCTGCCTCCCCTGAGAAGCCCTTGGTCCTGCTCGGGAATTCCACCACCCTGCCCCGAAGGCCCCAGCACCGCGACAGCATCCAGAACCCTGGTGACAAGGAGGAGGCACCCACTCCCACTCTGGGCAGCATCACCATTCCCCGGCCCCAGGGCCGAAAAACCCCAGAGCTGGGCATCGTGCCTCCCCCACCCACTGTTCGCCCAGCCAAGCTCCAGGCTGCCGGCCCTACACTCGGTGACTTCTCAGAGCGGCTGCAGACAGATCAGGAAAGGCGAGCCACTGTGAGCCCAGCCCTGTTCCCAGGGCTCCTCCCCAGTGTTGCTTCCCAGGGCTCCACTGAACTGCTCCAGCCCCTCAGCCCAGCCCCAGCAGCTACAGGCACAAGCAGTGACGCCCTGCTTGCTCTCCTTGACCCACTTAGCACAGCCTGGCCAGGCAGCACCCTGCCACCATGCCCTGCTGCCCGAAATGTAGCCACCCCATTCACTCCCCAGTACAGCTTCCCCCCTGCAGGGACCCCTGCCCCATTCCCACAGCATCCACTCAACCCCTTTGTCCCATCCATGCCAACAGCCCCGCCTGCCCTGCCCCTGATTTCCACAACAGCTGGGCCTTTTGGGGCCCCTCCTGCTTCCCTGGGGCCAGCTTTTGCACCTGGCCTCCTGCTGTCTGGTGCTGGCTTCTGTGCCCCTCACAGATCTCAGCCGAACCTGTCTGCCCTCTCCATGCCCAACCTTTTTGGCCAGATGCCCATGGGCGCCCACAACAGTCCCCTACAGCCGCTGGGGCCCCCAGCAGTTGCGCCTTCAAGGATCCGAACGTTGCCCCTGGCCCGCTCAAGTGCCAGGGCTGCTGAGGCCAAGCAGGGGCTGGCCCTGAGGCCAGGAGACCCCCCTCTCTTGCCTCCCAGACCCCCCCAGGGCCTGGAGCCAGCACTGCGGCCCTCTGCTCCTCAACAGGCCAGAGACCCTTTTGAGGATTTGCTACAGAAAACCAAGCAAGACGTGAGCCCAAGCCCGGCCCCAGCCCCGGCCCCAGGCTCTGTGGAGCAGCTCAGGAAGCAATGGGAGACCTTCGAGTGAGCCAGGCCCTGAGGGTGGGTGAGCGAAGAACCAAGCGTGTCCTGTCCACAGCTGTGGCCTTGAGGTCCCCTGCTGCTCGGTCTGCCCAGGTTCTGCTGGTGGGTAGGGTGGGACCCCTCTCTGCCACCCCCCCATGCCCCTGGTCTCCACACAACTGCCCATCTCTGAGGGAATGGTTCCAGTTCGGGCCTCAGAATCGACCCAGCTCCTGAGCACCCGTCCGGCCCGGCACGGCCCCTCCTCAGCACCCTGACTGGGTTTTGCACTAATGAGGTCAGCTGGGCCAATGATTGCCCAGACCATGTCCTACCCACTTTCCCCCAGAAACATCCTACAAGGCTCTCCTGAGCCAGCTCTCCTGTCCCTCCTGCAGCCCAGCCCTGCACACCCCACCTGGACAGGCACAGGC
This sequence comes from Otolemur garnettii, assembly GCF_000181295.1. Taxonomy (NCBI): domain Eukaryota; kingdom Metazoa; phylum Chordata; class Mammalia; order Primates; family Galagidae; genus Otolemur; species Otolemur garnettii. The sequence goes on along the minus strand of NW_003852409.1, from coordinate 26,364,055 downwards.
ATCAGTGTAACTCTCAAGTGTGAGCTCGTCTGCACGAGACACAGGTGATTTGGGGGTTTGAAGTCCGGGCTCCTCCCAGGTGGAGGATCTACCAGGCGTGGCATTTCTGAACCCTCTCTAGCAATATGCACATGCATTCTTTCCTGAGTCTTCATCCCAACCCCAAACTTCAGTTGTTTCTGGCCTGGTAGGATCTGGGCTCCGAAGGATCTTGGGCTCCCTTTTCATAGCCAAACCCAGCCCCAGCTACCCTGCATGGGGCTGGGGCACCAGCAACTCAGATTTATAGAAGAAAAATAGAAACCCACAAATCTGAGCGTGTTAGGAGGAATCCTCAGCCTTCATCCAACTTTCTGTGACTCTGATACCTCCAGTTCTCCTTGACTTTCCTGTCACTGTCAAAGCCAGGCTTAGCCCATTGTCACTTGGGGCTTCATGGGGAGAGCTGAGAAAAATGACTCAGATTTCGACTCAAAGGCTAAGCTTAATGCCACATTCTGATGTGGGAGTCTCAGCTGCCCAGGGTCCCTGGGCTGGGACAGAACGATGGCCCTGAGCCCCTTCTTCAGGGTTCCAGTGGGCTAGAGCCTTCTTTCACCCTGGAGGCAGGAAGAGCTCCAGGACCCTGTCCCTCCCCACCTGTCTCAAGCTTCTGGCTAGCACAGAAATTCCTGAGGCCAACGTCACCAAAGTTAGATTGAAATGTTTTGTTATTGTTTCTTTTATCTTTCTTTTTCTTTTTACCTTATTGATTTGATGAATCTTGAAATTGATTCATTTCCATAAACCAAGTTAAAGTATGGCCCAACCATTTAAGAAAACAACCATCTGAGACATCCAGGAAATTGTGAGCATTTTGACCTGATTTCTCATTTCCTATTTGTGAATGGTCAGACACACAGTCTACCCAGGGATGTCTGATAGCGCTAAGGGGGTCCCTAGAGGTCCCCGACAGCCCAGGAAGCCCCCTCTGTGTCTGAGAGGCTTCTGTGCGTGTTCATTAAGGCCTGTGGCCAGCCCAGCACACAGCTCTTCCTGGGCCAACAGTGACCCATCTGGGCAGGTCTCCTCTTACCACCTAGTGAGTGTTCTCTGGCTGCTGGGGGAGCCGTGTCACGCCAGTGGGCACCTCCCAGGCACTTTGTGTTTCAGCACAGATTCCAGTTCTACCCCTGAACAGACCCCTAGGCCCATGTGGGGCAGGTCAGAAGATAAGAAAAGAGGCGCTGGGCAGCCCCTGGGCAGGAGACCTCATGGTCTCCCTGGCTGTGCTGGGCTGGTGGCGAGGGCTCCGTGTCCACGTGAGCACCGCTGTCTCTTCACTTGCTGGATTGAACTTGCAAACCCAAGGATGAACTTTGTGTGTGCATTCAATAAAATCTTCTTAGGGAAAAGCCTGGCATCTGTGTCCTTGAAGGAGCTGTGTGGAGAGCAGAGGCTCCATGTGGGCTCTCAGCATCTTCACTTCCCTTCTGCAGAGGTGGGGGCCAGGTGCAGGGTGCCTGTGCCCAGCCAGGGCCTGACCCACTCACCCTTTCCCTTCATAAGCAGGGCTGGCCTGGTGACAGGCCTGGACAGCCTTGCTGGAACCATATAGCAGTCTGTAGGCCACCAAAGGTGTTGAGGGCACCTAGGTTCTGGGAAAGAACAAGTTCAAGGGGATGCCTGGCAAGTCACCTACACAGATCTCTCATTAACAAGAGCAGAGCCTTGGAATGTGCTCTCTGCTGGATGTTTGTGCTTGGAGGGGCAATCTGGACCACTGGAAATATGACCTGGCCGTATTTCCCCTCCCAGGGCTCACCCTGAAAATGATAGGCACCCAGAACCCACAGGAGCAAGGAGAGAGCAGAATGACATGGGGCTCCCCCCAGAAGAGCAGCCAGCTTTGTCTATATTTAGGGGTTCCACATAACTGTCTGAGGCATCTGCAACTAACATAGGTTTGCCAAATTCCTGATTTCACCAAATTAAAGTAGGAGCTGGCTGTGGCTAAATGGAGGGTACCAGATGACGCTTTCTCCCCAGTTTCCTAGAGGTAGTGGAGAAAGTTGTGAGAAAGGTGGGCCCACATCTGAAGGATAAGGCCCCAGCAAGCCCCGCAGCCCAGAGTTCAGGGCCCTCTATCCCAGCCTCGGCCAAATCCCTGTCCCCTCCCCTGCCTAAGTCCCCCCATTGTTACATGGCTCCACCTTGCACTGGATGCCTATGCCTCCTCAGAGCTGGCTGAAATGACAAGTAAAACTTAACAGCCAACTAAATGCAAAAGGGACCAGGCACAGTGGCTCACACCTATAATCCTAACACTCTGGGAGAGGTTGAGCTGGAAAGAGCTCTGAGGTTAGGAGTTGGAGATCAGCCTGACCGAGAGTCTCTACTGGCTCGGCGCCTATAGCTCAACCGGCTAAGGCGCCAGCCACGTACACCTAAGGTGGCGGGTTTGAATCCCCAGCCCGGACCCGCCAAACAACAATGATGGCTGCAACCAAAAAATAGCCGGGGCGTTGTGGCGGGCGCCTGTGGTCCCAGCTACTTGGGAGGCGGAGGCAGGAGACTCGCTTGAGCCCAGGAGTTGGAGGTTGCTGTGAGCTGTAATGCCACAGCACTCTACCCAGGGGGACAGCTTGAGGCTCTGTCTCAAAAAAAAAAAAAAAAGAGTCTCTACTAAAAATGGAAAAATTAGCCAGGCGTGGTGACAGGCACCTGTTGTCTCAGCTACTGGGGAGACCAAGACAGGAGGACGCTTGAGCCCAGGAGTCTGAAGTTGCTGTGAGCTAGGGTGAGGCCAGGGTACTGTACCCTGGGCAAGACTCTGTGTCAAGAAAAAAAGGTACAAAAGGACTTCCTGTCCTTGGCATGTGGAACCCTCAGAACAGGAGTTGCTGGCCTAGGAAATGGATAAAAGAGCACACCCCCAAATCAGGTGAAAGAGCCCCCATGAAGCTCACAGGAGGCCAGGCCCTCAGGCAAGTGCCTCTCTGAGCTCAAAGGTCACAGTAATGGGCATCACCAGGGAAGGGACTGCAAGCAGCAAATTCCCCAAGTCAGCCCTTGTAGGACCAGTCCCACACAGAGGCAGTGCCAAACAACTCAGGGGCTTCCTTGAGTCCCCTCACTGAATCCTCCCCAACAGCCAGACACAGAGGCCACTGGTCTATAAGTCAAGGTGTGACTTTGCCGCCACTCGGGAGGGTCAGAGCTGGAGAACCAGAAGGTGGGCAAGTGAACTGGGGACTTGGAGGGGGTAGGGCTGCTCCTTCATCCTTAACCTCCTCTGCTCTGGGCTTCCTGCTGAACCTCTGGAAGGCCACTACCCTCCTTTTCCTCAACTCTGGCCAGTGGAGAGGAGACTTCCAGACACTTTAAAGGACACCCAGACAGTCGTTCACACCGGGCAGGAGTTTACAACTTCCAGAGTTCTTTCCCCAACATCGCCCTCTCTGATCCTCACAACAGCCCTGTGAGGTAGGCGGGGGGTGCAGTCCCCATTCAACAAAGGACTGGCAGCAAGATGGGAAGCTCAGGGAAGCCTGTCCCATGCTCCCGCTCGTCAGCCCCACACAGGCATGGGGTGGGCTGGGTCTGTGGCTCCCGAGACATCTACCTGAAGGAGGATTTGTTCTGGGAGCCCAGAGCCCCCACGTGGCCTACACTAAGGGCCTCCCTAGACTTCTAGCTGTCTCCAAGGGCACGGGCAATCCCTGGAGGTAAGAGAAGATGTGGGAGCTGTGGCCTTGGTGCTTGGGCAAGCCCTGCCCCCCCCCCACTCCAGTGTTATAAAAATCGTCTTCACAGTGCAGCCACCTCTTCCCCAGGCTCACGTGCACCCACACTACACAGTCACACACACACACAAAGCAAAAGAAACAGACAAGCCCCTAAGCCCCATCAAAACACCAACACCAGATCTACAGACACATCCCAGGCACACGCTCACACACTCATGAACACACCGTGAGCACCCACGTGTGCCCTCCCATGCCCATGCTGAGGCAAAACCTTGGGTCGGATGGAGATGTCCACACCCTCACCAGGTCCCTCTCTGTTTCCCTGAGTTGCTCTCCCTTTTCCTCAATCCACGATAGGGCAGAGGCAGGGGCTACCAGCCAAGGGGACACCTCCCCAGCAGTGTCCCAGGCCCAACAAGCAGCCTCGTTGGGTCTCCAGGTAGAAGTCACTCAGGACCTCCTGGGTGCTGGCACTGGCAGCCAGGCTGGCCTAGATGAGTCTCTCTTCGGGTGGCACTTTGAGGACGCTGTCCATCTCCAGCCGGGCCCCGGCCACCTCTTGCTGGCTCGGGCTATAGGTGCCTTCAGACTGACGGCGCTTTCTGGCTGCCAAGATTCCTGAGAGGAGGCCCAGGAGGAGGAGAAGGAGGCAGGCACAGGCTGCAGGCACCACCACCTCCAGCAGTGGGAACGGCAGCGGCATGGGTGTGCCCTTCTGCAAGAGACACACAATGAGGCCTGAGACCACAGAGAAGGGGAGTCCCAGGCCCCTTGGAGAGGAAAAAGGTGGGCACAAAGACCTGCTCAGAGAAAAGTCAGAGCTGGGAGCAGGCTTCCTAGGGAAGTAGCAAGAAATAGCCCCAGGGGTGTGAAAACAGGTGCAAGGAAGCCACCTGTCACAGCCCAGCAAAGGGAGTCCTGTACAACACGGGTCCTGCCTGGAAGGATGGAAGGCAGACACTGACAGAACCCCCAGAGTGAGTTGCACACCATGCATCTGAGGGTGCTGAGCTGGAGCAGGGCAGCCCAGCCCAGCTTATGGGCAGGTCCGAATCCATCAGGGCCTGCCTTCCTGAGGGCCCACTCTGAGCTGGCCCCTGGGAGACTCAGACCAGGCCTTGGGAACCCAGCAAAGCTCCTCCTCATCTCCAGTTGCAAACTCCCAGGGGACCCCATCAAAGAGTCTACACACCTGGAATTCTTAAGTCTCCGAATCACAGGATTCCAGAGCCACAGGGTCTCAGCCTCACTGGCCCTCCCTCTGCACCTTGAAGTGTTTCTCAAGCCCGCTGTGACCTGGGGCCCCAGTCCTGGGGAAGTGGTCCCAAAGCAATGGAGGTGAGCTTGTCACCACTCTGAGAGGGCCCTTGCCAGCCTCCACCCTGGGTGCTTCTGTAAAGCCATCTCCTCCCCCTGCCCTGGGAGGAGGGTAAGGGTGGGGAGCCAGAGGCTGTAAAAGGTCAACTTGAAAGGAAACATTCCCCAGAAGCAGAGGGATTTGAGGTTTATGACCCGGACTGCCAGAAGCCTGTGGAGAGGAAGGTTAGTCCTAGACTTCCCTTCCTGAGTCCCCTCCTGCCAGCACCAGCCCTCTATGGGGGGGAGGGGATAGGTTGCAGCTCTAGTGTTTCCTGCCCCCTCTGTCCAGCCCCTCCTCAGCTGGGCCTTCCTGAGGTCAGGGCTGCCTTCTGGTGGCCAAGCCCACCCTAGCTCAGAAAGCAGGGCTGCCTGGGTCTTCAGACTCCAAGACCCCAGCTCAGAAAGCCCTGGAGACTGTAGGCTCTTGGATTCACCAACCTAGTCCTAGAACGCCAAGATCCTGTGGGCCCTGAATCCTGATCCAAGATGGGCCCTGGGAGAGCCCACCTGTCCCCACTGCCTCTCCCCAGGGCACTGTATGGAAGCCCCTGACCTGTGCCCGGCCAGGAGCCTTGTGCCCAAAGCCATCCCTAAAATGAAAATACCTCCTGTGTGGGGAATGAGGAAGGGACCTGAGTCTCCTTTCCCTGCCACTCCCACCCATGACAGGAATAGTCCAGGATAAAGCAACACAGGGTCCATCTGCTGCCACTGCCAACATCATCCCACCAAAGTTGCAAACCGGCCTCTATCAGGCCCCCAGCCCCCCTTCAGCACTGCTCACCGCCACTTCGCAGAACTGGCCGGAGAATCTGGCACTGCAGATACACTCAGACACCCCGGCAGCTGCCCGGCAGGTGCCTCCGTTCAAGCATGGATTGGCTTCACAGGGCGGAGAAGGGATCCGACACCTGGTGAGGGAAGGGTTTGAGAAAGCTATACTCCTCACGGCCCCCTCCTACTCCCCAACAAGCATCAGAGCTCACCCATCCACCATCCACGCACCCTGTTGCCTGTCTGGGCCCTGCCAGGTAACCAAAGCTGAGTGTGATCTGCACCACCGCCACCCTCTTCTCCCAGCTTTGGTGAGTGAGAATAACTCTCCCTCAGTGACAAGAGAGTGTGAAGGCAGGTGACCAGACTCCACCACCTCGAGGCCCAAATCTGTGATTTTGTGGTTTCCCCAGGGGGTCCTGACACAGATGGGCTGAGGATCTGGCTCAAAGAAGCACCACCAGGTGACCACTGCACACAGCAGGGGTCTGCATGACACAGATGGTCCCGGAAATCCAGGAGGAAAAGCCTCAAGTGACAATGGTGGGCTGTCCAGCACCGTGACGCCAGCGAGGTACGAGGAAGTAAACAAGGAGCCGCTGTCCGTGACCAGCTGGAGGGGCAGATCTCCACCCTCACCAGACCACCTCAGAGAGCCCCTGGCCCCAGACCCACCTCTGGCCAGCAAAGCCCTCTTGGCAGCTACAGTTGGCACCCCGGGGCCCACCCTGACAGGGGCAGGTGAGGTTCAGGCTACATTCCTCGGGTGGAGCAGGCAACCTGGGGGAAAGAGAGGCTGCAGAGGGCAGCATGTCTGCGACTGTCTGCCCCCACCCCTGACTGCAGGCCACCCAGGCCTGTGTTCTCATCTGTGGGATTCAGGGCCCAGCTCCTGCAGATCTTGAAACCAGTCATGGGAGCTAGGTCTGAGGTGAGAAGGCAGGGACACAGGGCTGTCACTCAGAACCTCCACCCCAAAAGAGTACAAACTCAGGACCTGGGGTGCTGGGAACTTTCCCTGAGTTTCCACAGCCTTTGAGGAGCCGACGAAGTGTAAGGACTCCCTGGGAACAAAGACATGCTCCTAAACACAGAATTTTGGCCTGACATTCCTTGAGGGGAGAGAGTACAGATCGGCTGGCAGCTTCCAGACACATGCGAAGGCTGCAGAGGGTGGGGAGCCCAGGCCAGTCGGAAGGAGGGAGACCAACCACCTCCCTGTTTGGATGGGCCAGACTAGGGGTGATGAACAGCAAGGCACGTGGCTCTGCTGGGAGGCCTCGAGCTAACAAGCTCTGGGCCCAGCTACCCCGGCTCCCATACAGGGTGTTTTCATCTGAAACGCAAATGTAACCAGGCGGATTTTGATCGGGGTGTTATCGGTAGTTATCAAACTGAACTGCAGTCCCCATTTCACAGATAGGAGCATGGAAACGACCCACCCACAGAGGCAGCCAATCCGCAGCCAACTTCACAGACCCCCCCCCGCCCCACCCCCACCCCAGGGATCCTCCCTCCAGGGTCCTCTTGGTGCCTCCCCCAACCCCTGCCAGCCAGGAACCCGCCAGGCTCCGGCCAGGACCCCGGACAGCCGTCGCACCTGCAGCGTGGGCCCACAAAGCCGGGTAGGCAGCGGCACTCAAAGCGCCCATCAGGGCGAACGTGACAGCGGCCGCGGGCGCAGGGTGCAGAGCGACACGGGTCAGCGCGAGCCTCACAGCGGTGGCCCTCCCAGCCCGGCCCGCAGGCACAGGCAAAGGCATCAAAGAGGTCGCGGCAGGTGCCACCGTGCAGGCAGGGCGAGGGCTCACACACGGGCGCGCTGCTGCAGCCGAGGCGCACCACCGATGAACCCGGCCAGGCCACAAAGTGCTCTCGGGGGCCCAGAGTCGCGCCGGGCCGCGGCCGCCCCAGTGGCAGTGGGAGGCCACCGAGTGCCACGCGCCCTAGGCATCCAGTGAAGTTCTCGGCCAGCAGGATGCGGGCGGCACCCGGCCCGTGCAAAAAGCCCAGGTCTCCGGCCAGGCCACGCAGCGCCATGGGCGTCGCCGCACTGTCCAACCACAATAGCCAGCGCGAAGAAGCAGCCGTCGGGCGTTCCATGGCCAGGCGCACGCGGTGCCAGGCACCGTCGGCTATGCGCGGCCCGGGCGCAGGCAGCACAGCGCCAGGCAGGCCATGGCCCCGCACTCCAGCCACGAGGGAACCGTTGCGCACTGCCAGCCACACGCCAGCCTGGGTGCCCGCTGTAGCGCGCAGTAGCCAGGCCTCACGGTCACGCGTGCGGAAGGCCAGAGAGATACCGCTGAGCCAGTGCCCTGACAACACGCTGAATGCGGCAGGGGGCCCCTCACGGAATGTGGTTTCGGCTACACCTGCGGGAGAGAGAACGTCAAGGCATGGCCTACGGGAGCCTTCAACCATCTTCCCCTGCCCCAGCAAATGGCTGGTACCATCTGCCACCCCATTCCCGGGGCCCCTGGGTTAGGGCTACAGGCACTCACCTACATCTAATCTGGGAAACTGCAGCCACCCACCACCACCCTCATACTTCCACCCCTCGTGCTCTCTACCTCCAGAGGACTAGTTCCTGGCCAGGGCCAGGGAGACCACCATGCCCTCACTACCTTCTATGTCACATGCCCGCCAATATTAACCCCTGGAAGAATCTGCCCCCTTCCTTCCTCCATGAAGCTACCCATGTCATCACTGAGGTTACTTCTCATTACAGCCAGTCCTCTTTTTTAAATGTGTACCTGATCATGCCCCTCTCCTGCATAAAACCCTCCTTTGGCTCCCCACTACCCTTGGGATAAAGGCGGAGCTTCCTGGACTGGCTTTCAAAGCCTCTACCAACTTTTCCACCCCATTTCCTAGGGCACCCCTTCCCACACTTGCCTTTCCACTATTTCAGACCTCAGGGGCTTTGCCACATGCTATTCTCCCTCTCAGAAATGTCCTTCCCCGTGGACCCACCCTTGAAAATCTAGCACATATTCACCTCCTCCAGAAACTCTGTCTCTCAGGAGGCAGCAGCCCCCCACATCGGGCTGGAGCTGCTGGCATTCCTGATCCATTGTCCAGTATCTCGTGAGAGAGACCCAAGCAGTTCTCTCTCTCTGCTGCTGCTGCTGCTGCTACCTTGGCTTGGGGGGCACCCTGAGCTCTGCTTCCTTTCTGCTCCAAGAGCCTCCAGCCCCCAACCTCACTGGAGGCAGCCTCAGAAGGGCCCAGCCCAGGGCTAGCTGTCAGCAGGATGGGACCCAACCAGCTTGGGTGTCCAGCACCTAGCATGTGGGATGCCAGGGTTACACACTCACAGACAAAGCCATCAGGGACCTCTTCACAGGTGGCCGGTGGGAGACAGGGCTGGCCAGGGCACCACAGCTGCTGGGCACATGTGGGCCCTGTGAAGTTGGCTGGGCAGGTGCAGTGGAAATCATTCCAGGTGACAAGGCAAGTCCCACCGTTGAAACAGGGGTCAGGCTTTGGGAGAGTCAGGGCAGGAGTTGGGTCAGGGTACAGTTAACATCACCCCACTGTAACCATCCCTGCGGTGGCTCTTCACTGAGCATCTACTACAGATTACTCCTCACCAACAGGTAGAGAGGAAGTCACCATCATCCCCATTTTATGGATAAGGAAACTGAGCCTCAGAGAGGTGAAACCACTGGCCTGGATCACCCAGTCAGCAAAGGGAGGAACCAGAGGAACCAGGCTATTCCAATTCTAGGGCTAGTGGAATTTTATTCATGATCACGTGGGTGATCCTATCTCCCAAGGAGCTCCTACAGAAAGTCTCAGGCACCCGTCTGGGTCAGGATGTCTATCTCAGACCAGGACAGGGTAAGGAAGGCACAAGGACCATCGCAGGGTAAGAGCAGCTGGGCAAACAGAAGGCAAATGCGAGTCCTGCTATGCCACTCTCCAGCAGTGGAACTTGGATAGGTCACTTTGCCTTAGCCTCAGTGTCCTTATCATTAAAGGACATGCTAAACCTCAGTGATGCAGGATAGATCGATCTGTGAAAAGGACCCACTCCTAGACACTTACAGTGCACGTGTCCTCAGAGATGCAGCCCATGGTGAGGTTCTGGAACTGCCTGCCACCAAGCTCGCTGGGTTGGCTTGAGTTCTCCAGTGGCCTCAGAGGAAAGAAGGGGAGATGGTGGCCATTGAGTTGCAGGTCCTGGAGGCAGCCTCGGAAGGGCCCACCCCAGGGCTGGCTGTCAGCAGGGAGGAGCCTTCCACCCACGTGCACCTGCGGCCCCAGGTCCTGCAGCTGGTCAGGCCCAAAGGTGAGCATCACCAGGCGGCGGAGCCCATCATCCCAGCGCCCGGGAAGCACCACGGTAGGACTGCCCAGCGCCTCCGCCCGGATCTGACCGTCACTCAGGAATACTGTCAGGCCAGCTGCTGAGTCGTTGGCAAATTGGAGCAGAAGGCCAGCGGGCTCCCGGGTGCGGAGGAAGAAGGACACAGTGAGGTTGGGGGCTGGAGGCTCTTGGAGCAGAAAGGAGGCAGAGCTCAGGGTGCCCCCCAAGCCAAAGGTAGCAGCAGGAATCTCTGCAGGGACAGATGGTGCTGGGCATGAGGCCTGCAGGCTGGAGGAGCCCGGACTTTAGGTGCTGCCTTCCCACTTTGCTCATTCTCACCATCAGCGCATGTGGGCCCCCTATGTGGCCTGGGGCAGTCACAACGGAAATGAGTCCACAAGTCTACACAGGCCCCTCCATGGGCACAAGGCAGAGGCTGGCACTGTTCCCGGTGCTCGCAGCCCACGAGGACATTCTCACTGAGATTCTCAGGCAGCAGGAGGTGTCCATCCACATGCACATCTTGGAGGCAACCCGCAAACGCTGCGCCACCAAGCTGGGCAGAGAAGTGCCCAACAGGGGCCACCAAAGCTGTAGGAGCCAGAGTCACAGGACCAGAGGCCACACAGAGCTGGGCAGGGCAGGCCTCATGCCACAGCCGTAGCTCCAGGGTCCCAGGATGAAGCACCACCTCCACCTGGTGCCACTGGCCATCATTTAGGGCCAGGTCTGGCAGTCTCAGGACAAGCACAGTGGTGTCATGGCTCCAGAGTGTGGCCTGAAGTATAGCCTCCACCAGTGCCAGCTCTAAGCTGTCCTGGGTGCTAGCGCGAGTGGCCAAAGCCCCAGTGGGCAGAGTAGTGCGAAACCTCAGTGCCAGACCGAGGGGGCTACCAGCTGGCACAGATGCCTGCACAGGGCTCCCTGCCACCACAGAGAAGGTAGTATTCTGGCCACACAAAGGTCCATGGGTACCAGGTGGGCAAAGGCAGATATAACTGTGGACTCCAGATTCGAAGACAGGGATGCAAGTGGCAGCCAGCGGACAGGTGTGGCCCTGGCAGCCAGTGAGCTGCACAGAACAATTGGGCCCACCCCAGGCCTCTGGGCACCTGCAGATGTAGCCTGCCACAGCATCATTGCAGGTTCCGCCATGGAGGCAAGGATCCGAGAGGCATTCATCCACATCTTCCTGACAGGTCAGGCCTTCAAGAGAGAGCAGGCCAAGGCTCAGTAGCACCCAGGGCCAGAACCACAGTCTGGACCCAGAATTTACATGCCTGTGTGGTAGGGACCTGAGTACCTATCAACCAAATCAGTTCCCAAAGGATTTCTCAGAATCGCCTAACAGGCCCTGAAGCCTCAACCCTGATTTCTGCAAACCCTCAACTGCCCATTTCCCCAGGCATTTCCTGGAAAGTCCTACCCCTGCGGCTCTGCTCATACTATTCATCTGCTTAGAATGCCTCATTCTCTCTTGCCTTTCAAACACCTACTCATCCTGCAAAACCCAATCTCAAAAAGCCCAGAGGCTTTCCCTGACTTCCAACTCCAAATGACTATATCACTCTCCACTCCCAGGCACAAGCGCCCCCAAACATGAACAGTATCTGTGTACTCAGCTGGCATCTCCTTCAGGGGCTTGAATACATTCTTCGTGCCCTGCAAAGGGCCTCACATGGCTTTTGTGAACAGAGTAATTAAATGGAATGTGGGGGGGGACACACCTGCAACACTACGACTGGCCCCCAGCCTCTAACCCCTCAGTCCCTGTGCCCTAGGGCTCCCACAAAGAGGCCACCTCATCCTCCTTCCAGGAGCTCCCTCCATGTCCTATGACCCCAGCTTGGGTCAAGAGGCCATAGCCCAACTCCAGCTCATCTAGGGTCTTCTCTGCAAAACAAACCAAAGCAAGCCCTACCCCTATGTCCCCACAGGAAGAACCCAGGCCCAGAAAAGCCACCAGGATGTGAAGCCTGGTCCCAGTCAGCCCACAAACCCTCCAGCTCCCCAAGAACCTCCAGCCACAAGCCCCAACCTTCCCCTGCACAAGGCCCCAGTCCTTCGTACCTGCCAGGAGCCACAGTCCCTCCAGAAAGGCCCAGAGAGCCTGCAGCCCCATCGCATTCTTTCCAGACAGGCTGAGAGTGGTGGACAGGCACCAAGGCTTGGGGCAGAGCTGCCCGCCTGGCCCAACTGCCTCCTTCAGAGCTGGCTCAGGAATGCCAGGCACTGCTACCCCCACACTCAGCATGGCCCACAGGGAGGATGGGCAAGGAGCCTGGCCCCATAGCCAGGTCCCCCTCCCTGGCCCTGACCTCAGAGATCTGCCCTCCCTATCACCCCTCAGCTGAGCTCAACCAGGAGAGAGGAGCCAGGTTCCTGCTGACATGGGGCAACCTGGGAGATGACACACCTTCTCTAAGCCTCCATTGTCTCACCTGTAAGATAGGGTTTTAAACCCCTATTTCATAAGAGCTGTGGCAAGGAAGAAAAAACTCACAGCTCATGCTTTTCAGAGGCCAGGCTTATGGGGTGGGGCTACTGTGTGCCAGGTGCCCACAGGGCCACTACTCTTAGGGCAGTACTCAAGGAACCTCAGCCCATGGGGCCAGGCTTGCGGGCCCACCAAGGATGTTGGCAAACCGGGACACTGAGCCCCAGCACCCTCAGGTAAGTGATGGTAGGAGAGATGGTGGTGAACACCACCTCCTTCCCAGGCAGAGGAGTCTGTGCCCAGAGTCAGCCAGGGAAAGGAGGCAGTGTGCCCGAGCAGGAATGCAGGCAGGCGCGGGGGAGGTGTCACAGGAATTCCAGAGGGAGCAGGGACACTTGGTGAGTGTGTGTGTAGTCTCTGTGGTTCACTAGTATCCTGTGTCTCAGCATCTGCATGTTCCCAAGGCAGGGAGAGACTTCCTGCACCCCCAACTCCTGCCCACCAGGCCCTAGCTCCCTAAACCTCACGCTTATCCTTTTCCTCCTCTGTCCTCCACTGCCTCCATCCTCCCCACAGACCCCCAGCCCAGGCCCAGCCCCTTGATGTCAGGTGTCTAGAGTCCTCTCTGTCTTCACTCCACACAGCCTTAGTCTGCCATGACCCCAGCTGCCAGCATTATATGCCTGACCTCCAGTCTCTGGCTCCAGCCTAGGCTCCTTTCCTGGGCCTCAGCCCTCAGAGCCCCAGTCTCTCCCCAGCCCTGCCCCATGGACACCACAGAGACACTTAAACTCAGTGTGTACAAAATGGAACTCATGGTCCTCCACTCAGTGTCACCCAGGGCAAAAACTCAGCATCTCCCTGACACCTCCCACTCACATGTGAGGAGTACAGGGTGTTCCTCCTAAGTATTTCTGAAAATTCATCAGTCCTCTCTTATCCCACATCCAAAGCAATTCCCTGCTCAGTCACCCTTAGCTATCACTTGGCCACCACACCCCGCCTTCTCCCTAATCTCCTTGTCCTTACCAATCCACACATCAGACCCAAGGAACCTTCTCACCCCAGGCCCACTAGTCCCCCTCATTTGCCCTGTCCCAGTGCCCACCTCACCCAGATACCTGCGTAGCCTTCCCGGCAGTGACACTGGAAGCTGCTGGGCAGGTCCTGGCAGTGGCCTCCGTTGAGGCATGGCTGTGAGGCACACTCATCCACGTCCACACTGCAGTCGTCCCCTGTACGTGTAAGAGGCCCAGCTGTGGCTTTCACCTCCACCTGCGCTCTCAGAGCCAGATTAGAGCTGGAAAGATCCATTTTATAGCTAGGGAGACTGAGGCCCAGAGACAGGCGCTGACTCAGGCAGGGCCAAGCCTTGAGCCCACCAGGGATCCCTCCCAGTGCACCTGGACCCTGGTTACCACTTGCTCAGCAGGAGGCTCACCCTCAAAGCCAGGAGGGCAGTGGCACAGGAAGCCAGCCGCATGGTGGAAGCTGAAGGCTCCAGGGAAGGTGGCGTGGACTCCCCCATAGAGGGCAGGGTTGGAGCGCTGCAGGCACTGGCCCCCGTGCTGGCAGGGGCCTGCCGCACACTCGTCTATGTCCACCTCACATCGATCGCCGCTATAGCCTGAGGGTGCACATACCGGGCATCAGGTCACATAGGGGTTGCCAGGCAGCATCTTTCTGCTGTCACCAGGCCAGCCCAGGGCCAAGCAGGGTGACAGCTGGCAATATAGTCATCAACAGTGAGGAAGGGACACACTCAGGGGTTGGGAATGACAGTTGCAGCCTTGGGCAGCAGCAGGTTACTATTATTACCAGCATTACTGAGCCCTTCGCAGGTGCCAGGCCCTGTGCCAAGTGCTTCATGGGCATCACACCTTCGCTCTCCTCACAGCACCCTAGGAGCAGGCGCTGTTATCAGCCCTATTTTGCAGATCAGGAAACTGAGGCTCCTACAGGTTGCAGGCAGACAGACACCACACACGCGCGGGCGCCCGCGCACACACACACACCTGCCTAGCTGCTCGGGGATAAGCAAGCACACGCACACACCTGGCCAGCAGAGGCAGCTGAAGCTCCCAAGGCCTTCAAGGCAGGTCGCGTTGTGCGCGCAGGGCGCCGACGCGCACTCCAGCACCTCCTGTTCGCAGCGTTCGCCCTCGTAGCCTGTGTCAGCGCAGTCGCACCGGAACCTGGGGTGGGTGCGCGACCGGGCTGAGCGCGTGCCCGCCCGCCTGGCATTCCACCCCTGCCTCAAGCACCCCGCTCCCGGCAGCTCGCTCACCCGTTGACCAGATCGTGGCACGTGCCCCCGTGTGCGCACGGCTGGCTCTGGCACTCGTCGAGGTCCAGCTGGCAGCGGTCACCCTCGTAGCCCGGCGCGCACTTGCAGCTGTAGGAGCCCACGCGGTCCTGGCACGTGCCCCCGTGCAGGCAGGGCGCAGAGGCGCACTCATCCACCTCGGCCTCGCAGGTCACACCTAGCAGGGCCGGGGACACAGAGTCGGCAAGATGGACACCAGAAGAGGGTGAAGAAAGCCGAGTCGGGCGGGCCCCAAACGGCTCCAGTGTGTGAAAGAGCAAGGTGAGAGCCTCTGTCTAGTCTAAAGATTTGAGACTCAGTGGGTTCATTAGTTCAGAGCAGGTGTTTCTTGCACCACCACAGTGGGTGGGCAGAAACAAGACAGACATCCCCACCCTTGTGGAATTCACAGTAGCCTACTCCAGGAGATGGGGATTTGGTTTATGACTGCATTAACGAAGAGAGTTTTTTAAATTGCTAACTCAACAAGGGGAAGAACTGGATCCTTTGGAAGGAAGAGCTGGGATCTTGACTGGTCAGGGAAGTCCTCTTGGAAGAGGCTTTTGAAGGACTGGGATAGGGGACTGTGGCAAGCAGTTAGATTTCAAAGACTATGGCAGTGGCCAAGTCCTGCCTGGGGCAGGGTTTCTTGGAGGGTCAGGAGCAGCCTGGACCTGGCTACCCCTGGCACAAAGGGGACAGGGTCATGGGGGCCAGGAACCAGACTCTGGGCTCATCCTGAAAGTTCTGAGCAGGTGAGTGATGTGATCCTACTTATATTTTAGAAATCCCTCAGGGAAGAGGAATATTGCAAAAACTGTGAGTGGGAGATGCTGGAGTGGGGAAGCAGCCTCTGCTGGATTTCCTGCACTGGCTTGGTTTTTTGGGGTTTTTTGAGACAGTCTCTTATATTGCCCTCTGTAGAGTGCCATGCTGTCACAGCTCACAGCAACCTCAAACTCTTGGGCTTAAGCAATTCTCTTGCCTCAGCCTCAACACCTGGCTATTTTTGGGGAGCAGTTGTCATTGTTGTTTAGCAGGCCTGGCTGGGCTCAAACCGGCCAGCTTTGGTGTATGTGTTGGCGCCCCACTCACTGAGCTACACAGGTTCCAAGCCACTGCCTTGGATTTAAAACCAAGGAGTCCCAAGTCCGGGAACCCTCATAGTCCTGCTCAAAGAAGGTTGGGTGGCCTTCCCAGGGTAGGGTGGAGATGAAGCAAGTTAGTCTCAGGGTTTGGAGATGTACTGCCCAAGGTCATCCTGGAACTCACATGTCATAGGAGACTCCAAAGGGTCCTGCCCCTGCCCGTGCCCCCTAAGCAGGTTTGGTCCTAGGGGGCCCAGCTGGCCCCGGCTGGAATCCTCCCCCTTCCTGACACAGTGAGCACAAAACATGGCCCCACCTTCCTCTCACCCCAGCCCACTCCCACCCTTTGTGCCAGGGGGAGCCAGGGCCAGGCTGCAGGAATCCCAACCTCCCCCGACAGGCTGGGAATGGGAGGAGGAGAGAAATGAGTCACAGCAGACACTGCCCCCACTCACATTCACAGCTCACCCAAAAGAGTTACCCGAAGCGTCTGAGCACACACAGCCTTCCAGCACTCAGATGCACATGTTTCTCACGGAGGCATTCAGAGTGCAGACACCCCTGCACATACTGGCGGACACAGGCCTTTTAGTGATGTAGAATTAAACTTAGACTAAGAGACACACAGACAGACATGACCTACACTCACACATACACAACTAATACATCCTGACACACTAAGAAAGGTGCATGGAACCCATTTCCAAAATCCATTTTCATTCTCTTCACTGTATGCCCCCCTGGGAACACAACCCCTGGCCAGTCTGTACCCCTTGGTCAGAATAGAGGTGTCTGAATTCGAGATTGAAGCAGAATCCAGAGTGTGTACACGGCAGCTTGCAGGCCTGAGGCTCCTACCTCAGAATGTGGTTGGGACTGGGACAGGCCCTATTCTGGAGGAGGGAACTAACTGGCACTCAGCTCCACTGACTTCTGAGCACCTGTGTGTATGCTATCCTGCTGCAAACAGCAGGGATCCCTGGGGGCACATCTACATTACAATTTGAACAAGACTGTGAATGTCTCTGTGCTGGAACTTTGGGGGCTACTCAAAGGGGTGAGGGTCCACATTACATCCCAAACCACACCAAGGGTGTTTATAATCCAGAACCATCAGGTGACACAGGCACTGTCTACCTGACAGCTTGACACAGGTCTGGAATGAGTAAATGCTAGAAAGACTGTCTGGGGTACCTCATTAAAGCCACGCCAGGCATGTCTGCACTGCCAGACCAGCCTGAGGGGAGTCTCCACCCCCAGAGCCAAACAGCTCCGTAGAAGGGGCTGAAATCACGTTTGTTGAGTAGGCACTGAGCCAGTGCCGCACATACACACACTCTCGTCCAGAGCTGCCAGGTTAGCCCAAGAAGCGTCAATTCTGCTGGAAGACCAAGAGTGCACATACCCATGAGCTGCCAGGATACCTGGGGGCATTTCTATACCAAAGTCAAAGCTGAATCCAACACGCGTACTCTGAGCTGCTAATGGAGTTGACATTACAGACCTCCTCCCAGGGTAGCACAGGCCGTTACCTGCATAGCCGAGGGGGCAGAGGCACTCATAGCGATCAGCCAGGTTGTGGCAGGTGGCCCCATGGTGGCAGGGCCGGGATGCACACTCATTGATGTCCAGCTCGCAGTGTGGGCCCTGGAAACCGGGCACACAGTAGCAGCGGAAGCCACTGGGACCCGAACCCTGCGGCACACACAGGGCACCATGGTAGCATGGCTGGCTGTCACAGCCCTGTGGCTCCACAGGCCCACAGGTGTAGCCACCGCTGTCAGTATTCTGGCACTGGGTCCCTGGAGCACAGGGGTCTGAGGCACAGGAACTCAGGGACTCTGGAGGCTCTGTCCCTGCAGAAAGAAGAAACTGGCTGAACAGGGTAGGCAGGAGCCACCAGGATGCTCCCCTCCCCATAGTCTCCGCTGGAGCCCTGAGCCTGAAAGAAAAATGAGTCTGTTCATGCGCAGGATGGACAGAGGGCCTGAGGGTCTGCAAGCCGGGCCCCAAGAAACTGCACGTCTACACTGGAAGCTGGGACTGGTTTTAGGAGCAGAGCACTGCAGAGAAATAAGACCAGGGCAGGAGGACCTGTCCTCCTCTGGGCAGGAGTCACAGGCAGGCCCTGTGAGTGCCCCCAACAGCCTCACCGCATCCCTGCAGCACCTCTCTGAGGCAGGGGCAGTCATGCCCACAGCCAAGAGACCACATGAAGCCTCAAGGAAAGTGGAGACTCTTGTGGAGGTCACATAGAGAGTTGGTACTGGCTAGGACAGGCTTCAAGGTAGGTCAGGGTTGGTACAGCCCCACTTGGGGAGGGATCTCCCCTTCTGCAAGCCTCATGCCTCAAAGGAGGCCCAGGACAGGGAGAGGGGAAGCCTGAAGGAGGGGAAGGGGAGACTCAATCACTCCTCCTGCTGGGGGTCTGGTAACTCCATCCCTGCATGAAACTGGAGATGGGCCCCCGACCTCAGAGCTCAACCCCAGGAGGACTGATGGCCAACTTCAAAGCTTCAACCCTTCTCATTCCCACCCCTGTTCTGCCTCCCCCGCTGCTGGCCTGGGAACTTCTAGAGGATCCCTGACCCTCATTTCATCCCCCATAAGCCAAGGACAGCCTGGCTGAGGCCACATGGTACAGAGCAGGTTTTGAGAGCTGCTCACTCAACCCCTGCCTGGGCCACTGAGGTGCTGCCACCACTCCTCCCAACTCCCTGGTTAGAGGGTGACTGAGGGTTTTGGAAGCCTATCCCAGACCACCAGAATACCTAGGCCAGAACTCCGGTTTTGACATGAAACAGCCCTGGGTTCAAACTCAGCTCAGAAAATTGCTACCTGTGAGACACTGGGCAAGTCATTTTCCCAGCTGGGATGATAATAGCACATCTTTACAGAATGCTGAAGGATGTAAAGCCCCAGGTCCACAGGGACTGTTCACTGCTGGGGGATCCAGTAAGTGATGGGGGAGGGGAACCTGGAGGGGAAGGCACACGGCCCCTCCTGCTTCCCCCTGCCCCATCCTGCACCTGGAGCTCTGAGGGGTGCTCTCCCCTACCCAAGTTGTCATCCAGACACTAACCAGGCCCCAGAACAGTTCAGGTCCTACACCTTCCCCTCCCCCACTCTGGCAGAGACCCCCAGATAAGGCTGGCAGCCTCTCAGGCGTCATCCACATTCCACCAGGCGGGCTGTCCACTGGCTTGACCTCACCCCTTGAGCTCCCTCAGGGAAAGAGCACAGGTCTGGGGCATCAGGCAGACCTGGGCCATATCCTGGGTGCAAATAGCACTCACCTTGTGAAGGCATTGTGAGCCACCAGGGGCAGATGTGTGTGAAGCCCTGGTACCCAGTGAGCCCTCAGTGAGAGGCTGTGCACCCAGCACATACCTGGAGGACAGCAATCATAGCACCCTTTGTGAAGGGCTTTGCCACCAGGCCCCTATTCTGGGTGGCAAATGGGACCCACACCCAATCTGGATTTGCACCCCCGGGTCATAGCCCTCCATTTCAGAACAGTGGGGACTAGCTGGGGATGTGGCACCTGGGGAAAATGCCCTGGGGAGACAGTACATCCTAGTCTGCCCACCTTGGAGGTCTTCCCAGGGCTGTGGAAGCAGCAGATGGGCTGTTACTCCAAATGACAGAGTCCAACCCCACGCAAGGAAGGAGTCAGCCAGGGAGGGAGGGAGCTGCCCATCCTGGGAGGCATGCAACAATGCCAAGGGCCTGCCTGTGTGGGACAACCATTTCTTGTGTAATTTTGATTAATCTCCATATTCACCGCATGAGGTGGATGGTGCTATTACTCCTTTTTACAGTTGAAGGAGGGGAGGTTCAGAGATGAGGCAGCCTCACAGTCCCATGGCCCATGAGGGGCTGGAACCCAAACCCAGTGCTCACCACTCCAGAGCCTGCACTCCAGGGTTTCCAGAATCACTGGGCCCATATTAAGAATACAGATTCCTTGGCCAGAAGCAGTTGTTCACACCTATAATTCTAGCACTCTGGGAGGCCAAGGTGGGTGGATTACCTGAGCTCAGGAGTTCGAGACCAGACTGAGCAAGAGCAAGACCTCATCTCTACTGAAAATGGGAAAACACTAGCCATGTTTGGCAGGCACCTGTCTCAGCTTCTCAGGAGGCTGAGCCTAAAAGTTTGAGGTTGCTGTGAGCTATGATGCCACAGTACTCTAGTACTCTACCCAAGGCAACAGAGAGAGACTCTGTCTCAAAACAAAAAGATTCCTGAGGTCCACTCCAGACCTCGAATGCAGAACCACTGGGCCTGGGAATCTGCATTGCAGCACCTCCCTGGGCATTCCTTTACTCCTTGAGGTGTGGGAACTGCTGACCTCAGGTTGTCTCTGTCTTCCAGGAGTGACCCCAAGCGCAGGGCTAGCCCAGGGCAGAGGGGGGAGAAGCAAGGAGGGGTGGGGTGTGGAGGGCAGTGGGGAGAGGACAGGCTGTGCCCAGCCAGGCTGGAGGGTGGAGCCTGTTGCCAGGGCAACGAGGGGCCTGTGCTTATCTTTACAAATCCCTCCTGACCTCTCAGACTGCCTGGGCTGACCTGGCAGGGGAGGGATTAACAGATATCCACCCCACCCCTTCAACCTGCTACCCTGCCATGGGGAGGGCAGGCGGACAGCAGCCGTTTAATGAGTGTGTACTGTGCACTCAGGGCTGTGCAATCATTGTTATGTTGTTATATTTGATTCAAACTAGAAAAGGTGAGTGCTGTGAAAAAAAAATTTCTATTTTTTCAACTCTAAGACATCAATAAACTTGCCCAGGTTGAAACAAAGAATCAGATTCTCTCTCCATTTCTGGGAAGTCCACATCTCCAAATCCCTGTGAAATTTCCACTTTGCAAACCCTAAATTGCCACCCACGTGTTGTCATTTTAGTAGGTTCCAGCTGCTGCGCCCAGGCACCAGGAAGGTTCCATGGTCTGTCCAGAACCCAGCTGAGAGCAGTCCCACTGAGCTTCTGGGGTCACAGGTGCTCAGTAACTCCTCCTTTATGGGCACTTATAACAGGTCTAATTTTAACTGCCCATCGAGGAGAAGTGTGTTACGGAGGTGGATTTGAGGAAGATTCCTGTCTTGACAAGGCAAGAGAGAGAATATTTCTAAGAAGTGACCTAAAATCTCATAAGATATGGGAGCTTCTAGCATAGGGGAAAAAAACTGCTCATCTACTATCACTGGGCCACAAGGGAATGGCTGAGTAACGGAAAAGGACACCACAGTAGAGGTTTACAAACACCAACTCAGACACATCAGGAAAGGGCGAAAATGCCCTTTTGGCAGGAAAGTTTAGAATACCTTTTTTCAAAAGTGTTTACCCGAGATTAGAAGGCATAATATTGATAAGAGTAATTGCAACAGGGTGGAGCCTATAGCTCAGTGAGTAGGTCATCGGCCCCATATACCGAGGATGGCAGGTTCAAACCCGGCCTCAGCCAAACTGCAACAACAACAAAAATAGCCGGGTGGTGTGGTGGGCGCCTGTGGTCCCATTTACTCAGGAGGTTGAGGCAAGAGACTCGCCTAAGCCCAAGAACT
The DNA here is from genome assembly GCF_000181295.1 of Otolemur garnettii. NCBI lineage: Eukaryota > Metazoa > Chordata > Mammalia > Primates > Galagidae > Otolemur > Otolemur garnettii. Next base: position 26,342,483 of record NW_003852409.1, on the reverse strand, counting down.
GGAGGTTGCTGCGAGCTGTGATGTCACGGCACTCTATAGAGGGCAACAAAGTGAGACTCTGTATCTTAAAAAAAAACAACAACAGTAATTGCAACAATAGCTGTCGCAGATTGAGTGCCTGCCCTGTGCCTGGCACTGGCATATCCCAGTGTTTCCAAATTGTGACCTCTTGAGCACAGCAACCAGGAGGTACCTGGCCGAGAGGCAGACAGAGCAAGCAAGGTTCTGGACCTGCCACCTGAAAAGACCACTTTTAACTATTTCTCTATTAACTATCAATGGGCTTCCATCTAAAATTTCATGTGAAATTAGCAGTTGCATGCCAAAAGCTAAGTTGGAGAACCTCTGTGTTATTTCATGGAATTCTTTTTTTTTCTTTTGAGACAGACTTTGTTGCCCTTGGTAGAATGCAGTGGCATCATAGCTCACAGCAACCTCAAACTCTTGGGCTTAAAGCCATTTTCTTGCCTCAATCTCCCCGGTAGCTGGGACTACAGGTGCCCTCCACAATGCCTGGCTACTTTTTAGAGATGGGGGTCTTGCTTTAGCTCAGGTTGGTCTCGAACTCCTGAGCTCAGGCGATCCACCCAGGTGAGCCTTCCAGAGTGCTGGGATTATAGGCACAAACTACCATGCCCAGTCTATTTCATGGAATTCTTATACCAGTCCTCAGAGTGAGCCAGGTTGTCCCTGTTTTACAGAGGCACAGAGAAGAGACGTGACTTTATGTGGACTGTGAAATCCCAGCCCTGCAGTGCACTAGCTCCATGTCTCTAGGCAAGTTACCAACCCTCTCTGGGCCTTGTTGACCTCTCTAACCTGGGGATATCAGAGCTGAGCATAAAAAGTAACCTTACTTGGCTCGGCGCCTATAGCTCAACTGGCTAAGGCGCCAGCCACGTACACCTAAGGTGGTGGGTTCGAATCCCCAGCCCGGACCCGCCAAACAACAATGACGGCTGCAACCAAAAAATAGCCGGGCGTTGTGGCGGGCGCCTGTGGTCCCAGCTACTTGGGAGGCAGAGGCAGGAGACTCGCTTGAGCCCAGGAGTTGGAGGTTGCTGTGAGCTGTAATGCCACGGCACTCTACCCAGGGGGACAGCTTGAGGCTCCGTCTCAAAAAAAAAAAAAAAAAGTAACCTTACTCATTCATCAATAAATGTTTACTTGAAACCAACACCAACTATCCCAACAATCCTGAAGTTGGGGCAAATGTGTGTGGCTTCCAGCTTGATCCCCGCTTCTGTCCTACAGGCCCCATACCCCCTTCTGGTAGGGGGAGGGGCCAGATTTGGGGACTAAACTCACTATCCCTTTGTCTGCTGGGCTCCCTGGGTGTTCAGGGAAGAGAGGGGGTGGATATGAGCCCAACATGCCCCATTGTACTCCAAGATGCTTGGTGCTCACCATGGCAACCAGCTGGCCTTTGTGGCAAATTGGGCCCAGGATGGAGGGGCCCAGCTCAGGGCCTGGCAGGGGTGGGCAGTAGAGACAGGGGCCTAGGCCCTTCAGAAACCTTCACCCCCTCTGGGATGGAAATTGGTTTTCAAGTGATACAATGCCCAGCCCCTCCCCTCCTGGCAGGCCGGCCTTGGACACTGTTGTCCAGAAATGGTCATGCCCACAGTGCCCCCCCCAGCTGTGGGTGGGGACTTCCAGCCATGGGGCTTCTACACAGAAACTGTAGGGGGAAGGTTGCCCCAGGAAGCCCAGGGGTGTATGTCACCGTGTACTCCCCCTTCTGCAGCATCGACCCATGTCGTGCCCTCTCTGCCTCAAGGTTCCCGTGAATGTACATTTGAATGTGAAAACACACGTCGATATAAGCATGTTGGTGTGTGCACAGCTGCGTGTGCACGCACATGCCATGTATGTGTACATGTCTGAGTATACGCGCATGTGCCAGTGGGTCTACGAGTGCCTGTGGACACCTGTTCACGTGGTGGTATGTGCCCCTGTACATGCCACACAGGTGTGCAGTGGGTGGGTGTATGCATATATGTGTGCATTGCTGGGTAGGGGATAGAAAGATCCACAGACCAGGATTTCACCCCCTTTGTGTGCAGAGAGTAGCCCCTAGCTCCTCTCTTGAGCCTGTATTGCTTAGGGAGAGGCCAGCTCACAGTCCCCATGCCTCCCTGAGCTGTGGTTTCCTTCACCATAAAATGGGGTCCTCATCCTCCCTGGATCGAAGGACTAGGAAATGAAAGTCTCGTGAGCATAAGACCCATGAGAGGCCCCAGGAAAGCTCCAGGGAAGGGATTGGAGAGGTATTGACCCCCTAGTCACCCTGCAGTCTTTGGAGTCTGAGGTTGGCGCTCCCCCAGTCACAGGGGAGCCAGGCCCTTCCTGGCTCCCATCTCCTGCCAGTGTGGGTGGGGGTAGGGACTTCCCAGGCTTGGCCTGTAGCTATAGTGACCAAGACCAAGCATCCATAGACTCCCCAGCAGGAATTCCAGGCTCCCCCAGTTTGAATCCACGTGGACAAAAGCAAAGATACCTTGGTGAACGTGGATCTAGCCTCAGGAAGCCTTTTCCACCTGGTCTGGGAATGCCAGGGAGGGGGCAGCAGGGGACACACACGTGTTCTCAAATCCCCAGTACCACCACCCCCAGAGCAGGCAGGGCTACCCCACAAATGGAGGGGTGCAGGCAGATGCCAAGCTCCCCTGGATCTCTTCCCTCTACTCTACTAGGCTGGGGTTTACAGCCCCCACTCCTGCCTCCTGTGGAGAGCAAACACCCACTTGAACTCCTGGGTAGCTTGTACCCTTACAACTCATGCTGGGACACAACTCTCACACCCAAACACCTCAGACACAGCTCACAGCTCACCGTGGACAGCTCACCCACCTGACATCTTTTACACGCCCATTATCTTGCACCCCATGACCCCATACCAGAACAGACTCTGGGGGATGCTCATGCCACCTGCAACTCCCCAAACTCAGCCCTTCACACCCCAGAACTCCCCTCACCAGGACACACGGCATTTCCCAAGATGCACACCCCAACCCTCACCCGAATCAGTTCCCCAAACCACACAGCCTGGGCCTCACCACCACCCACCAAGACCCCAATACACAGCAGCAGCACAGTCCCAGAGCACATTCACCTGCTCAGAGCCCCACAGAATCACAGTGGCCCACAGCCATGCACCCTCTGTGCCTCATGGTCCAGCCTGGCACCCACGCGACTGACCCACCCTCAGCCCAGCAGCCAAGGCCTCCACTCTCTGCCTTGGGGGGCGGATCTTCCCCTGGTCCTCCCAAGGCTTGTGTCCCAACTCACCAGCTAGGAGGGCAAGGGCCGGAGTTCCGAGCAGCAGCAGCAGGACAGGGACTGGGGCCCTAGGGGCCCAGGTCCCAGGCCTGGCCAGCGCCATGGCAGCCTGCTCTGCTTACTGCTGTGGGAACAGGCGGGCGGCCTGGCTGGCTCCACACCCCCCTCGTCCCTCCAACCAGCACTAATGCCATGGACAGAGGCCCAGCCCTCCCTCTCCTCCCCTCCCCTTCCCACCGCCTCCTCTCACCAGGCCTCCCAGGCTGCTTCACCTCAGGCTTGAGGGAGGGTCTGACCCGCCAGGCTCTCCAGACATCAGCCCCAGTAGCCAGGCCTCAAGGCGCCCACCACTCTCTCCCCCACCCCTCCCCCAACCTCAGTCTCCTTGGAGAAATCTGCCCTGAGGCACTGTTAGGGATTCACTTCTCCCAGGTGAGGCCAGCTGCTCCCAGCCTTCAGCTCTCCCCACCCTCTGGTCTCCCTACCCCCTCATCTCTCCAGCCCAGGCCTGCACGTCCAGCAGACACCACCACCACCCCTGCCCCGCAGCCCCTGTCTCTGTTGTCCAGGTCTCTGCTTGCACCCCCAGCCTGCTGCTTCCCAGGGCTCCCTACCTTCTCCAAAGCACCCCCCATTCAACCTCAACCCCCCCGACAACTCCCACCATTGTCCTTAGGATAGGATTTAGGCCCCGCAGCCCTGTACTGCGTGGCCCCCAATTCCCCTTACCAAACACTCACCAGCCTTTTCCATCTCTGTTTGACTTTGATCTTTGCCTCTGCTGTTTGTAACCCCATAAACCTCACAGCAATCTGAGGCAGCCCGTTCTACAGAACAGCAGCTCTAAGCAGGCTCTCTCCCACTCTTGCCTAGAAGTCCCTCTTGTTGTCTAACCTTGTAGTTTCCTGCTGCACTCCGTGTTTGCTTGTTCCAGGTTGGCCTCTAGGCTGAGGGGGAGAATGTTTGAGTGGAGAGGAGCTCTTCAGGCAGACCTGGACCCAGGAATCCAGGTCATCTCAAAGACACTACAATGTAAAACAACAGTCCATTCTTCTACTGCCCTCAGCTCCAGTAGAGGGTGAATCCTCTCGCAGAAGGGACTTTCCTGAAATGAGCCACTGACCCCTGCCAGTGCATCCCCGTTTGTCCCAATTCAGTAACCATGAACTCAGCCTATGCAGGCCTGGCCTCTGGTATGTGTCTCTGACACCAAAGGGCACAGTCTGAGAAATAGCCGCAGCCAGCGAGGGAGCTCCAAGCTCAGGGGATGCGCGGGAGACCCTGGAGATGCAAGAGAGGGAGCTGTGGGCACCTGGTCCTCCCTCACAGGGGAAGTGCTGACACCCAGGGTCCCAAGGTGCTCAGAGAGGGAACCAAAGCCCTGGGTATGTGCCCACATCCCTACCCTCGAGTCTCGTTCTTTCCAGGGTGCTGATTTCTCCTTGATTTCTGAAACCCTCCCCCCTCCCAAATCCACCTTTAATTCCCTCCTCTAGCTGCACACCAGGAGCCCACCACCACCACGGGGAAAGCCCCTCTCCACTCCGTCAGAAAAGCAGTCTCCGCAGCTAAACAGATCCTGGGTTGTGTCCAGCCCTGCCACTTGTTAGCCAAATGACTTCAGCGCGTGATAGTCTCTGATCCTCCGTTTTCTCATCTGTAAAATGGGGTAATAACAGCTTGTGAGCTGAGGTGGCAGTGAGAGCTCCCTTCACCACACGTTCATATTCCCCAGAGATACACACAGTCCCAAGGAGGAAAACAGGAGTACCGCGAGTCCTCCACAGGTCCCCGGGTGTCTGGGTACACAGATACACACCCCCAATCTTTTACCTTCGTTCGGTAGGTCACAGCACCTCTGGGTCCACGCTCCGATCAAGCCCCGCCCCCCTCTCTGGTCCTGCAGCCGACACGCGCCACCTTGTGGTCAGACCTGGTAGTGTCCTGCAAGTTCTGGAGTGGACGCAAGGGATGGAGGGGGCCCGCATGATGTGGAGGGGTAAGCCAGGAAGTCACTGGGCAGCAGGCTGGACCAAGCTTAGGCAGAAGAAGACTTTCTTGATCACTCCCTGGTGTGGGTCTGGAGAAGACAGTAAGAGTGCGCCAGCCCTTCTGATATTATCCCTTGGGAGCATGTATGCTTCCTTCACCCTCCCCATCTGGGGGGCAGGGGAGTGGGAAGGGAAAGGAAACCTAACTTCAATGTACCCTTTCAACAACACAGCAGGCCAGTACTGGCCCCATTTTATGGATGAGGAAACTGAGGCACAGAGAGATGAAGCCACCTGCTCGGGGTGCTACAGCTTCAGTGCCTGGCAGGATTCAAGCCAGGCTGGCCTGACTCCAGCCTTTCCAGCCGGCTCTCTCTGTCTCCAGGTTGACTAATGGACCGGCCACATCCCTGGCTAGGGGCACCCAGTCCCCGGGCAGGATATGCCCACCAATGCCCCAGCCTGTAGGCAGATGGGGAAGTAAGTTCAGTGGTTGGAGCCCTTGCTCTGGCAAAAGGACCACCTGGGTTCGAATCTTGTTTCTGCACTGTGCCTTTAGGCAAGCTTCTGTTGGTCTGTTCTTTTCTGAACCTTGGCTTCTCCATCTGTAAATGAGGTCTATAATAGTATCTACCTCAGAAAATTGTGCTTCCAGGGCCCAGTTGTGTGTCTGTGGGGGAGGGGACACCTCCAGATCATTCCAAGGTGACCCCTGCCCTGGATCCCCCCAGGTCCTACACTCCCTGTTCAGGGCCCTACTGGTTATTCTGTTTGCCTCTGCTCCTCACTAGACCCCTCCTTGCCCTTCTCCACCTTCCTGACACCCATGGACTGGCTCGCGCTGCCTCCTAGCCCTCTGGCTGCCTGGGAGGGTGGGCCAGTGGGAGGTACCGACAGGAGATGGGGGGTGGGAGGAGATAGAAGGGTCAGGGCATTTCTTCCCCTCTTTCCCCCTACACTGGGTGTTGGGACAAAAGTCTGGCTACAACTACATCTGGAAGCCCTTCCCATTGCTGCACCTGTGGAGGCTCAAGTCACACTGTTCCCTCTGAGGCCACGTCTGAGGCCACCTTCAGCCCTGACCTCATCAGGTCTGTCTGAGGCCTTACCCACTGTTACCCTCTCAGAACGCTCTCCCTGTAGCTTCCTCTCACCCTACTCCCTGCTTTCCCTCCTACATCCCTGAGCTCACCTTCTTTCTCTGCAGAATGTTGGGGAGCATTGGGGGTCTGCTGCAGCCCCCTGCCCCAATATGGCCACACCCAGGCTTCAGTGACCAGCCCAGCTCTCATGAGCTCTCTATCAGTGGTTTTTAACCTTGTCTCAACTCCCCCTTCAAACAGATATCTTCTATCACTCCTATTACACTAAGATGAAATGACATGTATATGCATATAATTTCCAAAAGAAAATCATCTGAATGCCCTAAATGCTAGTGGTGAAGTGCACAGATGCTGGTTCAAATCCTGGCTTCTCCACTTCCCAGCTGTGTGACCTTGAGTAAGTCACTCAACCTGTTTATGCCTCGGTCCCTAATTTAAAAAAAGGAATAATGATAGCACCTTACTGCACAGACTTATTTTGAAAATTAAGTGAGTGATTATTCATAAAGCATTTAAAATAACGTTCTGTACATGTTAAGAGTTTAGTGTTAGTTAAATTAATAAATAAGGATATTAATTGAAGATGATGCACGTATTTATCTCGAATTGTGAATACTCTTGTTGACTACACTAGCAGACGTAATAAAATAATTAGGAGTTGGTGCCTATCATAGAATCCCCCTGAATGTGACAGTGACACCCACAAGTGCAGACCAATATGGAGAGCATCCTGTTGATAGCTCAAATCCCCTAAATTGCCATTAATTTCCAAATTCTGTAATTTCCAAATGTATATATGTTTTCAAAATGGCGACAAATCTGAGTTAGTCTCCAAATAAGATAAAATGCAATCTTCTTTCAATTTACAAGGAAATTGTATGTCTAGCAAATTCAGTGTATGTTAAAAACCATTCAAAAATGCTATTTACAAGCAAGCCAGACTTGGGCTACGGACGTGGGCAATTACAAACAGATGTTTTCCTTCTACACAAATGAATGGAGGGAAATTCAAAAGTCAAATAGCACGTGGGACAGTTCTTTGTGTTGTGTACTGTCCTAACCAACACAGGGCGTCCAGCATCCCAGGCCCTGCCCACTAACTGCCAGTGGTGACCCCAGGCATTGTGATAATTGAAACCTCCCTCCCACATTCCCAAAGCGGCACCAGGAGGCCTTGTTGGTTCTGCACCAACTTCCAGAGGGATTTTTCCAAACCCCAAATTGTGTCTCTTGGGAGGTACAAGTTACCCTCAGACCAAGTCTAAATTCCTGAGACTGTGCCCACAGTTCTTCCTAATCTAGATCCCTGCCCCTCAAACACAAATCAATACCCCCGGCTGCCACCATCCCCCCTGCCTTCTACTCTCAAGGGCTCAGGTTCAGAGTCTCTCCCTCTCCCCCAGTTATGCATGTGGATGCATGTATACACACACACACACACACTGGGCTGGTGGGTTTTTGCCACAAGTCTTTACTCCTGGGACCTGCCCGCAGGGAGTGCTCACCCTACCCCCACCTAATTGAATGCCTTCTGTCTGGCATCACCTCCTCTAAGACTTACATGATGCCACCCCACTCCCAGCCTTGCCCAAGGCCTTTTCTGGGCTTCCCTCTGAGCGCCTGACACTAACCATACCCTGTTCTACTTGCCTGTATAGACATCCATACTCATCCTAGGCAGGCCACATGATAGGCAATTAATACACTGATGAGAATCAGTCACTCACTCGCCCCTGGGAGCTCATGTCTAGCAGAAGAGACAGACCCATGGTGAACATGAGGAGGTGCTGGCTCCGAAACTGGTGACAGTCCGAAGGACAGAGAAGCCAGATGCCAGAAGGCAATTTCCCAGAGGATGTAGGACCTTGGAGTATGATTAAGAGTTTTCCAGGTAGAGAAGAGGCGGTAGGCATAGCTGGCTGAAAACCATGGACCTCACCCACCATGGACAAAGATGAGAGAGGAACTGCAGACAGGTCAGTGTTCCCTGAAGTTGGGATGTGAAGAGACAATGACTAGAAATGAGGCTGGTGGGTTAGCAGAGGAGGAGGATGCAGAACTTGTAGGTGCCAAGGAGGTTGGACTCTGTCCTGGGGCTATCAGGGAGACAAAGAGGAGGTCTGCAGGAGGCAGAATTCCCTCTGGGAATAGAGTACAGGATAACCTGCAGGAGAATAGGGGAAATAATCCAGGAAAAGGTGACGCGGTGTGGATCAGGACAGGGAGGAAGTAGAGAGCAGGAGTGGGAATTTAGGCAGTAGGAACAACAGAACTTGGTGTGCAGGGGACTGAGGAGGAGGAAAAGGCCTCCCGGGTCTCAGCTAGGTGAACCTCCCATGTTAAGGGTGGGTTTGGTTCTCCCCCGCCTAAAGGCCAGGCTGCAGGTCCATCCGGAGACACTAGAGGGCGCCCCAGGATAGGGCCAGGCTCCTCTCTCCCGCCAGCTTTCAGCTTCCACCCCTCCCGCAGGCAGGCAGGACCCCTCCCCACCGCTCCGACTAGACTCTGCCCAAGCCTGGCCCAAGTCCAGCTTCTTCACTGTCTTGGGGGCACCTCATCCTCTAGCCGCGAGATTGGCAGGTGAGAGGAGTCTTCCGGAGGTGGGAGCGGACGGGAGGAAAGGTTGGAGCCTGCAGGCAGGAAGTACTCTTAGCCAGTCTCCCTCCAACGGTGCTCCTTTGGGCAGCGATTCACTCAAGGTCACATCACTGTCAGAGGCAAAGCCACTCCCAGCCAGAACTGCTGCCTCCCGTTGCGTGGCGGAACGGACCCCAGCACCCCGAGTCCGGGCAGAACCAAAGAGAGCAAGCAGCCCTTCCAACCTCTTCCTGCCCCTTACTACAGAAGCCTAGGCGTGGGGGGGTGGGGGGTTCCCATGAGCCATCCCCCCAGCACACCCTGGGACACCCTGTCCCTCCTCCCCGCTACAGGGTGTTCTGGGGCTGGGAGTAATGGTGGCTTGGGGGTGGGCAGAGCCTGAGTGGCTGCCGCATTCCAGTGGCACTCTGCACTTTCTGGAGATGTCCCCATTTCACTGGGAGGCTGCGGCCTTGGGGACAGGGCCTGACCTGAGCCACAAGGGGAATTGGGGCAGAGCTAAGGTTTGAACTAATATCTCTCACTTCCAGCCCAGAACACTTCCCAGCAATGATTTCGTCGAAGGCCCTTGGGGTTAAACTCAGTCTGTGTTTGGGGTCATGGCTAGATGATGCTTGGGTCAGGACTCAGGCTGGGGCAGAAGTCTGAGCTTAGTCTAATTCCAGGATCCAGGCTCAGTCTCTGCTCAGGGTCAGGGTTCTATGGAGAAGTTGTTTGACCCTCTCCTCGTGGGGTTTGGGACTTGCAACCACAGGAGCCAAAGCTGGACAGAATGTCAAGCATTCATTCACACATTCATTCATTCATTCACTCACCAGGTGTTTATTAAGTACCTCCTGTGTGCTGGACAGCATGGGAGGTGCTGGGTACAAAGGAGAACCAGATTCCCTATCCTTGGAGCTTGAGGGCTAGCCAAAAAACAAACAGAGAATTCTAGCCAAATCCCTGGGCATCCTGAGGGAGGAGGATGAAGAGTTAGCCATAGGAAATGAGTGGGGAGCCTAGGGGCAGGGGAGTGTAAACAGCATTCCAGGCCCAGGGAGCGTCCCGGGTACAGGCCTGGAAGCTGGCAGGGCCAAGGAATGGGAGGATGGGGCAGTGTGGCTGGAGTGCAGAGCGCAGGGGAGTGGCCCATGGTGGCTGGAGAGGAGGGGGCAGCCTTAGGGAATCCAGAGGCCACCAGAATGAGGGGGGAGCCGCTGAGAGCCCCTGTAGGACAGGAGTGGCTTGGCATTTGAGATCACTCCAGCAGGGAATGGCAGGATGACAATTTTTTGGAAAAGTGATTGGCATCTCTACTTTAGTCTAAATGGCACAATCTTTTAAAATTTTATGAAAACAAAAAATGAATAACAAATGCAGACACTGAAACAGGAAACCTTTTTCCTATTAAATCTGATGGAAGGAGCAAGGCCAAACCCAAAATAATGCTGACAGGATTTCAATAACCTGTGACAAAACACACACAGGATGCCAACACAGCTCACTGAGAGCTGCCTCCTCGGCTGAGCCGAGCACCCCAAATTGGAGGCCCACTCGAACAGCACAGCTCTCATTGCCCCGACAGGGATACTGAGTCTTGCTTGGGGGCAGGGACTGACCCAAGGTCCCATTGCCAAGTTGGAACTTGAACAAAGATTCCTGATTCCCAAGTTCGGACCTCTTTCTACAGACTCTGTGAAAGTCTACACACACCTTATACACACA
>NW_003852409.1:26330624-26331701 GCF_000181295.1 Otolemur garnettii | reverse complement strand
CACTTCATACATAGACACCACACACACCACACATACACAATGCATCACACATACCACATACCATATATGTACATACCACACACCACACATATATCACACACAACACACACAAACTACACACAGACACACCATGTACACACATACCTCATACACAAACACACATATACCACATGCCATACACGCGTGTACACACATATCACACACAAACACACTCTGTACACACATATCATACATGAAACACATACACCCCCACATCTGCAGCACACACTCTACATACAGTACAAACCACACCCACACATCACAAACCACGCACAGAAAATGCTCCCCAAGCCCAGATATGCAAATATCTATATACATATTCAAGATTCCACCAACACACACAGGCTGGCTCTCAGATAGACACTTCCCTGGACAGAAGTATACATGTGTGCATCCACACAACACCCCCAGAGCACCAGGTACATTCACAACAAATTCACATTCATACACACACAAGCTCATACACACGTATCACTCCATATCTAAATGCCCAAATATAAAGAGACACCACATAGAACACACCCACACACATGTGCAGATACACACAATATACTCACAAGGTATAAAAATATCTTCAGTACATCTACGCACAGCAACAGATGCGCAGACCCCTGTGCAATCACAGACACAACCGCCCCACACACGTGTGTGCAGCGTACCCACAGCCCTGGGAGTCTAATAGACAGGCAGTCCAGACAAAATAGCTATATCCCCTTGCTCACAGCCAGGCCATGCTGGCACCAAGGTCAGCATGGAGAGTCATGGAGACCTTGCCTCACCTCTGTGGGGCCTGGAAATCTGAGTCACAATGTGCTGCCTGCTATGGGAGGCCAAGGACACCTGCCCATCAGAAGGGACAGGCAAGTGTCCAGGTAGCCCCTGCTCAGCTGCCCCACTGACCTCACCTGATAGGAGTGAGTGCGTGTTCCCGTGTGTGTTTTATTGGGAAGCTGGGGGAGCTGTAGCAGGAGCAATGTGAAGACGAGAGGACAAAGTCAATCTACTACATGGGCTTTGCCTGCCTGCTTTCCTTTCTCC
>NW_003852409.1:26327618-26330190 GCF_000181295.1 Otolemur garnettii | reverse complement strand
TTGTTATTAGAATCAAATGCCATGATGGATCTGGCAACACTTTGGGGGTGAAGGGAAAACTTTATTAAAATAAGAGCACATGTTTATTAGAAACCAGCTGTGTGCTGGGTCCCTGATATGGGAGGGTAAATATTGTGCAGGCCTTGGAGTTAGAGAGGCCTGGTTGGGTTCAAATCCCTGCTTTGCCAAGACTGGTTATCTGAGCTTGAGTAGGTTACTTAATCTCTCTGAGCTTCTATTTTTTCATCTGTAATACAGATACAATAACGCCCATCTTACATGAGTGCTGGGAGAAAATGCATGTCAGGTAAGCTCTTAACTTAGCACAGCGTGCAACAAAGTACATGCTCAATTAAGTCAGTTCCTGTTATCATTCATAAGCTTATCATTCATTCAGCTAACATTTGCTGAGCACTTCCTATGAGCCAGGCACGATCTTAAGTGCTCTCCAAATTTTAACTCATTTAATCCTTTTAGCAATTATATATTATCCCATTTTACAACTGAGGAAACTGTGGCACTGACAGGTCCAAACATTTATTCGAGGTCACACAACAGGTAAGAGGCAGAACTGGAATTGAAATCCAGGTCGATGGGCCTCTCTAAACCCATCTATGAGACATGGAGTTCAAAGTCCTCCTCCCCTCTCCCCAGCAGCAGCCCCTGCTAAATAAATCATCCAGTAACGGTTTCTAATTCCCAGACTTGGTTGCAAATGAATTATTCACACTGTAAGGCCTATAAACCGCCGGCTGGGCCTCATTACCCGAGAAGGCCCGCCCGCAAGATGCTGCTCCCTCCCCTGGGCACAGGTCCTGCTGGACGGGCCAGAGGCAGCCAGAGTTAGCCAGAGTTGGCAGGCCGTGCTCCAGGGCCCTGCTCAGGGAACTGGCAGGAGGGGCTTCCCTCCCCCCATTCCCAGGTTTCGCTTTCTAATAAGCTCACAGTCTGGTACTGCTGAGAGGTTGTAAGTTCTGGACTCAGCCAGCCCTAGGTTCTAATCCTGACTCTGTCCAGAATAGCTGTGTTACTTCAGGCAGTTGGTCTACCCTCTCTGAGCTTATGGCGGAAGCTGAGTAGCTAGCCCACACAATAAGGACAGAAGGTCCCACCTCAAACTTTCTCTTCTTCTAGTTGTGGTCTGCAGCTTGTACTGTCCTGCTAGGCCCTGTGCTGAATGCTAGAACAAAGATCCTGTCCTGGGGGGGACATCCAGTGTCTGACTAAAATCTCCATGTGAACCAGAGCCCTGGGGCTGGTTGTAGAAGATACTGTGTGTTCCAGCGCCTCTCTTCACTGAGGCATAGTGCAACCACTGATGCCTCACTGGGTTATGCCCTGTGCTGGGGCAGCCTGTGGCCAGCACCTGGCCAACATGTGGCTACAAAGGCCTGGCTGCCTGTCCCACGCGCGCACCTCTGAAGGACCCTCAGCTCCAAGGATCCTCGTCCGGGCTTCAGTTGCAACCTCATTGTGGGTTAGTTTCCTTCTGCTGCCCAGTCAGCCTGTTTTGTTTTTGTTTGTTTGTTTGTTTGTTTGTTTGTTTTTTCTGAGACAGAGTCTCACTTTGTGGCCTTGGGTAGAGTACTATGGCATCACAGCTCACAGCAACCTCAAACTCTTGGGCTCAAGAGGTCCTCTTGCTTCAGCCTCCCAAGTAGCTGGGACTACAGGCACATTCCACCATGCCTGGCTAGTTTTTCTTTTTTTGGTAGAGACGGGGGTCTCACTCTTGCTCAGACTCATCTTGAACTCCTGATCTCCAGCAATCCACCCACCTCAGCTAGAATTACAAGCAAGAGGCAGCCTTTTTACTGCCTTCCCAGTGGGTCTCCCAAGACCATGCCCTGATAACTCTGCATGCAATCCCCCAGTTCAAAGTCTGTTTCCAGGAACCTAATCTAAGATACTTATCATAGGTAGAGCCCAATCCTGGCATTAAATGAGACTCAACCCCGTTCACCAACAGATTCCTAGGTCCTAGGCAGACTGAACTTCAATACTGTTTACAGATTGAACCTAGTTTCTTCCCCCAGTGCCAGACTGAGCTCAGATCCGGACTGATCCCTGATTCAGACTGAGCCCAGGCTCACATGAAACGCAAAGAATCATATGAGAGAGAACAAAGAGATGACAAGTGAGAGATAAGAAGGAGATTAGGATTCCGCTTAGACTGAGAACAGAACCAACCCAGGCAGCCAGGAAGGCAGAGTCACAGACTCTTAGTTCACAGAGAGGTCCTTTTCAAAAACTCCTAAATGGTTTTCTATATGGGAAGTACCAAAATCTGAACCAAGAATGCCAAGAAAAATCATAATAGCTGCCATTTCTCACCCGAAAAATCATAATAGCTGCCATTTCTCAAGCAGGGTGTGTGTCCTGGGCACCAAGCCATGGGATCTACGCATGACCCTGCTGCTTCCTCGGAACAGCCCCAGCCCCAGTGGCAGGCATCACTCCTCTCTCGGTCTCCAGGTTCATAGTGACCCCATGCTCATCTCTTCAATGTAGGTATCATTATAGTGGACATGGCACAGGAACAGAGAGGGGACACCACTTATCTGAGCTCACA
>NW_003852409.1:26326075-26326998 GCF_000181295.1 Otolemur garnettii | reverse complement strand
AAAGAGATTATTTCAGGAAGAGGGAACAGCATGAGCATACGGATGGAGGTGGGAGACAGTAGGCAGACCCAGGAAGGCAGAGCAAGGAGAGAAAAAGGAGGAGAAACTGGATCCTGGCCCTCAGGGATTTATGGCAACCTGGGAGGCTCAGCTCTCTCTGTACACCAGTAACAAAACTGCGGCCCTGTAGAAAACTGTGCTCCTAGAGAAGGTCAAGTGTGATCTCATTGCATCGTCACCAGGTGTAGTAAGAGTAAGATGGCTAAGTCCCATTTTATAGGTGGGAAAACCAAGGTCAGGAGGGTGAACTCTGTTGCCCAAGAGCACAGCATTAGTAAGTACAGGATCAGGGTACAATCCCACAGTGCCGGGCTCCACAGCCCCGGCCCCTCACACTCCCCTATTGTATCCACAAAACAACCAGAGGAAATCTGGAAGTGATGGGCAAGGCCCATGCTGGCTTCACTGGTGGTCTTGACCGCCTCTGCTGCTAAGCGGAGAGCTCACTTACCTCTGTCACTGCAGAGCTTGCATGACATTAGGCATAGCATGGGTACTTAGGTGATATCATGAATAAATCATTGTCCTAAAAGCAGGCACTTAAAATATACTCAGCACGTGCAGCGTCGACACAACTTTATGAGGTTGATACTGTGCTTTCCCCATTTCATAGATGGGGTAAGCGAGGTTCAGCTAGTAAGCAGCAAAACTGTAGTTTACCAGATAGTAGGTAATAAATAAATTAATGCACTAATTAATGAGTACGTGACTGTAACGAGACTAAATGAATGAGAGAAGGGGTGAGTTACCAAGTGGAAGGGCAAAGGTCAGGTAGGTATTGGCTGTGTGGAAGAGAGGTAGAGTCCCTTCTTCCTTTAGTTGCCACCTTGTTCCACCTAAAAGGGACAGATCCCTCTCCTCTC
>NW_003852409.1:26309833-26324783 GCF_000181295.1 Otolemur garnettii | reverse complement strand
AGGCCATCTGTCTCTACCTCCTACACTTGGTGCTCTCTGCATCCATCCGCCCCACCCTCCACCCCCGCTGCTTCTCAACCACACCGAGAAACCATGTGCGATGGTGGAAAATGTAAAAATATATATGCAACCGAAAAACAACATCAGGCTGACAGCACACGGCTATAAATACTCTGACGGGTGCGGAAACATTTCTCCGATCCTGCTTCCTGCTGCCTGAGGAGCGGAGGCATGGTGTTTGGCAGGTGGGGTGGGGGGACTCAGGAAGGGAAAAGGAAAGGGACAACTATTTGTGGACCTACTTTGTGCCAAGCACTTTCCAAGCATTACATCACTGGGTCTTTGGAAGACTTTGGTGAATCACTACCGTTCTCCCCGTTTTACAGATAAGGAAACTGAAGCGCAGACAAATAAGTCACCTGGCCAAAGTCACACAGTTACACAGCAAGGGACCAGTGAAGCTGGACTTCCAGCAAGCTCTCCCTGGTGAGGGAGGCCAACCCTTCCATGGGCCAGCTGTCAGGAAGAAGAGAAAGCCCCCTTCAGGCTCTGGCTCTTTCCATCCATGTTCAAGGCCAGAAAGAGCTTGAGGCTTTCAGGTTCTCCTCTGCTTACACACCTTCCCTGGCTCCCCGTTGGCCTCTAGATAAAGAACAAAGCCCTCAGTGTGGTCTTCTAGGTCCTGTGATCGGGGCTCTGCACACCCCCAGAGCCTACCTCCTGCCAGTGCCCCAGCCTCTGAGCCAGAGCCACGTTGACCTTCTCTCTGGACCTCTGCAGGGCTGAGTGCTCTCTGCTTCTGCACCTGCTGTTCCCTTTGTCAGACATGCTGTTCCCCTCTAATCACTTCTACTTACCCTTAGGCCTCAGCTCAAGTGCCACCTCCGCAGGGAAGACTCTCAGATCCTCCCATGAACCTGCTCCCAAATGCTGTCCCTGCCAGACCCACAGCACTCTTGTACTCATGTGGGTTGCTATGGGTGGTGGAGCCACCACTGGTGAGTCACAAAACCAGACCCGGAGGTGGGCCATGCGGCTGCAGAGCGTCAGCTGCTCAGACAGGCCCATATGGGCTCTCCTCACAGGCAAGAGGAAGAAGGCGCCTCCTCTCTGAGGACCAGGTGGCCAGCAGTGGCAGACAGTGCACCATGGCCTCAGGGCTCGCTGGAGATACACTGGAGCACTGGAAGTAACGGGGTGAAAAGGACCTGAAGGTGAGCTAGAGCTCAAGACTCTGGAAAGAGAAGGAAGGAAACAAGAGGAGGAGGAATGGAAGGGACTGCTGGGGCCCCTGCAGGAGAACTGGAAATAAGTTGGTGCCATCTCTCAGACCCTCCTGCTCCAGATCAGCCTCCACGGGTGTCTTGGCCCAGGTGATCCTCTGGCCAGTGTGGTTATTTGCTATTTTCAGGCCTGCCTTACAGACCATGTTGCCTAATAGAAATAGTATATTAGCCACTTATGCAATATTTAAATTTACTTTTCTAGTTGCTACTTTTTAAGAAAGCAAAAAAAAGCAGATGAAGTTAATTTCAATGTTTTACTTAATCAAATATACTCTGAATATTTATACATAAATCAAGACAAAACAATTATTAATGAGATTTTCTTTCCATATTAAGTCTTCAAAATCCAGTGTGCATTTTATGCTTATAACACAACCCAGTTTGGACCATCTGGGTTTCAAGTGCTCAATAGCCACATGTGACCAATGGCTATCGTATTGGACAACACAGTGCTAGACTGTAAACTCCACTGGGAGTCAGGACAAGGATCATACCCACTACTATTAAATCCCTGGTTGGCACAAAGTGGGGGCTCAGGAACTGTTTGTTAACTGACTGAATGAATGAATGGTCCAGGGCCTTCTCAGATTAGAAGCCAGACTCCCCCCATGGGCTATGGGAAGAGCATGGAGACAAATCTTGGTCTTGCCTCTGCATCCAATTCTCTGCATCACCATGAATCCCTTTCTTTCTGGGCCTCAGTTCCACCATCTGTTCAGTGGCTGGAGGAGTTGGACTTTGTGATTTTTCTGGGCCCTCATTAGAGGACTGTCCCCAGAAGACGGGAGTCAGGCCCTCAGTAAAATTCCCTACTCTGTTCCACCCCACCATCCTACTCTCCCTCTACCTATGTGTGAGACAGGAGGTCTTAGGAAAGGACTCCAGGTGAGCTTCCAGGAACAGCAGAGCCAGACCCCAGAGGGGGAAACTGAGGCAGGGCTCCTGCCACCCCATGGCCTTAGCACAGGCAGCAAGGCCAAGGTGAATGCTCAGGCTTGGCCCTCCTCTAGCCACCATCAGCCATATCTCACATTTGTTCAGAGTTGGGAAGAAAGCAGACAAGGGCTTATCTGTTTGATTCTGCAGAGAATGAAAAGAGAGATCAAGAGACATGGTGAGACCAGTCTGATGTCACACAAGGAGCAGGGCAGAGCTGTTTTCTTCATTTGAAAATTGGGTACAGGCTCCGCACCTGTGGCTCAAGTGGCTAAGGCGCCAGCCACATACACCTAAGGTGGCGGGTTCGAATCCCCAGCCCGGGCCCTCCAAACAACAATAATGGCTGCAACCAAAAAATAGCCGGGCGTTGTGGCGGGCGCCTGTGGTCCCAGCTACTTGAGAGGCTGAGGCAGGAGACTCGCTTGAGCCCAGAAGTTGGAGATTGCTGTGAGCAGTGAAGCCATGGCACTCTACCCAGGGGGACAGCTTGAGGCTCTGTCTCAAAAAAAAAAAAAAAGAAAAGAAAATTGGGTACAAAACCTGCCCTCATCCCATCAAACAACATCAGTGCCTCAAATCCAGTTCCCCTACTTAACAGCCCTGTGATTTTCAGCAAGACACCTGACCTGCTGTGCCTCAACATCCTTATTTGTAAATGGGATCATAAGAGCACCAACCTTATAGGGTTGTTATGTCAATGTAATGTATTAACATGTAAAGCACTCATAAGAGTGCTTGGCACCCTGTAGTGCCATATGAGAGATAGATATTATTTTTGGCCTTTATCACAGAGCCGTTCTGCACTTTAAATAAAGTGAGGGGTGTGACCAGGGTTTGCAAACTCTAAAGTCCCCTCTGGAGAGGCAAGCACCTTTTGGCTGCAAAGGACGTTGCAAACTACAAAATGCATTGTGACTTGCAAAGCATTTTGTAAATGTTGCCGCAGTAAGGAAGCTATTGTAGGTTAGCCTTTTGTAATCCAAAAAGCACTTCAAAATCATAAATCACTTTGGGGACCGAAGAGCTCTTTGTAAGGGCTTCCTAGACTGTTGAGTGCTGTGCAAGTCAGAGACAAGTGGCCTTTCAGAAGGAAGGCAAGCAGGAGGGTGGGAGTGGGGAGAGAAAGAAATCAGCCCCAGAGGATAAAAACAGCTCTGCTCTCATCACCTCCGTGCCAGCCAGTGCAGAGAAATTCCAGCAGATCTGCAGATTCCTGCGATTCTGTTCCGAGGCCAGGGAGGCCTCCCTGCATTGCTGACTCAGCCAAACAGAACAGCGAGAGTTAAGCAGGAATCAGGCCCCATCTTCCTTGGTCTGTATCTTTGCTGTTTATTGTGCTTTCTGTCACAAAAACAATGAAACTGACACCAGTTAAAGATTTCCCTCTTGGGCTGGGGAGGTGGTTAGCTCCAGGGCTGCCCCTGATGACCTTGCCCTGAGGCCCTGACTAGGCCCCCGATGGGGATCAGGCCTCTAGTGCTTTCTGTACCACCCATCCTTGAAGGAAGGGATGAGCCCTGAGGGCAAACAATAAAACAATCATGTGAAGACCCTGTGGCTGTGAAGTTCCCAGGCTGCTTTTTCATCTATGACCTTGGGCGATTGCCTTTTATTTCTCTGAGCCTGAGTCCCTCCACCATAACCTTGGATGATGACAGTCATCGTGTGTGTGATTGCTTGCTTGCTTGTTTATTAGATGACCTTGTATGCATGCAAGTTCTGTTCCTTGCCAGACTTGGCAAGACCAGTTTGTCACACAAGGAGCAGACAGAGCTAGCCTCTGTTTTCTTCATCTGAAAACTGGGTACGAAATCTTCCCTTATCCCATCAAACAACATCAACATCATTGCCTCAAATCCAGGCTCTGCTACTTAACAGCCCTATAGTCTTGGGCAAGATGCTCCACCTGCTCAGCCTCAATGTCCTTATTTGTAAACGGATCATAAGAGCACCATCCTTATAGGGTTGTTATGTCACTGAAACATATTGAACTCCTGGGCCACAAGCCTGAAGCCTTCTAATAAGGGAGAAATAGATGAGAGGGTAGCTTCCCCAGAGAAGGGATGTGATCATGGGTTTTTTTTCTTTTTCTTTTTCTTTTCTTTTTTTTATGTTGGTCTCTGTAGAGAGCCATGGTCTCATAGTAACCTCAAACTCTTGGGCTCAAGTGATCCTCTAGTCTCACCCTCCCGAGAGCTGGGACTATATAGGTGCCTGCCACAATACCCGGCTATTTTTAGAGACAGGGTCTCTCTCTTGCTCAGGCTGGTCTCAAACTCCTGAGCTCAAGCAGTCTACCCACCTCCGCCTCCCAGAGTGCTGTGATTACAGGTGTGAGCTGCCTCGCCCGTGAGCATGGGTTTCAAATCATAAAGACCTCGGTTCAGGCTCGGTGCCTGTGGCTCAAGCGGCTAAGGCGCCAGCCACATACACCTAAGGTGGCGAGTTCGAATCCCCAGCCCGGGCCTGCCAAACAACAACAATGATGGCTGCAACCAAAAAATGGCCAGGCGTTGTGGCAGGTGCCTGTGGTCCCAGCTGCTTGGAGGCTGAGGCAGGAGACTCGCTTGAGCCCAGGAGTTGGAGGTTGCTGTGAGCATGATGCCACAGCACTCTACCCAGGGGGATAGCTTGAGGCTCCGTCTCAAAAAAAAAAAAAAAAAAAAAAAAACCTCGGTTCAAACTGAGGCTCTGTGACACACTCTGTGGAGCTTTAGGCAAGTCACGTGATCTCTCTGAGCCTCCATTTCTGGGGCTATAAAACGTGCATAATAATGGTCTCTACCTCATAAAATGTTTGCAAGGATTCCAGGCTGGGTGTGGCACAGGTGGTCTAAAACCTGGCACACAGGAGCTGTTTAATGAATGTGAGAGGGCCAGATTAACTCCATTTTGCTGTTTACTACACAAACCCCACTCCTAGCTGTTTACTGCATAAACTCCATTCCCAGCCCTTCCACCCCAACCTCTGCCAGTAAAACCTGGAAAGCCACTCCCTGCTGCCTTCCTCCACCCCTCACCTGTACCAATCCAAATCCTCCTTTACTAATGAAATCACCAACCACCAATCAAAAGTGTACTCATACCCTCCTCCCCTTCTTGCTTTCTGTACCCCATAAAAACTTGCTCCACCCCGGGTTCGGGGCTCTTCCTTGGCTTGCATGCCAGGAGAGACCAGGCCCGGGCTTGAATAAAACTCACCTTTTGTTTTTTACATCGGAGTGTGTCTCGGATTCTTCTGTTGGGGCTATTTGGGAGAACAATTTTCGGGCACAACAAATGATCTCAGGGAGTCTTTCCTCCCCAAGGTAGTTGTGAGTCCTCCTGTCCTCCATAATGCCACAGGCTCCTCCTCCCCACACCTCCTCACAGGCAGGTACTAGGTCAAAAGCCTCTGGACCTAGCCAGAGCCCTCCACCCCTGCAGTCTCTGTGACTCCCCAGAGAACTCTTTTCCTCACTCTCTCTCCTGGTCCCTGCCCTACACACATCTCTGGGCTGTGGGGCACTGAGCCCAAGGTGACACTCAGTTCCTCTTTGTGCCCCCTCACAAACCAATCACTGGGTGATGCATCTGTAGATTCCACAGTCAAGGGAGCATCTACACTACACCGTTTCTCCCCAGGAATCCTGGTGACAGCAAATCATTATCTCCTAGTTACAGCTGCTGGTCTGCACCGCCCCCCCCCGAGTGCCGGGCTGTGCTCCCCAGTCAATGTGGCACCCCCAGCACCCAGGAGGCAGCTCCGAAATACAAGTGGAATAAATGAATAATGGGAGAGAAGAAGGCTGTTGAGCCTGAGGGAGAACCGTGTGGTTGTCCAGTGCCCTCAGCTCTTGGAGGTCAGTTCTGTGGCAAGGGGACACCGTCCCCACTTTGAAGTTAAGAAGAGGCAGACACTGGTGGGTGTCCATTTCAGACCCCAAACATAGCCACCTGCCCGCCCAACAAATTCTTGGCTTTTTCAAGGGATGTGTGAATATTAGCACTGGGAGATCCTTCACCTGGAGCGTGATGCTTCTCAATCAGCAACTATCCCCAAGGTTGACAAAGACACAGGGCAGTGAATCCTCTGTGAAGCTTTTGAAGGCCACAGCCACTTGGAGGCCAAATTTCCCTTATGGTTCCTATTCAAGTGACTAATGTGGGGCCTTATGATTGATTTTTTTAGTCCTAATTGGTTCAAATGAACGCCACTGAGGCAGAGAAAGGGACTGGTTCTTAGGGAACAAATGGGTCTCTGAATGCCTGTGGGCTTTCCACACAAAGCCTTCATGGGTTAGCAGTCTGTGGGTTGCCTGAGGTCATGGCCAGAGGGTGGAGAGGAAGGTATATGGGCTTTGGAGCCACAGTAGACCTGCATTTGAATCCCAATTTACCCATGTCCCAGCTCTGCAGCCTTGGAGAAGTCACTTCACCCATCTAGTTTCATTTTTCTTCCTTTGTTAACTGGTGATCAGAATTCCTACCTCACAGGTTGGTTGGGAGTAGTCATAGGAGAATGTTGTATGTAATTACCTGGCGCAGGGCCCAGCCTAGAGTTGGTGCTTCACTAAGTGTGGTTCTGTTGTCTTCCTGAACAAGCCTCGGGATAGAAGGAGGGCACAGGTGTGCCCCCAACACTGGCCTAAGCACCTGATGGGAAGAATATTGGGCTGGGAGAAAGGAGGTGTGGTCTTGTCCTAGTGTGGCCCATTATGACAGGTGACCTTGGCCAAGTCATTCCTGTCTCTGAGCCTCAGTGACCCTGTCCAACTTAACCCTGTGAGGCAGTTAAGAGGTGAACTTTGAGGGCAGATAGTCCTGGTTCAGCCAATGATCTGGGGCAAGGCACTCACCGTCTTGGAGCCTCAGTTTCTGCGTCTGTAAGATAGAGATCCATTGGTGTGCTCATTCCTCCCAACTCTGCATCACTGACATCATGGTTAGTAGCTGGAAATTGACCACAGTATGAACATTTACACCAGGGAAATTGGCAAACATTACAAATCAGGACTCCCCCTAGTTGGCCCTGACAGCCAGTTTACCAGCACACCACTGGGACTCGGATAATGATACCTTCCACCAAGGTTGTTGGGAGATACAGAGAACTATTGTCTGTTTTTTTAAGCACTTAGCCCAACACCTGGGACACAGTGGCTACTAACACATGCTAATTAAACACACTTAACATTTGTCAGTCATCACTTTGCCTGGTATAAAATGTTCACATCTGTCATCTTATATAACGTTGACAGTCCTAGGAAATTTCCAGAGGAGGAAATTCGGGCTCAGACAGGCTTGCTGACTTCAAATGCAATTAAATTTTGCAGGCCTACTGTGTTCTGAATTATTCTTATGTATGCATTTCATTTCAGCTTCACAACACCCTTTCTCTCATTACAGATGAGGCATCAAAGGCCCAGAAAGGGCAAGTGATCTGCCCAAGGTCACACGTTGAGTCTGAGGCCCTGATATCAGTCTTGAACTTGTATCCACCAGCCCCCAGCTCTGCTAGGCACCCTCCCCAGCACATCTAGCTGCATCGTCTTATGGATGAGGGCTAGCTTTGCTGATATGATCTCTCTGGCCCTTTGCAGCTCTGACATCCCTGGTATTTAAATCAGCACATGAATATTTCACAAGCATCCTGGGCGAAAATAACCCCCTGCCTGGTTATGTCAGGCTGCGGCCCCAGTCGCTAGGCCACGGCTCTCTTGCTATTTGTGAGACATGCAATTCTGCGAGGCCTCCCAGCAGCAGCCCAAGGAATCGATAGTCTTTAAATAAGTAATTAGAGGAGCTGAAGACGGCACAGCCAGGAGGGAGCAGGGGAATATAAACTCATAGCTCTCCCAAGCTCTCTGTTAAGAACTTAGCTCTGTTTCTCAGTGAAGACATGTGACAGGACCTGGGGCAAGGTGAGAGGTGGGGAAGGGTAGGAGAGAATCAGATGGAAACAATCATAGGTAGCATTCAAGGGGCAGTCCCTGTGTGTCAGGTTTTCTTTCATTATTGACACACCCAGTGTTCTTCTAAAGTCACTGAGGCTCAGAGAGGGAAAGTCAATTGCCCAGGATCACACAGCTAGAAAGTGGTTGTAGGCCTCTGTTACTTCCAAGCAAGGTTTTTCCACCTTGTGGGATGGGCATTTCAGGAT
Organism: Otolemur garnettii; assembly: GCF_000181295.1. NCBI lineage: Eukaryota > Metazoa > Chordata > Mammalia > Primates > Galagidae > Otolemur > Otolemur garnettii. Next base: position 26,316,419 of record NW_003852409.1, on the reverse strand, counting down.
GGATCATTCTTTGTGATGGGGGCTGTCCTGTGTGTCAGAGAATGTCTAGCAGTGCCTTGGCCTCTGCGTACTAGATGCCAGAAGCACATCCTCCTCACTGTAGTAATCAACACATCTCCAGACATTTCCCATCCGCCTGAGAGGGGCAAAATCACCCCCAGTCGAGGAGCTGTGCTATAGAGTCTGTGTTCACTTTGCTGCTCCTTCCTCTGTTTTTAGAAAACCTTTCTCTTAGCCCAGAGGGGGAGCCCAAACTGGCCAGATGATTCATCAGTATGGCTACTCACTGGCTGTGTGACCTCAGGCACATTCTCAACCCCTGTGCACCTCAGTTTCTCTCTCTCTGAAAAATGAGGCCTCACAAAAGATTGTCATGAGGTTTAAATGAGTTAGTACATACAAAGCACTTAGAACAGTACCTGGCACGTACCTGGGAACGATGGTTATGATTCAGGGGCCTGCATGCCCGAGCCTCGTCTCTGAAGCCTTGAACTGTCTGGCTCCCTTTCATGACGCATGCTCCTTCCTACCAGCCCCTAAGGAATTGGGAAAACAGCAACAAGGATGGTCTTGGGTCCCAAAGGCTCACACTTCCTTCCTCCCCTGCAACGCTGTCTGTGCATGGAGAGGAGGGGGAGGCGCTGTACACTGATTCAAACAAAGCACCCGATTAGGAGGCAATTCCTTTTGTTATCCAGGAAGCTATAAAAATACATATAAACAAACACATTCTATCATTGGAGTTGGCCTTCGCATTTTATGGGTCTATAGCATGTGTGTTTGTTTTACTGACGTCTGTTAAACACAAGGTTCCGGAACACTGTCCTCATTTGGGTGCTTGTGAGAAATTGTATCCAGAAAGGCATTCCAGGGCCTCTCCCTATGGTAACAGCTCCCAGTGCAGGAGTATGTGTGTGTATGTACAGTTAAAATCCTCCTCCCAGGAGGAAGTGTTCCCAGGGATTACCTGATCCAGCTTCCGCAAATAGGGTGGAGCTCTGCACAGTATCACAGGACAGCTTGGTTCAGCAACCATTTTCTGAGTACACTAGTGTCACCTCAGCTGCTGTCATAAATAACCCCACATCTCAGGGGCACAGTGGAGTTCCCTTTCTTGCTCTCAAGACAGGGTTCCTGGTTGGTGAGTGAGCCTTCCACATGGTGATTCAGGGACCCGGGCTCCCTCCTTTGTGTGGTAACACCCTTCCCCAGAGCCTCAGAATCAGCTGCTTTCATCTAGATGAGGGAAGAATTTGTTTGGAGGGTTGCATATTAGAGGTTTTTATGGGCCAGATACGGCAGTGGCCCCTGTCACTCTGTCCACTTTCCATCAGCCAGACCTTGGTCACATGCCGTGTATAACCACATACACAGTGGGGAGATGTAGCCTGGCTAGGTGCCCAGGAGGAAGAGACGGACTGGTGAACACCTGGGCAGGTCTTGGTGTCTGGCCTGGAAGCTGCTCCGACAGCAGTGAGTGAGACAGGAGACCTGCCCTCCAGGCCTCGTAGTCCAGTGGTGGAGGCGGGGTGGAGCAGCAACTGCAGACTCAGGGAACCGATGTGCCCAGCCTGAGGCTCAAAGTGAGGACTCCTCGTTCTGCACTCCCGTCCCATCAATCACCAGAAGTCCATTTTCATCTCCCTAGAGAGCCCCCAGCGACCTTGCTAACTCAGTCCCTATTCTCTGCCTCAGGCCCAGAGCTGTATTTCCTTTTGCAGGGTGGAGGGATGGGGGGTGGGGAAGGTGGAAGCCTTCTCCTCAGAGTTTTCATGTCACTAGACACCACCATGGCACTTGAGAATGACATAGCTGAGTTCACTCACAAGCAGCCAACACACATCCTGCCCTCAGCACCAACTGTGGCAGATATTTTCTGCTATGGTCAGCCAGCATTTGTTTGGGGAATCCCAGGATGGTGGAAGAAGCCCCACCTCTCACTCCAAAACTGACCAGGGCAGATATTCTGCATTCCCAGTGACTAGAATACAGACATGTGGCCTAAAGTATGGCCAATAGGACACCGCCCTCCCAGGACTGACTCTAGGTGACACTAAGGCACCGGGCCAGTCAGATTTTTAAAGGCTGCTGCAACAGAATGGCAGCTAGAGCTATGGAGGCATCACCTCTGGGGCAGGAGGTGGCAGCAGGGGCCAGAGTGACCAGCTGGTAGGAGGCAGCCTTCCACGTGGCACCTTAGCAAAACTGAACTCTCTGGGTTCCCGTCAAGCCTGTTTCTCCAGTTTCCCTTTCAATGGTATGAGCTACCTGATACCTTTCCAAACAACTCTTTTAGGTTAACCAGAGTCAGTCTTTACTGCCAGCAGACAAGCTCCCTGACTAATAGAGCCACACCCCAGTCACCAACTACCTCCCACCGGGACTTTCTTTACTGCCAGCTTCATGCAGGGCCACGTCAGACTCCAGGCAGATGGACAGAGCACCTTCCACCCTCAAGGGAAAGGCCAAAGTTCCCATCTCATTCCTCCGAGAGGCCTCTGAGCAGTCCCTAATTAGCCTGTCCTTCCCCTTCCTTCAACACTCCCAGTCCTCCAGAGGGCTGTGGGCAGAACCGACAGAATTGGTGTGCTCTGCAATCCTATGTATTTTACATTATGAATTTAAAAATATTATTTTGAGGAAGGGTCTACAGGCTTCACTTAATGCCAGAAGGTTCCAGGACACCAAAAGGGAGAGGCTGACTCTGGCTGACGGAAAGTGGACAGAGTGACATGGGCCACTCCCAGGCCTGGCCTCCAGACTGCTGGTGTCAGGATTCCTTCCTCCACAACACAAGCCCTCTTGCCTTATGAGACTCCTCCTGGTTTAAGGGCCAACCCATCATCACTACCATTCCTTCTGGAAAGAGCTGCCTCCCTCTTGGGACCAGCTTCTCTCCTGACCCTCTCTGGGTAGGTGGCCCCAGCAGGGGTGCCATGTTGTCACATGACCTCACTCCTCAGCAGGACTGATTAAGGTAGGTACTGGCCCAAACCAGGCCAATCTGGTCTCTGTCTGCAATTGTGTGTTTTCTTTTTTTTTGTTTTTTTTTTTTTTTGAGACAGAGTCTCACTATGTCATCCCTGATAGAGTGCCATGGCATCACAGCTCAAAGCAACCTCAAACTCTTGGGCTTAAGCAATTCTCTTGCCTCAGCCTCCCAAGCAGGTGGGACTACAGGTGCCTGACACAACGCCCAGCTATTTTTTTGTTGCAGTTGCCATTGTTGTTTAGCTGGCCCAGGCCAGGTTCGAACCACCAGCCTCAGTGTATGTGGCTGGCACCGTAACCACTGTGCTACAGGTGCCGAGCCTGCAATTGTATTTTTTTTACCACCTGGAAGTGGGGGAAGCGATTATATTCTCCCTGGTGGGGCCTCTGGAGCTGAGAGCTCTCTTATCTTCCACAATTGGTGAAGCCAATTTGAGTAGGAGAGGAAAGCTGGAGAGAGTGGGAGTAGGGGACAGAGGGAGAGGAAGAGGAAGAAAGAATAGGGTGAGGAAGAGAGGGGAGGAGAGGGGAGGAGAGAACTGGCTCCGTCCAGGTTGGAGCCCAGCTGTGGCCCTGCCCTCCTGTCAGTGTGGTTATTTATTGCTTCCTTGGGTCCCTCCGCTTTTGTCCTCAGTAAGTTAGAGATGGAGTTCGTCACTATCTTGTGCTGAGTGCCCCAAGTCCACATAGAGCCCAGTGCATAGCAGGTGTGCCGTCCATATTCATGAGAGGATAACTGGGTATGGAGCTGATGGGACGTGGGAAGTTGGGGCGGCCCCTGAAGCCACAGAAATGGATGAGGTTGTTCAGGGTAGACACAGAGGCAGGAGCGGACCCACCACAGGCACGGGGAGGCCACTAACTTTTAAGGTATGGTGATGGGTCCAGGAAGGAGAGACCCTAGAAGAACAATGTGGGTCAAGCTCAGAATGCAGAAGGCAGCAGAGGCCAGGGAGAATCGGGACGAGAGAGGACCCACTGGATCCAGCCATGAAGGACTTAATGGTGGTCCCAAGAGGGTAGTTTCGGGAGAGGTGTTGAGTGGGTAGGAGAACTGGATTTTCTCATTAGCATGGTCCATTGGGGCAGGAAAACAAGGGATGCTTACAGGCATCCACACTTTCACTTCCACAGAGGATGCCCTGTGTGGAGTTCGGCCATTATCAGGGACACTTGTGCCTCAGACCTAGCTCAGCCTCTAGGTATAAAGTCTCAATTTTAGTCTGATAGTTGAGCCCTTTTCAATCTAGTCCCAGCTGTCTTTTCTACCTCAGCTACCACCCACCTTTCCTTCCCCCACTGCAACCATCCAGAAAATTCCATTCACCTTGACTATCACCCCCAACTCCAGCAGTCCTCTGCCCCTTCCTGCCCACCACTGGAAACTTCTTTACGATGCACTTAGCACTTTCCTGGTCAGCCACCCTGTGTGGACCGACTCCCAGCCCCATCCAACACAGAAGGAAGCAGAACAGAGCTGAACAGGTGGGTTCACCTGACTCCAAGTTCTCACTGTTTGATTAGGACTCAGGATGGGGCAATGTTTTTCACCTCTGACCCCTAGGCCTCCCGGGGCTGGGGCAGTAAATGTTGACCAGATCGATTTCCACCCTCCTTGGAAGGCAGTGGTCAGCTACTGACCACACTGTCAATTATTCAGGCTCCTTGGGATTCCACCAAGAGCCACGGTTTAACTAAAACATGGCTCCATCGTCCTGGCACCCCCAATTTCCCCTCAGAGGTCTGGGCAAGGGTGGACAGCCAGCCAACTAGCCCAGGGCACCTCCCCGGGCAACCAGACACCTGCCCAGACTCCCACTCCTACTCCATGTTTGACAGATCAGCCCAGGACTCAGAGCCTCCTGGTCCTCAGCTCCCTTGGAGGTGGTCCTGGGCAGAACTGGGACCAGCACCAGAAGTTAGTTACCTGAGTCAAGTTTCAGTTTGTTTCATGGGACACAGACTTTTCTTTTCACCAGAGGAAAACAGACACTCGGGGGGGCAGGGAGCCACTAGTCCACATAGGACGATCATGAAGAGGGATGTCTATTCATGGGAGAGTCTGGGGCAGTCAATGAGTAACAACTAGAATTTTAAATGTGCTTTAAAATTCATAAAGCTTTCAATGACATATTCATTTTGTGCCCTCGTCTTTTTTGGAACCAGGTGTTGCATAAATAAAAATGCATTCATTCAACAGTCATTTATTGAGCGTGCTAGGTACTTTGCTAGGTGCTACAAGATGAGGTAAGAATATCAATTGGGACTTGCCCTTGAGTCACGGCCAGCAGCACTGAACACTCATAATAAGAGGCTTGCTATGTGTCAGGGAGGGATTTAAACACTCCACGTGCTTCAACACAACTTACCCTCACAGCAGTCCAGCAAGGCAGCAGCTGGCACTGTTTCCATTTTAATCAAGGGCAGATTTTACAGATGAGGCACAGAGAGGTACAGAAATATGCCCAAGGTCACACAGCCTATGTGAACGAGGGAGCAGAATTTGAGCCCAGGCATCTGATCTCAAGCCTCTGCTCAAAATCAGGTGAAAGAGGTTAGCTAATGCTGGGTAGGTGACCATGTAAGTAATGAGCTAATGACAAAACTGTGGAGAAAAGATCACAGGGAGTATAACAGGAAGGACTCATCCGTCCAGGATGTGTATTGGGGGAGGGGTGAGGAGTCAGAGAAGGCTGTCTAGAAGTGCCCTTTAAGCTGAGATCTTCAGGGAGAAGATTTTCCTTGGAGGAGGGTCCAGAGAAGGCACATTCCAAGCAGTGAGAAGTCCACGTGGAAAGACCCTAAGGCTTCAGCACTGCCTGGCAGCAGGGAGGAGGCAGGGAGGAGGCAGGGGCAAGCAGCACGCTGTGCATGGCTGAACCTCAGCTGCCCCCCAGCTGGGCCCACTTCCTCTTTGTCTGTCAACTATATTTTTAGATCTCTTACTTTCCAGAGCCAGGGGAAGGGCTAAAAAGACCTGAGCCTTCCTCTGTCAGATGGTTTCTATTCTCCCCCAAGGATGCCTCTATCACCACCCTTTCCCTCAGAGTCCTGAACTACAGACCTGATTGGAAGCCTTGGTTTCTTCTCTGATGTAGTTACTGATTATTCCACTCTCCTTGCTGGGGCTTACACTCAAATGTCAATGGACACTGGGCCTCTTCACCTCACCCCTCTGTCTGCTTTCTTTCCTTCTTTCTGCCAGATTAATTCCACTCCAGTGATCCCTGTCTGGCAAAACAGACCTAAAAATGACACAAAAGCCTTTAGTGGTGTGTGTTCTAGAGTTGAAGTGAGTGTGTATGAGTCATAGTGTGAACTGAGACATGTGTGAAAGTGAAAGGGGTGCTGTTAATAATTATTATGAATGCCAGCACTATAGTGCAAGCTCAGGCAAACTAAGACATATGGTCACCCCAGCTCAATAGGACAGGAAAATGAGGAAAGATTTGACAAATGGAGGATAGGTAGAAGGGCATCATCCTAGGCAGAGGTAATAGCAATACAGATATATGGCAGGTTTGGGGAAGCGTAGAGAGATTATGGTGGTGGCAATAACCTGGTACATGGGTCCTCATGCTACAATCCTGAGCTG
>NW_003852409.1:26306016-26309694 GCF_000181295.1 Otolemur garnettii | reverse complement strand
GGAGGACCTGGACAGAGTGATATGACCAGCAGAGGGTGGCAAAAACCTTGTGGCTCTACCATGCCAGTGTCCATGGCAGGCATCACTAATTGATCACAGCACTCTACTGCCCTTTGATCCCTGATTCAGACTCACAGCCTGAGCACTCAACACAGCGCTCTGGGGGCCAGTCACTACCAAGTTGCTATGCAGTGGGCAGAAGAGTGCACCTAGCTGAGGTGAGGGTGAAGGTTGAATCGAGAGAAGCCTAGGCAGTAAGGAGTTGGAATCTTATTCTCTAGGTAATAGGGAGCCATCAGAAGATGTGTAGGGAGTCACTCCAGTGGAGAAGAAGGATGGGGTAGGGAAACCACCAAGGGGAATGCAAATATACAGACCCTGAAACAGACCCAGGAGCAGAGAATTAGGCCTGGTGAGAAGAAGGAGAAGCCAGTTAGGGTGACACCCAGGTTTCTGGATTTCTGGCCCTGTGCTTGAGCAGATGCTATTGACAAGGCAGGAGTAATAGCCTGTGGGAGGTCCTGATAGGAATCTTCTGTTCTAGAGGTCATCAAACATTGAGGGCCACCCTGAAACTCTGTGCCCCCAGGGGGAAAGAGGCCAAACTAGTTTAGTAGGTTTTACTGAGGAGAAAGACATCATCAGAATCTGGAGAAATTCACCTTTTGAGAAGATAGTCACAAAAATGTCTCCCCCCACTCAGAATTCTGCAGAAGAGAGAAGGGTGGTTCAGAAGGGAACACTCACCGTCATTCCCCTGGCTTGATGTCTGCTCAGAGGTCACCTGCCCCAGGGCCACCAGAGGGGTCATGGATGGTGTCTCAGGTAAGGGCCTTTGGGCTCTGATTCCCAGGAGGCACAGGGAGGGAGCAGAGGCTGTAGAGAGCAAGAGTTGGACCCTCTCTGTGGGTCCTAAGTTTGAGGTGCCCTTTGAGGGTTAAGTGGAAGGTGTCACATGTCAGGGGAGGGACCCCCCAGTGTCTGAGTAGGGGCTAAGCATTGAGTTTCTGCCCTCTACCTGCTACTACCAGACCACTAGACTTTGAGCTAAGTCCCCGAGCCACAGCTCACAGAGGGGAACCACAACTTTCTGGCTAAGTGTCAGTCCTCTTTCTTCTCCCCCAACCCCAACCCTAAGGATGAGCCCAGAGATGGGATGCATGTGAGACAGAAGAGAGAGCTCTCCCCAAAACACACACATGCACACTTCAAGCCCCCAGAGCTATCAGACTAGCTTGCCTTGTGGAAGAAGAAGAAAATTCTGAGTCAAATCTGAGCCTGAAGTTTTATGACCACTAGGTCTTAACCAGAGTGAGACTTTTTACAGCCAAAAATGTCTGCAAGCTAGAAATTGAACCCATGGATAGTCAAAGATGCATAACACCCAGCTAGTGGGGGGGGGAGGGGGCTCACAGAACCCAATTGGTAGCAGTTATTGGAAAAATAAAACTGTGTCATAATTGTGACCTAATGAACCAAAAGTCCTTAGTGAGCAGTTTACAAAGGGAATACAAAATGGGATTGAAGAGGGGAAGATTGTTAGAAATAAAGATAGAATGCAGTTTTATTATTGGGCAGAGGGACCCAGGAAGGTCTGGTGCTGTTTTTCCACTTACCCTTCACCACAGAGTCCCAGAGAAGCCACATACAAATTTCTACGGGAAACAAAGTCCTATGGGAAATGGGCCACTGAGTCACTAGTTGGGTTGCTGCCCCCAGCCCAATGCCAAGTCCTCCCTAGGTTGGCTCAGGGTCCAAGGAGGCCTCTTTCTCCAAGGTCAAACCCAAAGCTCAGGACCTCCTCACCTTAAGTGGACCAAGCAGGCCAGGCCTGAAGTAGTGAGGGCACGTAAATGTGCTTTCCAGAGGGGACAGGGTGGGGACACGAGAGACATCACCCAGCATGGATCAGACTCCTGGGAGACATGGCTCAGTCTGGGGATGTGGGGTCCTTCTGGGGCTGGAGGAAGCCATAGAGAGGAGTCAGGTGAGAAGGTCAGGGGCCACCTCTTGTTCCCCATGCCTGGGGATATGGAGGGGGTTAGCTTGGGACCCTCTGAATTTGAGGGGTCTGTGGCACATCAGAGAGTGAGGGTATGAGATTGGGGGGCTCTCAGAAGAGAACTCAGGGCAGAGGATAGAAATCTGGGAGTCATCATGAGCTAAGCGTAAGTGGGAGGGAGGCAGCAAGGAGAAGAGAGCCTTGGAGACACCAGTATTTAGGAAAGGGAAGAAAAACTAGGACCTCACCTAGGAGCCCTACAGCCGCCAGATCCAGCTCCCCGCCGCCTTCTGGGCCAGACCCCCCCTCTGGCAGCAGACAAGATGTATCTCTCACTGAGCTGCAGCTCTGAGAAACTTAATGGCCTCTGCGTCTGCCCAGGTGGGCAGCGGGACAAATTTACCTCCCTACTTCCTGCCACCCCCTCCTCCTGGCCCTGGCTGCTGCCCCTCCAGGCCCGGCATTCCAGACTTTCTCCTCATCAGAGTTTACCAGGCTGGTCTCATTCCCTCCTCCTGGTCCCTTGCCAACTTCTGCCTGGCTCCCTGCCCCTCTCTTCCCTGCTCCTTAGAACAGGAGCCAGTTGAGGCCTATCTTCAGACTCAGCTCCACTCTGGGCCCCAGAACCTTTCCACTAAGGCAGCAAAGCCAGCCCAGGATCTGCGAGCATCCAGACCCCACCTGACTCTGTCCTTAAGCCCCAATTGGGACAAGAAGGTTATGTTTTCAGTCAGAAACAGAGACTCAAGGACTTCAAGCCTCTCCCTGACCTCTTTTGTGCAGATGTCATCAGCCTGCCAAGTGCCAAAGGTAGACTAGATGTTTGATCCTCCGACTCTAGCAGTGGACGTCCTCAGGGTTCAGAGCCTCTCTGAGCCTCAGCTTTCCACCTCTATGTGACCCATTTGTTAGCTGGGGCCTCCCTTCCCTCACTAGTTCAAAAATATATTTTCAAATCCATATTCTACAGCCTGTAGAAATGCAACACTGTCCCTAATACGTTGGAGAGTTCTGGAATGGCTTGCATTTTCACACTCCCCTCCAGTCAGAGCTTCTGCTAAATCCGTTTAGTGTCTGGATTGGGCCGCTGACCCAGACCTGCTGTTTCATTTTCACACAACTCTACTGAGATGTGGAACTCAGCACCTCCCTCTATATCCACCAGAAACCCCATCACAGAAAGTATCTGTGTGTAGGACAGGCAGAGGGGGATTTAGGGGAGGCAGAAGAATGGTTTTAAGTACCACCATTTACACTCCTTCAAATCGGACAATCCTGCTCTTACAAGTTCTTACACCCACTCCTGGGAAGTTTTTCCTTACCTCCCACGCTTCCCTATCCTTGTCTGGTTCTTCTCTTCATCTTTCTTTTTGCATCTCTGTTCCTGAGAAGCCAGAAAGTGTAGCAGTTAAATGTAAGGGCTCTGCTCCCAAATGACCTGGTTCCGTGAGCCTGGCTCTACAAGCTTATTAGCTGTGTGATCACAGGAAAGTTCCCTAACCTCTCTGAACCTCGATTTCATCTGCAAGTGAGGATAATATAAGCTGAAGGCAACAGAGTTGGTGGTGAGGATTTCTTTTTTATTTTTTTGAGACAGAGCCTCAAGCTGTCCCCCTGGGTAGAGTGCCGTGGCATTACAGCTCACAGCAACCTCCAACTCCTGGGCTCAAGCGAGT
>NW_003852409.1:26303802-26305837 GCF_000181295.1 Otolemur garnettii | reverse complement strand
GCACCGAGCTGGTGGTGAGGATTTCTTAAAACAGTTGTGGGAGGTGGCTCCCATAGCTCAGTGGGTAGGGCGCCAGCCACATACACTGAGGCTGGTGTGTCTGAACTCTTCCCAGGCCAGCTAAAATCAACAATGACAACTGCAACAAAAAACAATAAAGATCTGGGTGTTGTGGCGGGTGCCTGTAATCCCAGTGACTTGGGAGCTGAGGCAAGAGAATTGCTTAAGCCCAAGAGTTTGAAGTTGCTGTGAGTTGTAATACTACAGCACTGTACCGAGGGTGATAAGAAAAAAAAAAAAGAAAAGAAAAGAAAGAAACCACAGTTGTGGGGAACATGTAGCGGGTGATCTCTCAGCAAGGTTAGCTATTATTATTGTTGTTCACTCCTCCAAATTCTTCTTCCTGTCCTAGGCAGAACAGTTCAACCATCTCAGGCCCTTTCTCAAATCCTGCTCAAACCCTGTTGAAAGGAGAAAAGGCGCTCAGACACATGAGCTCTCCTTTAACAAAACCAGCCCTCCTTAAGTCAGCAGGTTGAGGTGGTGCAGGGGCTTTGTCAAATGTAAACGGTTCTAACATGCAGATGCTAAAAAAAATGTTGTGTCTTCCTTCCTCTTTCTCTCTACTTCCCAACCCCCATCCCCTAGGGTCGAAAGTAAACAGCCATGACCAGCAGTGACAGATGATGGACCTAAGGAGAATAGGTCCAGACTGTTAGGACAGGGGTGCTGTTTTCCAGAGGTTTCTATGCAAGCCTAGAGTTGCTGAGGGCCATCTTTTTTACCCCATGGGAAAACCCTAACTAAGAATGAAGCCGACAGAAGAAAAAGAAAAAGACAGTATCTTCATTATATCATTTGAAGTCCTAGATCCAGCCATACCTGCATTCATCCCCTGAGTTTTCCAATTATGTGAACCAATAAATCCCCCTCTTCTTGTTTAAGTTAATTTGATCTGAATTTTCTCACACTCTCTCTTTTTTTTTTTTTTTTTTTTTGAGACAGAGTCTCAACTCTGTTGCCCTGGGTAGAGGGCTGTGATATCATAGCTCACAGCAATATCATACTCTTGGCTGAAGAGTTGCTCTTGCCTCTGAGTATCCCAAGTAGTTGGGACTACAGGCACCTACCACAATGCCCAGCTAGTTTTTCTATTTTTATTTTATTTTATTTTATTTTTGAGACAGAGTCTCAAGCTGTCGCCATGGGTAGAGTGCTGTGGCATCATAGCTCACAACAACCTCCAACTTGGGCTCAAGCAATCCTCTTGCCTCAGTTTATCTATTTTTTAGTAGAGATGGGGGTCTTGTTTTTGCTCAGGCTGGTTGCAAACTCATGAGTTCAACAATCCACCCTCCTTAGCCTCCCAGAGTGCTAGGATTATAGGTGTTAGCCACCACACCTGGCCTAGTTTTTCTATTTTTAGTAGAGATGGGATCTCACTCTTACTCAGGCTGGTCTCTAAGTTTTTTTTTTTTTTTTTGGCCAGGGCTGGGTTTGAACCTGCCACCTCTGCTATATGGGGCCGGGGCCCTACTCCTTTGAGCCACAGGTGCCGCCCTCAGGCTGGTCTCAAAAGCTCAAACAATCCACCTGCCTCTGCCTCCAGAGTTCTAGGGTTACAGGCACCCAACCTGACTCCATCTATTAAAAAAATTATTTAAAAATTAGCCAGACAAGATGGTGTACACCTGTCATCTCAGTTGTAGGGGAGGCTGAGGCAGAAGGATTGCTTTAGCCCTGGTGTTCAAAGCAGAGGTAGGCTATCATTGCCACCATTGCATTCTGATGTGGATGACAAAGCAAGACCCTATGTTTACAAATTATTTTCATGGGAGGCCCCTGTGGCTCAGTAAGTAGGGCGCCAGCCCCATATACCGAGGGTGGCAGGTTCGAACACGGCCCCAGCCAAACTGCAACAAAATATAGCCGGGTGTCATGGTGGGCACCTGTAGTCCCAGCTACTAGGGAGGCTGAGGCAAGAGAATCACCTAAGCCCAAGAGCTGGAGGTTGCTGTGAGCTGTGACACCACAG
>NW_003852409.1:26299234-26302667 GCF_000181295.1 Otolemur garnettii | reverse complement strand
AAAAAAAAAGAAAGAAAGAAATGTCTCACATCGGATTATCATTGGTCCTGATTGGGTCATGTGACCAGCCCTGACCCACTCATTGTGAACCACATACTTAACTCTGGATCTGAGAATTGAGGTCAGGCCCATCTAAACCGAACAGACTAAGAGAGGGTAAAGAATGGTTTAAAACAAACAAACAAACAAAATCAGAGTACTGTTTGCAGAACACTGGAGAATGAATGCTAAATAAGCAAAAAACAACAGTTGATCTCTCCTAGGAAGTTAAGTGGATTTCTCTTTTACTAAATACAACCAGCAAAACCCTGACTGCGCCCAGGGGCAGTGCCTGGAACCACAGAAGCCATTCTTTTGGAAACTTTCACCTGTGGCAACAGGTTGTAGGAGCTGGCTTGGCTCGGCCTTTCTTTAATATCCTCTCAAATTGCACCACCTGTGCCAGAGGGAAACTAGCACATCTAGAAAAGGTCCCAGGGTGATTATCACTGGCCCAGATTGGGTCATGTGAGCACCTCTGACTATATGGATCATTCACTGGGATCCATGTATTTACCTCTGAATCTGAAGACTGAGGTCAGGCAAACAAAACAAATACTTCAAGGGAACATGAAGAATGGTTTAAAAACAAAAACTGACTCTGGCCTTAGCAGGCAGCCCTTCCATGGCCTTTGAGTTATAGATGAGTAATAGATTGAGTTATTACATGAGTCTATGGTGGACGAGACTGTCTTCTAGGTCCTGAGTGGGCAGGAAGCTCCACAGGGAGCAGAGAGGGCACAAGGTGCTGGAGAGAGGCGATCTAGTGGCAGTGTGTCATGGTGACAGGCACCCCAGCCCTCTGACGTGTGTCAGCTTCCTTGGTTTAAGGATAACATCAGTGATGTCTGCTCAACCATTGCCCGCTCCCTATGTGAGAGGTGGGCTCCTGGCAGCCATGTTTGTATAACTTGGCCCTTGGCTGTAGTTCATCATCCTGGTGTGGACCTCTGACCCCAGATGAATCAGTCATGCTTCCTTTTCCAGAATTTGGGACTCTGACAGAGGAAGAGTCCTTCCCTCCCCAGGGGGGACTGTGGAATATGTGGATACTGGAATATGTACACTGAGGCTTGTGGGCAGCCAGGACAGTCCTCCCTACCCGCCAGGATTGGAAAGAAGAGCAAGCTGGTCCCGGCCCTTTCGAAGGTTTCAGGTCTTCAGTGGAGCTAGCGCTAAAGTGAAGTCATATGGGAATATCTGGGGCCTAAAGGGGTCTGTGGGCTTTGTGAGGAAAGCCCTGAGCAACCAGAGCAGGTTCAGAGGATCTAGATGAAGCAGCACTAGTTGGAGGAGGCAGATGGTGGCAGGATGTCTCAGCAACTTCCCTGGTGAGGGTGTGGGAATCCAAGACCATGGCCATTGGTAAACACTGCCCTTGGATAACAAGTTCTAGGGAAGTAAAGCTGTCACGAGTAGCCACAATAAGGGCCTTGCTAATGTTATCAATAATTAATATTATCTTGTGCCAGTACAGCCCATTACTACTTTCCAAAGGATATCCACCTCCGCATCGCATTTGCTGCTTCTCCATCTATATTGGAGAAAGATATATTATGTATTCTGCTCTAAGAACAGCCATTCTCACAGCGAGATCTCAAAAAAAGCCACCTGTGTGACCCACCCCTTTTTTTCCTTCCTCTCTCTCTCTCTCCCTCCTTCCTTTCCTTCCTTTCTTCCTTTATTCTCACCCAAGGGAGCTATGCCGAAATCAGTGGGCTAAGCAGTCCTGAGAGGTGAGGTCAACTGGAGAAAAGCCAAAACCCTCAAGTCACAGAGGTCAGAAATTGTCTCCATCTGTGACTGCCGGATGTCAGGTAGCCAAGAAAGGAGGCTGGACACCTCCCAGCACGCAACCTCCTAAGTCTCACAGACCAAGAGAAATCCTGAAGACTTTAGACAGGAGAAAGACAGCCACGTTCTGGAAAATGGATCAGAGAGAGGCCAAAGGAGAGCCAGGGAGATATGAATTAGGAGGCTGGAGCCATCATCTGGACGTGAGGTGAGCCAGAGAAAGAGTGGGTTTCTGCCCTCCTGGAGTTTAGAGTCCAGGTGGAGATATCACACACTTCCAAAACATGTTCGGGAGTATAAGAAATGTCAATGGAAGAAAAAATGAAGCAGGACAAGGAACTAGAGAGCAGTGGGGACCGAATGATAGGCAGAAGGAATGTAAAAAATAAAGGTTAATTCAATGAACAGCTGCATCTCCCACTTTTCTGAACACCACTTTTCTCTTTAAGTCCTGAATTACATTGTCTTGAATTAGGTTTAAACTCCAGTGGATTTTATTGTTGCCTGGGACTAAGATATTTTCTACTTTTTCTTTTTTTCTTTCTTTTGAGAATGAGCAGCTTGAAAGATACCATGTTCACAGATTCTTCAGGAATGTCACATTTGATACGGCCACTGGACACACTTGACTTCTTTATTTATGATTTCTGGCACTTTCCCTTTGAGGCTGCTCAGAATAGCTTCTGATCCAGCTCGCTCACAGAAACAGTGAAATCAAATCTTCCTGCGCTAACTCTGATAGTGAGCGAATTTGCTTATGTAAGCTTCCCCGGCCTCAGTGAATAACTGGGTGGTTAGAGCCTTCTGTGAGCAGAGCCCTGTACTAATTTCAAATGCGGCTCTCTTCACATAAACATCTTTTGACTTGCATACTATTTTTCTGGTAAAGTGCTTTCGTTTCCAGAAATCTCGTCTCAATCAATAGAAGTTGTGTGCCCACTACTGAAGGCCAAGTTTGGCCATCCACTCGTCACTAACCTCTTTATACCCCTTTAAATGTTTTTGGTCTATCCCTCGGTAATACTCAAATCGATGTTCTGACTTATTTATTCTCTGGAAGTCTCATTTATCTCCCTCAGCATCATATCACTTCTGTTTGATTGCTTCTGTTGAACTTTTGCACTCTGGACAAAGCAATGGACTCAAAGAAGTATTTGTTAGGCTGGTGATAATATGCGTACTTATGAGTGAGTTTACACGGGTGTGAGTGATATCATTGATCTCTGAATTTGAAATCAAACAGATTCAGGTGAGAGACATAGTTCTGAGTTCCAGCTGGTAATTTTGGGCAAGTCGCTGCTTGAGGTCTCAGTTTCCACAGTTGTAGAGCAAAAAAATGTATGTATATATCCAAGAGAAAAGAAAACATATCTATATACAAAAACCTGTTCATGAATGCTCATGGAAACATTTTTCATAATAGCCCCAAACTGGAAACCACTTAAATATTCATTAACTGATGAATAGAGGCCCCGTGCCTGTGGCTCAAGCGCCTAAGGCACCAGCCACATACACCTGAGCTAGCGGGTTCGAATCCAGCCCAGGCCCGCCAAACAACAATGATGGCTGCAACCAAAAAATAGTGGGGTGTTGTGGTGGG
>NW_003852409.1:26296788-26298532 GCF_000181295.1 Otolemur garnettii | reverse complement strand
GAGGCAAGAGAATCACCTAAGCCCAGGAGCTGGAGGTTGCTGTGAGCTGTGACGCCACAGCTGTCTACTGAGGGTTAACAAATGCAAACATTGTAACATAAGTCTTTGTACCCTCCCTCAATTGACCTGAACAATTAAAAAAAAAAGTCCAAGATCATAGTGTCATCGGGGTTTTGCTTCCTTCTGAGGCCTATGAGAGAGAATCTATTGTATGACTCACATCTACTTGCTGATTGGTGGCAATGTTAGGTGTCCCTTGGCTTGTAGAAGCATCACCCAGTCTCTACCTTCATCTTCACATGATGTTTTCCCTGGGCTAGAGGGAAACAGGGTCATGTTCTGTTGCTCTGGCTAGAGTGCAGTGGCCTCATCATAGCTCACTGCAACCTCTAACTCCCTCCTGGGCTCAAGCTAGCCTCCCACCATACCCTCCTGAGTAACTGAGATTACAGATGTGTGCCACTATGTCCAGCTAATTTTTCTATACTTTTTAGAGACAGAGTCTTGCTCTTGCTCTTGCTCAGGCTGGTCTTAAGCTCCTGGCCTCAAGCAGTCCTCCTGCCTCAGACACCCTAAGTGCTAGGATTATATGCAGGAATGACTGCACCTGGCCTAAATTTCCCCTTCTTAAAAGAACACCAGGCATATTGGATTAGGTCTTATTCTAATGACCGTATCTTAACTAATTGCAGCTTCAATGACCCATTTTCAAATACGGTCATATTCTGAGGTACTGGGTATTAGGACTTCAACATATGAATATGGTGGGGGGTGAGGGAACACAATTCAATCCATAATACCACATGTTGTATGAATCCATTTATACAAAATGTCCATTGGTAAATCTAGACAGACAGAAAGATTAGTGGTTCTCAGGGGCTGGGGAAAAAAGGAAATTGGGAGTGACTGCTAATGGATATAGTGTTTTTTTTTTTTAAATGTTCAAAATAAAAACAACTATGTGAATACGGTAGTCCCCCCTTATCCGTGGTTTTGCTTTCCATGGTTTTGGTTACCCAAAGTCAACTGTGGTCTGAAAATAAATAGAAACTGCCGGAAATAATTCATAAGTTTTAAATTGTGGACCATTCTAAATAGTGGGATATAATTCTGTCATCTCATTCCATCTCTCCTGGGATGTGAATTATCCCTTTGTCCAGCATCTCTACATTGTATGAGCCAGACACCCACTGGTCACTTAGAGGCTGCTTCGGTTCCCAGATTGACTATTATGGTATCAAAGGCTTGTTCTCAAGTCACTCTTATTTTACTTCATGATGGCTCCAAAATGCAAGAGCAGTGAAGCTAGCACGTTACAATTGTTTTATTTTATTGTTATTATTATTAATCCTTTACTGTGCTTGATTTGTAAATTAAACTTGACCTAGGTAAGTAGGTATAGAAAAAACATGGTATATGTAGGATTTGGTACTATCTGTGATTTCAGCCATACACTGAGGATCTTGGAATGTGTTCTGTTAGGATAAGAGAAGATTACTGTGTATAAAAAATCCAATGAATTATATACTTTAAATGGGTGAACTGTACAGTCTGTGAATTATGTCTCATTAAAGCTGTTCTTGTTTTTTTTTAAGTGTAACACTTGCCACTCTTGCCATCATGGGGTTGTACAGATCATACGATATCATGGAAATGAATGTGTTTGGAAAACTCTGCAAAGACAAAACAATTGTGACCTTTGGTCTTTATTGTTATATATATATATATTTTTTTTTTTTTTTGG
>NW_003852409.1:26294483-26295517 GCF_000181295.1 Otolemur garnettii | reverse complement strand
CGAGGTGAGCAGATTGTAGGTAAACTGTGTGGTTGTTGGTCTAATTTGGCAAATCCTAAATCACAACTCCCTCCAGTATCCTGTTCTCCTGTTTGTTTGCTAGACCCTGTTTGGGGGCATGATCATACTGGGTCCTCATCCTAGCTCTCTCATCACTTGCTGTGTATCTTTGATTGAGTTGCTTAGCCTCTCTGGGCTTCAGTTTCTTCAACTGTGATAAGGGGTAATGATTGTTTTCTCCTATGTGTGATAACGATAGAATGAGGCCTGGGCTCACTCCTGTAATCCTCCCCTCTGGGAGGCTGAGGTGGGTGGATCACTGGAGCTCAGGCATTCAAGACCAGCCTGAGCAAGAGTGAGACTCTGTCTCTAAAAAATAGCCAGGTGTTGTGGTGGGCACCTGTAGTCCCAGGTACTTGGGAGGCTGAGGCAGGAGGATCACTTGAGCCCAAGAGTTTGAGGTTGCTATGAGCTGTGACACCACGACACTCTATTCAGGGCAACAGAGTGAGACTCTGTCTCAAAAAAAAAAAAAGGATGCAATGAGATTGATATGGTACATAGTGAAAGCCCAACTAATGTTGGCTTTTTCTGCCTTCGCATACCCCCATCCCTCAAGGAAAGCAAGGTCTGATCTTCAAGTTTCTTCCTGGCTGGACTAAGAACTAAGAAGCAGTGGAAAGAGTACTGTAGTTAGAGTCAGACACACCTAATTTGAAGTCACAGTTCTGGTTCGTGACCTGGTGCAGACTGTCTAACCCATACCTTCCAATGCCACCAGGGTTGTAGTGAGGTGAGGAGCACATGGGAGGATGGGCAAGAAACAGCTTAGAAACCTAGAAGGGCAGCAGGGCTGGTCACAACTGCCTTCCCAGCCACCATGTGACCTGATGCCCCTTGTCCCCCATCTGCCCCCTCTGGCTGCTCCTCACAGGTTCTCACATCCAGCTCCTTTCGACATACTTAGACAAGACCTGGCCAGGTCTCCCAGCCCTCAGGCTCCCTCTCTACATCCTCCCAGCAGATCTTTTCTT
>NW_003852409.1:26291788-26294172 GCF_000181295.1 Otolemur garnettii | reverse complement strand
AGGCGCTGAGCCAGCAGATCTTTTCTTAACCCAAAGCAGAGCCCAGTGAGCTAGTGCTCTTCTGTCTTCGGGTTGCCTGCAGTAAATTTGGTGCTCCCAAGGGACTGGGGAGGGTCCTCTCCATCCTTCCTCACTTAGAGATGGAGCTAGGGAGTGCTGGGCAACCTTCTTAAGCTCTCTGCACTTTAGTACCTCATCTGTAATTCATCAATGACAATAGCACATACTTTGTAGGTGGCTGGATAGGTTAAATGTCATCACGTGTGTAAAGAATTTAGATTGGAGTCTGACACATATTTGCTATAACTCCTGCTTATTCATTTATCTCCTCTGCAGAGGAATTCCCAGGTTCCTGCTGCAAAATGAGAACAGAGAGTCACTGCTGTGGGAGCCATTGCATGAAGGGGTAAGAGAGGAAGAGTGCTGTGGCAGCTGGTGGTAGAGAGGGACTGACTCCTCTGGGATGGCTCAGAAGAAGCCTCCCAGAGAGAGAACACTGGGCTGGGCCACGGAGGAGGTGGGGGAGAGGCCTGGAAGAGGGCAGGCCAGGGAGGGGAACAGCATAGGCAAAGGCACAGAGGCTAAGAGAGTGGGGTCCACACTTGGACTAGCGTCCCTGCCTGATCCCCTCCCACACATCTGGAACCTGCCCCTGGGCTCCTGCCTCAAGCATCTGTGACTCTCTGACTATAAGTATTCCTTCAGCCTGAGCCAGGAGTAGGCCATGGGTGGGCAGAAGTAGCAGCCAGGCACTGCCATCAGCCAAATGAGTGGGACAGGGGAAGTAAATACTACTGTGTCCTTTGCCCTCAGAATGGGACAGCTCTGAGTTGGGCTTCATCCCATTTTGCAGAAGTCTTCAGCAGGATGGAGCCCAGTTGCTCAGAATGGTAAGTGCTCCTGAAAGTAACTGTTAGTGCCTACCTCCCACATATGCCACCTGGCCCCCAGCCCTTTCCCCAGGAGCCACTTCCTGGGGAGTCCAGAAACTCAGCCTAAGACATCAAGTTCTGTAAGAGTTGCCTAGACAGGTCAGCTGTCCAGAATCCTTTTATCCATCCTTCTGGTACTGAGCTTTCAGTCCACAGCCAGCACTGGCTAGACACTGAGGGAGACTCAAAGAAGTGGATCAAAGAGTTCTGCAGGAAGCTTTTTGAAAAGGCAAGACATGTCTGGAAAAAAAGAGAAAGGAGAAAAAAACAGGAGAGGCACAGTTCACTTAGGGAAGAGTAACAAGTTTGGTACAGGAGACCCAGGGTGGTGCCACAGAGAGAGGAGGGGAATGAAAGCTGAAAGGATGAGGGGGGAGGCATTTGGACTCAGAGCCCCAGAGTGCCTGGTCTAGATGTTTCTGTAAATTCTAGGCAGTGGGGAACCATGGAAGGGTTTTGAGCAGTGGAGGGGTAGGAACAATTTCTGTGTTAGAAGGATTCCTTTGGCTCAAACGGAGGATGACAGGGCAGGGTGAGGCCCGAGTCAGGGAGGCCCGGGAGGAAGCTGCCGGTGTGGTCTCAGCTGGGCCAGCTGCAGTTCTGCGTGTCCAGCTCAGCCCTGGCTCAGCCAGCCTGGGCTCTCCTAAGACCTCCCCCAAGACTCTGGAGGGCCGGCTTCTCATAAATGCTTGGGACGCTTCCTGCCTTCCCTCCCTTCCTTTCAGACCTGTTTCCTGCTTGGCCTCCAAACCTATTCTCCTTCCTCCTACCTTCTCCCATTATCTTTGACTTCAGAATGTTTGCTTTGGCCCCCACTGTCTCCCGTCTGCTCTCTCCTGCGGTTAGTGGTGGATACTCAGCAAAAACTCTCCTTCCTGCAAGCCGGCTCAGACCCATTGGGGCAGGGATTGTCTTCTTTCTACTTTAAGTAAACAGAATCAGAGCAACTTTGGCCTTGGAAGGCAGACTTTGTCTTCTAACGACTTTCCTTCAAAACCACAAATGCATTTTGTCTCGATTTGAGGTGGTTCTCGCCTCTCGTCTCAGCAACCTCAGGGCGAGTGTGAAGCAGTATCTGGCAGCCCTCAGATTCAAGGCGGATGCTGTGCTTTTGTGAAAAGTCAATTTCTCTGCAAACCAGCCAAGAGGGCAAAGATAGCACAGTGCTCTATCCATTCAACAAACGTCTATGAGCCAGGCACTGAGCTAGGTGCTGGGGAGTCTGCTCTCTAGGCCCCTTTGGCCTGGTAAGGGAGATGGATAGGGAGCTGGCCATGTGAAAAGGTTATACAAAGTACTATGGGTTCTCAGAATGGATGTGTGCAGTCCACGCCCACC
This sequence comes from Otolemur garnettii, assembly GCF_000181295.1. NCBI lineage: Eukaryota > Metazoa > Chordata > Mammalia > Primates > Galagidae > Otolemur > Otolemur garnettii. The sequence continues at coordinate 26,291,902 of NW_003852409.1, read as the reverse complement.
TTGCATTTGCATAGTGCCAGAGTTATGAAACCCTGGGCAAGTTGCTGAATCTCCCTCTGCCTCAGTTTCCTCACCTACAACATAGAGATGATGAGTGGGTTTTTTGAGACAGAG
>NW_003852409.1:26286129-26291107 GCF_000181295.1 Otolemur garnettii | reverse complement strand
AAAAAAAAAAATGTTCATATCATCAGGTTTTCCCTTAAGGTATACAAATTCAGTGGTTTTTATTATATTCCCAAGGTTGTGTACCCATCACCGTTTCCAGGATATTTTCAATACCCTTAAAGAAACCCTGTACCCATTAGGTGTCACTCAAATTCCCTGCTCCAGGTGTCCACTAATCTACTTTCTGTCTTTCTGGATATGTTTATCTGGATGTTTCATCTAAATGGAATCTTACAGTATGTGACCTTTTGAGTCTAGTTTCTTACACTTAACATAATGCTTTCAAGTTTTATCCATGTGATAGCACATATCACAACCTCATTCCTTTTTATGGCTGAATAATATTCTATTACATGGATATACCACATTATCCACCCATCAGTTGAAGGACACGTGGGTTGTTCCCACTTTTTGACTATTATTAACAATGTTGGTATAAATACTCATGTAAAACATTTTGCTTAATTTTTTTGAGACAGAGTCTCACTCTGTTAGTTTGGGTAGAGCACCATGGCATCATAGCTCACAGCAGCCTCAAATTCATGGGCTCAAGAGGTCCTCCTGCCTCAGCCTCCCAAGTATCTGAAATTACAGATGCCTACCACAATGCCTGGATAATTCTTTTAGTTTTTTTTGTTTGTTTGTTTGTTTTTAGTAGAGATGGGATTTTGCTCATGCTTAGGCTAAGTCTTAAACTTCTGAGCTCAGGCAATCAACCCACCTTGGCCTTCCAGAGTGCTAGGATAGTAGGCATGAGCCACCACACCCAGCCCATGTAAAAGTTTTTGTGTAGACATTACATGTTTTTATTTCTCTTGAGTAGCTACCTAAGAGTGCCACTTCTGGGTCAAATAGTAACACTAGGCTTAACTTTTTGAGGAGCTGCCAGGCTGTTTCCCAAGGTGGCTGCACCAGCTATTCTTGACTCTAGTTCTCAAAACACTTTCTCACACACATTGCTACTCAGCCCCAACAGGAGCTAGGACAGTGCCAGGATGGAAAGAGACACCCAGAGTTCCAGGGCAGGTTAGTGGCAGTGCTGGTACCTGATTCACTTTGCTGCCTTAGGCACTGGGACCTTATGTTATGCTCCTAACAGATGAGACCCTTGCTCACAGCAGTTCTGTATCCAGCAGGTGGACAGACAGCCCTGGCTTATCCAGGCCCCCCCAGACAAGAGTCCCTTAGCCTCCTTCCTTCATCTCTGTCATCAGACACAGCCCCACATGGTTCCTGAGCCCCAGGCCAGCTATTCTTTAGCTGGCACAGAATAAAGGCAGGTATGGTCTAAGATGGCTATGCTGTCCCAGATGGATAGGTTGCCAGGATTGGAGCTCAGCCCGGGGGCTCTGCCTTTCTAGTGGTGGCCCTTGCCCCATTTCTCATCCACACCAGCTTCTTCCCCTTTTGCAGTCCACCTATTTACCCATTCCCTTATTCAGACCAGCATCTTTCCACTGCTGAGTTTCAGACCCTTCTATTGCTGCGCTAAAATGACCTTAAACTGTGACTTTAACCTTGCTGAAACTTAGTTTTCTCACCTGTCAGCCCTACCCCATATAGTAGCCTAGGAGCAGCCTAGGGTGGCAAATAGGGGTGTGAGATTGGTGTTCAGACAAAAGGATTGGTTTGAACGAGGCAGCACCTCTTCCTTACCAGCTGCATGACTTCGGGCAACTCACCTTACTTCTCTGAGTTTCTCTTTCACACTTCGGGGAATGGAGGTGCAGGTAAAGAGTTGAATACAGTAGCTGGCACAGAATAAAGACTCCATAACAAAGTGCTGTGGTCATTATTCTTTTTTCAGATTAAGGAAATTGACATAATACCCAAGAGCTATGATTTTTATCATTCCCTGCCTTTGTGTATGGGATTTAAGGACTGGAAGGAAAGTGACCTTGATTATTTCTCAGAGAACTTCAAAACACCTGCAGATCAAAGGTCAGAACAAGACGTGTCCCAGGGTGCTGGAAACTTTGGGCCAGGGTCAAGGTTTGAGTGAGCTCAATGTGAGGAACAGTGAAACCAGTTGAGTAGGAGAGCCTCTGGTGAATGCCAGAAACAGGGGCTTCTGAGTGCTGCAGGGCTTTTAGGCACCCTGATCCCTGCTGTGTAAAGCAAGATCTACTTAAAGTCCCGGGGACTGAGCTGCCACCATGGAGATGTAAGCTTCCTGGGCTGATAAGCCATGTTCCAGCAGCAAGTGTCACATGATCATGCAAGTAGGACACAAAGCTGAGGATGTTCTGTGAAGCCCAGAAGCCAATGGAGATCATGGCAGGCTTCCTGGAGGAGCTGGCTTTACAGAATGCCAGGATAGATGTGGTGAGGTCATCCATCTGGGAGGGAAGAAGGTTCATAGGCAGGGCCACAAAAGTTGCTTGAGGGAAAAGCAAGGAAATGCATCTTTCTGAAAAAAATCAATTTACTTTTGTCTTATTCAAGGGGATGCACTTTCATTGTGAAAAATATTTAGCAGGGAGGAGTTGTGAAAATACAGTTAAGGAAAGGAAGAAATGAAAAAAAAAAAAAGCCTCTGTATTCTCACTCCCCAGAGGTAACTAGTACTTTTTCTTCTACTTTTTTCCTCTATGCCAATATATTACATATGCTTTTTTCCTTTTTTTAGCCAAAAAAAAAAAAAAAAGTATCATACACCTACTGTTTGTGACCTACTTTTAAAAACATATCATGGACTCTGTTCACTGTCATTAAATATGCTTCTTCACTACTATTTAATGACTTTGTAGTATTCTCTCAAATGAATGGAACATAATTTATTTAAGTAATTTTCTATTCTTGGATATTTAAGTGGTTTTCAATTTTTCAGCATCATAAGCATCTTCGTAAATGAATATCCTTGTAGCTGAAACTCTGTGCACATCCTTAATTATGTCCTTGGGATAAATTTCTAGAAAAGGAATTGCTATGATAAAGGGTATGCAGATTTTAAGGAATTTTGAGGCATATTGTCAAATTGCTCCCAGAAGGCTTGTAAAGATTTCTGCTCTTACTAGAAGGGTGCCTGTTTTCTTGCATTTTGTGCTACCAGTGGGTATGATCATTTTTCCTTGAATTTGATAAATTGAAGACCAGAATTGATGAACCCAAGTTTCCTGATATCTAAAATGGATGTAATAATAATGGTCTCTCTCATGGGTTTATTGTTGCAATCAAACCACATAATGGATGTGATGTGCTTAAGAAGAAAATCTGATTTACAGTTAGGAAGCCCTGTGTGTCAAGATTGAAAACATAGTTGGGAGTCAGCTTTATAAAGGGCTTTGTTTATGTTCCCTTTAACTTTAATACATGCTTGTAAAAATGGAAACAATCCACAGTTCTGATGATAAAAAGTGAAAGTGTTCCCTGCAATTTTCTCCCCAGAGATTAGATGTGTGTCCTACTAGGTCTTGTCTTATATTTTGACAAACCTGTGTCTAAAGCATTGTTGCTGAGTGCAAAGTGGAATCCTATATAGCATTTTAGTGTTGTCTCAGAACACACCATTTTACCTTACTCTTTTTGTCATCTGCTTGGATTGTATGGCTGGATAGAGCTAATTTGCTTATTTTTGTCCCAAAGGATACGGTAACAACACATCCTTGTACCCATTTCCTTGCACACCTGTGCTGGAATTTCTATACTTTAAGCTTCCCAATGGAATGCGAGGTCATAGTGGGTTGACATTGCCAGACGGCCAAATTGCTGCTCTTCAAAGAGACTGCACCTATTTCTTCTTCTAGAACCAGGATAGGAGTGTGTGGAGGGCTAGGAATTTCAGAGTCTGGGAATTAGGACAGCCCTTCAGTGGCCTAGCCCCGGTCAGAAACAGCCCCTGTCTCCCCTGAATTCTCAACTCTTAAAGTTCTAACCAGAACCCAAAGTGAAGCCTGGATCTGTCTCCATCATCAGCTGCTTGCTGTCCTCTGCTGAGACACAAGCCACAAAGGAATCTTTTTCTTGTTAATTAACTGGGGTTTCATTAAACACCTTAGCAGCTAGCCAACTGCTCTGACCCAGACATTCCTGGGAGACATTTTGATGAGAAATTTTGTATTTTAATTTATACATCTTCAATGAAAGCTTGAGAGTGTGTGCTCCATAATAAAATATTAAATTATCTGAGAGACACAGTTCTCCAATAATAAACATCTATAAAGCCTTTACTCTCTGCCAGGCCCTGGCCTCGGCACTGGGGAGGCAAATGTGAACACGAAGGTTCTGCCTTAAGGACTCAAAGTGTAGCAGAGGCACAGGGAACACACACAAATGAGGACAAGGGGTGAGCGTGGTGTTATGGGGCACAGGGATAGACCAAAGTGCTCTCTTTGGGGAAATAGGAAAATGGACACTGAGCTGAATCTCAAAAGGTCAGAAAGCCTTTGCCAGGTGAAGAAGAGAGAAGGGATTCCAGGCAAGGGCGATTGTGTGGGTAAAGTTCTTACATCTGAAAGGGAAACAGCAATTGGAAGTCAGTATGATTAACACACCAGTCACAGGGTCAGAGAGAGGCCTGGGGGATCCACTGGAGGTGTGGCTGGAAAAGATGGTTGCGGTAAAACCATCAGGAAGGGCCTGAGGAACTTGAGGTTGCTCTGAGCTAGGCTAAGGTCATTGCACTCTAGCTTGGGCAACAAAATGGGACTCTGTCTCAGAAAAAACCCCTAATTAACCAACAAACATAGTTTAAAGATATTATGCCCACTTGGTGTGTGACACACCTCTTGGAGGCAAGACACAATTGTAAGAGGGACTTTGCCTAACAACTGTAATCAGTGTAACCTGGTTTCTTATACCTCAATGAATCCCCAACAATTAAAAAAAAAAGATATTATTTTTTTTCAATAAGGCAGCAGTATGCCCAGATTTAAGTATCAAAGGCTTTAAAAAACAAAAATCCTCTTTATAACCTCTATGAATGCCATAAGCAATCCTCCTCCCTTAGCCTCCAGAGTATCTGGGATTACAGGTGCCC
>NW_003852409.1:26281609-26284230 GCF_000181295.1 Otolemur garnettii | reverse complement strand
TTGAGGCCAGGAGTTCAAGATCAGCTCAGTAAGATAGGGAGAGCTGTCTCTACAAGTAAAAAAAAAATTAGCCAGGTGTGGTGGTGTGCCCTGTAGTCCCACCTCCTTTGGAGGATGAGGCAGGAGGATCACTTAAGCCGAGGAGTTTGAGGTTGCCATGAGCTATGATGATGCCACTACACTCTATTCCCAGCAACAAAGCAAGACCCTTTCTCAAAAAAATGCAAAGTAAGGCAGCATTGTGATTTTTTCTTTTTTTTAAGAGACAGTCTCACTTTATTGCCCTTGGTAGAGTGCTGTGGCATCATAGCTCACAGCAACCTTCAGCTCTTGGGCTTAGGTGATTCTCTTGCTTCAGCCTCCCGAGCAGCTGGGACTATAGGCACCCACCACAATGCCTGGCTATTTTTTTGTTGCAGTTTTGCTTAGGCCGGGTTTGAACCTGCCACCCTCAGCATATGGGATTGGCGTCCTACTCACTGAGTCACAGGTGCCACCCAGCATTGTGATTTTTTTTAGCCCAGTAGTTCCTAACATTCTAGCTCCAGGGACAGGTATCATGGAAGACAATTTTTGCACAGAACTGGCTGAGGGGCAGGGATGGTTTCAGAATGATTTAAGCCCACTACATTTATTGTGCACTTTATTTTTATTTATTTATGTATTTGTTTATTTTTGATACAGAGTCTCAAGTTGTCACCCTGGGTAGAGCATCACAGCTCACAGCAACCTCAAACTCTTGACCTTAAGCTATTCTCTTGCCTCAGCCTCCCAAGTAGCTGGGACTACAGGCACCTACCTCAATGCCCAGCTATTTTTTGTTGCAGTTGTCATTGTTGTTTTAGGTGGCCTGGACTGGATTTGAACCCACCAGACTTGGTGTATGTGGCTGGTGTGATAACCACTGTGCTACGGGTGCCAAGCCTATTGTGCACTGTATTTCTCATTAAATAAGTTATCATGCTGAGTTGTTTTATATTATTACATTGTAATATGTAATGAAATAATTATACAACTCACCAAAATCCAGAATCATTGGGAGTCCTGAGCTTTCCTACAACTAGATGGTCCCATTTGGGAGTAATAGAAGACAGTGAGCCCTGAAGTGTGCTGCTGATGTCCTCAACTCCACCTTAGATCACCAGCCATTAGATTCTCATAAGGAGCATGCAACGTAGGTCCCTCACATGCACAGTTTACAGCAGGGTTCACACTCCTGAGAATCTAATGCTACTGCTGATGTGCTAGGAGATGAAGCTCAGGAAGTGATGGGCAATAGGGAGCGGCTGTAAATACAGATGAAGTTTCACTTGCTTGTTGGCTGCTCACCTCTGGCCTTGCAGCCCAGTTCCTAACAGGCCACAGACTGGAACCAGAGACTAGGAGATGGGGACTGAAGTTTTGGCCTATGAACTTTAGAAGATAAAACTTACTAGTATACTGGCTCGGGTGCCTATAGTTCAGTGGGTAGAGTGCCAGCCACATACACAGGAGTCGGTGGGTTCAAACCCAGCTCAGGCCTTCCAAACAACAATGACAACTACAACCAAAAAAATAGCCTGGTGTTGTGGTGTGCACCTGTAGTCCCAGCTACTTGGGAAGCTGAGGCAAGAGAATCACTTAAGCTCAAGAGTTTGAGGTTGCTGTGAGCTGTGATGCCATGGCACCCTACCAAGGGTGACATAGTGAGACTCTGCCTCAAAACACACACACACACACAAACACACATAAAAAAAAACTTACTAGTATACAATATGTACTGGCAACAATGTGCTAAGATAAATACTCGTATATCCCAAATTTGAGTATGATTCTATTTAGCCTTTCCGAACAGCAATTCACGAATCTATATCAGAATTTTTTCTCAATAAAGCTGATTTTAAAGATGCATAATTCTTGGATAGCTTATGGAATAACTAAGGAATTATGTACAGGTATATAAGTAATATAACTTATTCCAGCAAATTTCTTTAAAAACACTAGTAAAAAGTTGTTTAAAATAATGCTATTAGGCTGGGCGCAGTGACTCATGCCTGTATTCATAGTACTTTGGGAGGCCAAGGTGGGTGGATTACCTGAGCAAGAGTGAGACACCATCTCTAAAAATAGCCAGGTGTTGTGGTGGGAGGCTGTAGTTCTAGCTACTTGGGAGGCTGAGGCAAGAGCATTGCATAGAGCCCAGGAGTTTGAGGTTTCTGTGAGCTATGATGCCAGGGCACCCTACCAAGAGTGACAAAGTGAGACTCTGTCTCAAATAAATAAATAAAGTAAAATAAAATAAAATAATGTTATAGAACTATATCTATGGGTGTGTAAATGTGTAAAATATATTGCTGAATTTTGAAATATAGATTAAAAAACTTGCATTTACTATAATCTTTTAAAAATTATTTATTAATATTTTTATGTATGCCAAATGTAGGTATATACATACATATGTGCACATATTGGTAATATAGCATATAACATGCAAATATTAGTTATATTTCATTAGGTGGGATTACTGCTATTTTAAAATATCTCCAAAATAATCATCTCAAAACCAATTTTAAAAAAGTTTTATAGACTTTTAAATACAGATTAAAATAATTTTTCTTTGGATATAGAGTCTCACTCTGTCA
>NW_003852409.1:26276798-26280029 GCF_000181295.1 Otolemur garnettii | reverse complement strand
ATAGTGATGGTTTTATGGGTGTATACATATGTCAAAACAGATCAAGTGGTATATATTCAATATGTATATGTGCAGCTTATGGCATATTAATTATAGTTCAACAAAGCTATAAAAAGAAATTACTTGCCCACAGGTTTTAAACTCCCTCTTAGTCTTTAAACTCCTTATTAGCCTTCTCTGGTACAAAGTATGAGTATGAGTAAGTGATTCACACAGGGCAGTGACCTCCCGTCTCAGAAAGAGCCACAGAAACTCCAGGAAAGGTGCCAGTCAATAGGGAATCTGGAGATGGTCTCCGAACAAGTCCAGGGAGGGAGCCAGAAGTTGAGGTCAAGCCCAAATCTGGGTGTCCCATCACTGGGAAAGGGTAGATACCCCAATTTAGTTTTCCCAGTCTGAAAATTGGAAAAATAATAACTACTTTATTATTGTTGAGGATTAGGTGAGCCTCAAACAGTGCCTGATCTATTGGAGGTGCTAAGTGTTCTTATTGAGTCTTATTGGTTGTGACTAGCTATAGTGATCAATCAGGCAGGGTTGCCTCTGGTATAAACCTTTGGTTAACTTGGATTTGGGTTGACTGCTTTGGGTCATCCCCGCTTCCTAAGAGACCTATCTTATCCTTTGTCCCCTTTCACTCAGATGTTGGATGCCCTTCACCCCTTAACCTTTCGTGCAGTGCTTAAAACCTCTGCCAATTTCTCTATGTTCTTTTGCAAAGCTGTGTTTCTAAAACCTCCTCTCTCCTAATGACAGAGAGGCACATATGTTGCACCTTATGCTTCTATTTAGAGTTGGGATTTGAAAAAAGAGTGTGCACATACATGGATGGACAAGCATGCTTGAGTGGGCTTGTGGTTTTGAACACGTGTGTGTGCATGCATAACCCACATAGTTGTGCATTTATACATATTCACGAACACGTGAGCTTCTGATTGACTTTCAGGGCATAACAATGAGTTTGTGTTCAGAAGGTATACACACACACTTGTAAGCCTACATATGGGCCCCTGACCACTCATGTGTTTGTGTGTGTGTTGTAGGGTGCATTTAGGTTCATGTGCATGTTTGCCCTTGTGTGCTTTTGTGTGTCTGTGCGCACAAGGTGTGAGTTTGCCTCCCATCATGCCCCAGGAGGCACCAAGGCAAGCGCAAACTACAGGGAACAAAGGAATAATCTGCATAATTTAGCCTTTGATCTCTGTCACCCCCTGAATCCTCCCTTGCTTTCACTCCCGCTGCCAAGCTGTTTCCTAGCCCTGTGGACTCCATCTTTGAACTTTGTCTTGTAGAAGCCTCTAGGAGGTAAAAGCATTTATTGAGCACCTATGGTGCTCAGATACCTACAGCAGATACTTTACATACACTCTCAAACCCTTGCAGCAATCCTGCAAAGTGCAGATTGTCTCACTTGACATTCAAGGAAGCTGAGGGTCAGGGGCATTAAGCCATGTGCCTAAGGGATGAAGTCAGAATTTGCACGAAGTTCTCAAAGGCTATGTCTTTCCACTCCATCCTGCTGTCTTCCTGGAGCGTGCCCAGCTGCCAGGTACTGGGAAGTTGAAACTACAGCCAGAGCTCCTGGGGAAAAAGATGCCCTGCAAGATGCAGTCTGGTGTGGAAGCAAAGGGGGTATGAGCAGAGAATCATCAGCAATCACTCAGTTTTCAAGGAAAGCAGGGCAGAGAAATCTCAGGTGTAGTGTCTTACATTGTCCATGAATGGAATGAACAGAGCAAGACATGGACCAGAAGCAGAAACAGCTGAGATGAAAAATTATCATCCTTGCCACCCCTGCCTTCAGGACCACGGACAGATTACACCAACTTCCTAAGCCTCAGCTTTCTCATCTGTAAAATGTGTGTTTTCTGGCCGGGTACAGTTGCTCAGGCTGTAATCCTAGTACTCTAGGAGGCCGAGGCGGGTGGATTGCCTGAGCTCACAGGTTCGAGACTAGCCTGAGCCAGAGCAAGACCCCCCTCCCATCTCTTAAAAAAAAAAACAGCTGAGCATTGTAGCAGTTGCCTGTAGTCCCAGCTACTCAGGAGGCTGAGACAAGAGAATCGCTTGAGTTCAAGAATTTGAGGTTGCTGTGAGCCGTGACACCATGGTACTCTACCAAGGGAAACAAAGTGAGACTCTGTCTCAAAAAAAAAGTGTGTTTTCCTAGGTATTTCATTTTATTTGAAGCTGTGGAGAAGGGAATAGTGTCTTTGATTAGCTTCTCATCTTGGCTATTATTGGCATTTACAAAGGCTACTGATTTGTGGACATTGATTTTATATCCTGAGACATTACTGTATTTTTTGATCACTTCCAGGAGTCTTGTGGTTGAGTCTTTGGGGTTCTATAAGATCATATTGTCAGCAAAGAGGGAGAGTTTAGACTGCACTAGACTGTTTATTGCAGCTCAATTTACAATTGCCAAGTTGTGGAAACAACCTAAATGCCCACCAATACAGGAATAGATTAACAAACTGTGGTGGATGTAGACTATGGAATACTATATAGCCATGAAAAAGGATGGTACCTTTACATCTTTTTTATTAATTTAGGTGGAGTTGAAATACATTATTCTTAGTAAAGCATCACAAGAATGGAGAAGCAAGAATCCAATGTACTCAATTCTGATATGAGGATAAATGATGCTGGTACATGGTGGGGGGAGATGTAATGGGGGAGAGAGAGGAAAGGAGGGAGGGGAGTGTAGGGCCATGGTGTGTGACATACCTCTTGGGTGTGGGACACTATCAATAGAGGGACTTCACCCAGCAAACACAAGCAGTATAAACTGGCTCATCGTACTCTCAATGATTCCCCAACAATAATTTTAAAAAAGTATGTTTTCACTAGTCCATTGTTTTTTCTTTGTTTGTTTTTGAAACAAAGTCTCACTCTGTTGCCCCTAGTAGAGTGCAGTGGCATCATAGCTCACAGTAACTCCAAACTCTTGGCCTCAAGTGATCCTCTTGCCTCAGCCTCCCCATTAGCTGGGACTATAGGCACCCAACACAATGCCTGGCTAGGTTTTTCTATATTTAGTAGAGATGGGGACTTGAAGTCTAGCTCTTGCTCAGGGTGGTCTCTGAACTCCTGAGCTCAAGCAATTCACCCTCCTCAGGCTCTCAGAGTTTTACAAGTCCATTATTAAGACTGGTATTTGGGCTCGGCGCCTATAGCTCAACCGGCTAAGGCGCCAGCCACGTACACCTAAGGTGGCGGGTTCGAATC
>NW_003852409.1:26258379-26274664 GCF_000181295.1 Otolemur garnettii | reverse complement strand
AAAAAAAAAAAAAAAGAAAGAAAGATAAAAATACATATCCAAATAAAAACTTGTACTCAAATGTTCATAGAAGAATTATTCACAATCACGAACAGTGGGAACAGCCCCAATCTCCACCTACTGATGAATGAATAAACAAAATTCGGCATATCCATACAATGGAGTGTTATCCAGCCAGTAAAGGAATGAAATACTATCATAACCATAATGAGATATCACTTCACACCTCCTAGTGTGGCTAACATTAAAAAAAATGGAAAACTAGCACTCTGGTAGGCCAAGGTGGGTGGATTCTCTAAGCTCACAGGTTCAAGACTAACCTGAGCAAGAGCAAGACTCCGTCTCTAAAAATAGCCGAACACTGTGGTGGGCACCTATAGTCTCAGCTACTTGGGAGGCTGAGACAAAAGAATCACTTGAGCCCAAGGGTTGAGATTGCTGTCAACTGTGATATCACGGCACTCTACCAACGGTGACAAGTGAACTCTGTCTGAAAAAAAAAAGGCAAAAATAGCCTTGAGGATTTAGAGAAATCAGAATCCTCCTGTGTTGCTGGTGGGAATGTAAAATGGTGTGGCCACAGTGGAAAATAGTGTGGCAGTTCCTGAAGAAATTAAGCACAGAACTACTATATGACCCAGAATTTCCACTCCTGAGTGCACAGCCAAAAGAATTAAAATCAGGGACTTGAACAAGTATTTGTAACCAACGTTCATAGCAGCATTATTCGCAAGACCCATAAGGTAGAAATGACCCAAGTGTCCATCAACAGATGAATGGATAAACAAAATGGCACATGTATGTAATGGAATATTATTCAGATGTCAAAAGGAATGACATCTTGACATATGCTATGATATGGATGAACCCGAAAACACTATGCTAAAGTGAAATAAAACAGACACAGAAGAATAAATATCATCTGATTCCAATTGCATGAAGTACCTAAAATAGGTGACTTCATAGAGACAGAAAATAGTATAAAGGTTACCACGGGCAAGAGGGAGGGAGAAACGAGGAGCTATTTACTTGGTACCGAGTTTATGTTGGGGATTATGAGAAATTTTGGGCTATAGACAGTGGTGATGGTTATATAATGGTGTAAAAGTATCCAGTATCACTGAATTGTACACTTACCAAAGCTTAAAATGCCAAATGGTTTGTGTTATTTACCATGACTTTAAAAAAGAATGAAGAACCAATACGTGCTGCAGCATACAGGAAACTTGAAAACATTATTCTGAGTGAAAAAGGACAGTCACAAAACACCACATATTGTATGATTCCATTTATATGAAATGTCCAGAATAGGCAAATCCATAGAGACAGAAAATAGATCAGTGGTTGCCAGGGGATGAGGGGAGAGAAGGATGGAGAATGTAAAGGTTAAAATCCAAAGAAAGGACTTCTAGGATTAAATAGAAGTGATGGTTATATAATTTTGTGGATATTCTAAAATCCACTGAAGTGTACGCTTTATTTATTTTTTTTATTGATCTTTTTTTGAGACAGTGTTTCACTCCGTTGCCCAGGCTAGAGTGCCATGGAATTGGCCTAGCTCACAGCAACCTCAAACTCCTAAGTTCAAGCAATCCTCCTGCCTCAGCCTCCTGAGTAGCTGGGATTACAGGGGCCACTGTAACAACACCTGGCTATTTTCCTATTTTAGTAGAAACAGGGTCTCACTCTTGTGAGGCTGGTCTTAAACTCCAGAGCTCAAGTGATTCTCCTGCCTCGGCCTTCCAGAGTGCTAGGATTACAGGTGTGAGCCACCATGCCCAGCCTGAACTAAACACTTCAAAAGAGTAAATGGTGTGGTATATGAATTACATCACAATTAAAAAACAGTCTTACCTTCTAGGTTGTCATAAAGTTTAAATGAGATAATTTGTATATATCTGCTAGCACAGAGCCTATCTTGTAGGAAGCAATTCAAATAATTGCTAGCTATTATTAATATTACCATTATTAGTATTGCTATTATTATTATCACTATTGTCATTATTATTAATATTTGCTTGTGATTTTAGTCTGCTCACCTTTCCAGAGGTTCCAACTCATCTGCAAACAAGAACAGTATTTCCTTATTTTATTGATTTTTGAGCCAGACTTTGTTGCCCCAGGCTCATGTGCTGTGGTGTCATAGCTCACAGCAACCTCAAACTTCTGGGCTCAAGCAATCCTCCCGCCTCAGCCTCTGGAGTAATTGGGACTATAGGCACCTTCCATGACACCGCTATTTTTTCTATTTTTTGTTTTTTTTTAGTAGAGATAGGGTCTCACTCTTGCTCAGGTTGCTCTTGTACTCCTGAGCTCAAGCAATCCACCTGCCTTGGCCTCACAGAGTGCTGGCTTATAAGCGTGAGCCACTGTGCCCAGCCAGTAATTCCTCATTTAGTTAGGGTTTCCTAGTCACAGGCAACAGAAACCTAACTCTGGCTCACCAGTGAAAAAGGTGATGAGTGACTTAGAGGGGAAGAAAAACAACCAGACTTAGAAAGGAAAGGCCCAAGGGACAGAGTCTAAAGAGAAGTGTAACTGAGTAGCCGTGGAGTGACAGGGGAAACAAGAGGTCTTGGGTCAGGTCCTAGGGTGAATCTAGTTCTGCCCAATCTAGCACGCCCTTGCTTTGCTGCCTTAGTTTGTCCATCTGAACAGCTCTTACCATGGTGCCTAATACTCATAAAATCCCAATAAATATTATAATTATTGTCAGGGCCTTGTCGTTGGATGACTCAACTTCACCCATTTTTTGAGCACATATGGCTCTGCTTAAGGTTCAAATCCCTAAAGAGTTTGATGACCGTGTCTTGCCCAAGAGAGGGCAGGACGTTTTGATTGACAGCCTCACTGGCCTACAAGTGTCGGGGTATGAGGGATGAGACACAAAAGAGAATCCAGAAGAATGGAGAGAAAAACAACTCAGGTCCCCTGCAAATAGCCTCACACAATGTTGTTAGGAGAATCAGAGATAGTATGTGCAAAGTGCCTGGCATATAATGGGCCCTTAATTACCAGGATACTTATTTTCAGCTTTCTCTATTAGGAGGTTTTAGAATTTTCATTATCATTGCCATATAGGTTTGGGAAGGATTATAAAAGGCTTTGAATACCATATTAAGGCATCAGCACTTTATTCTGAGAAATAGGCAGGAAGAATCATCTCCTGACTACCCCAGGGTGCACTCAGAGTCCCTGAGGATTGGCCTGCTTTCCCTAAGCTTCCCAGCCATGTGACCGCGAATGTGGGCAACTTAGCAACTTACTTAACACTCCAGGCCTCAGATCCCCTGGGGATAAAATGCAGTTACATTTTGGGTTGCTGTGGGCATTAAATGAGATAGCATCAAGTATCTTGAACAGTGGTAAATGCTCAATAAATCATAGCAGTTATTATACACAAAATGAAGTTAAAAAGCTCCACTGCACAGGCTAATGGGACGATTAACTGGGATCAAAAAGACTAGAGCACTTTCGCACACAGAACAGTGCCATGTCTTGGAGAGATTTCTCCTTGCCCGTGTTCACTGTTGGCCATAAGAAACACCTTGAATCAAATTGTTGCTTTTCCCATAAAATAAAGAAACAATAAAGGCACACATTTAATAATAACATGGAGCCTGATTCAGAAATATCAAAATATGAAAAGGGTGAATCTCAGAACTGAGGAAATAAAATATTAATAAATGGATGTTTCAAATAATTAATGTTCTCATAGAGTCTGTTACCAATTTCCCAAAACTTTGAACACAGTATCACTTACTTAATGCTAAATGGGCACAGAGCATAATTTAATCTTTCCTTGAAACGTTAGAATTTCCTTGAAGGCAAGATCAGCAATTTAAAAATACACTTTGGATCCTCTAGCCCAATGGTTCTCAATGCTGGCTATAGATTAGCATCCACTTGGGAGCTTTTAAAAAATACCGTTGCCCGGGTCCCATTTCAGATAAATTAAATCTGAGTCTCGGAAGGAGGCGCCTAAGAAGCCTGAGCCCTGGAATTTTTTGAAGCTGGGCAGGTGATTCTGATGCCCAAAGTGTCTGATAACTGTTCTTCCCAGCAGGGGCCTAACCCAGAGAGAGTGCCACAGGTATTTGGAAATAAGGCTAAAGAGATATGCAAAGTGCTGGGCAAGGTGGCTCATGCCTGTAATCCTAGACCTCTGGGACGCCAAGGGGGGTGGATCCCTTGAGCTCAGGAGTTCCAGACCACCTTAAACAAGTGCAAGACTTCATTTCTACTAAAAAACAGACAAAAAAAAAATTAGAGAGGTACTATGGCAAGTGCTTATAGTCTCAGCTCCCCAGCTACTTGGAGGCTCAGGCAAGAGGATCACTTGAGCCCAGGAGTTTGAGGTTATTGTGAGCTAAGCTGAGGCCATAGCATTCTAGCCTGGGCAACAGAGTGAGACTCTATCACAAAACAAACAAACAAACAAACAAAAAAACTCAAAAAATAGTATGCAGAGGCTCACTGTTGTCCTATACTGACTTTTAACAAATTCGTTAGTCCAGTGAGAATTCAAGTAGGGATGACCATTCTGGTGACCTGTGGAGCTGAACTGGTGTTGGCAAGACTGGATGAAGAAAACCTAGAATGGAGGCCACTGGAGCCAGGCAGGTTATAGCGTTATTCTTACTGCATAGCAAAACAGCCCCCAAATGGAGTGGCTTCAAACAAGGATTTATTATTTCTCATGATTCTGTGGTTGGCTGGCCAGTTTTTCTACAGGTCTCTCCTGTCTTCCCTTGTGTGGTTGCTTTCAGCCTGTGGGTTTGACTGGGGGCTGGGTTCACCTACAACAGCTGGGTCTCTCTCCAGCCCCGTCTTTTTTTTTTTTTCTTTGAGACAGAGTCTCACTTTGTCACCCTGGGTAGTTTGTCGTGGCATCATAGCTCACAGCAACCTCAAACTCTTGGGCTTAAGCAACCCTCTTGCCTCAGCCTCCTGAGTAGCTAGAATGACCAGCGCCTGCCACAACACCTGGCTAGTTTTTTTAAAGATGGGATCTCGGCTCGGCGCCTGTGGCTCAAGCGGCTAAGGCACCAGCCACATACACCTAAGGTGGCGGGTTCAAATCCCCAGCCTGGGCCCACCAAACAACAATGATGGCTACAACCAAAAAATGGCTGGGGGTTGTGGCAGGCGCCTGTAGTCCCAGCTACTTGGGAGTCTGAGGCAGGAGACTCACTTGAGCCCAGGAGTTGGAGGTTGCTGTGAGCTGTGATGCCATGGCACTCTACCCAGGGGGATAGCTTGAGGCTCCGTCCTCAAAAAAAAAAAAAAGATGGGATCTCACTCTTGCTCAGGCTGGTCTCAAACTACTGAGCTCAGGTAATCCACCTGCCCTGGCCTCCCAGAGTGCTAGGATTATAGGTGTGAGCCATGGTGCCCAGCCCTTCCAGCATGGTCTTTCATCTTTGATTTCTTTGGAGAATGCTAGACGTAAGGCAGCATTCTAAGAGACTGGAGGTAGCAACTGCAAGGTCTTTTAAGGCTTGCCTTGGAAGTCATAAAATGGTTAATTCTGTCTGGTTCAATTGGCCAGAGCAGGTCACAAAATGAGTGTAGGGTCAATGGCTGGGGAAATAGGCTCTGCCTCTTGATAGAAGGCAAGGCAAATTCACATTGCAGAGGGGTGTGCATTTGATAGGAGGAATTTAGGCCATTTTTTGGACTCTATCCTAGAGATGGAAAATGTCGAAGCCTGGCCTACAGCAGGGGCAATACAGAGAAGTCAGTGAAGTAGCCATTCATTCAATAAATATTTATTGACTCCTATATAGCAGGCACTTTCCCACACACTGGGAAGAAAGCTGTAAACGACAATGACAGAGTATTGCCCTTGTGGTGCTAACAATCTAGGGGATGGAGGAGGCAGGCAAAAAAAGCAAATCAATATAACATATAATGGGAAATTCATAAGTGCTTATGAAGAAATACAAAGCAGGCTAAGGGATTAGAGAGTGCTATTTAGATGGGATTTTTCTTACTCAAGGAAGGAAGGCGTCTTTGAGTAAGAAAAATCTGAGCAGAAATCTGAATGAGGTGAGAGTGAGCCATGCAGATATTGAGAGGTTGGGAGAACAATGTCTGGGGCAGAGAGATCGGCAAGTACAAAGGCCCTGAGGCAGAAGTCTGGTTTATCTATTTGAGAAACAGCGAGGAGTTCAGTGTGGCTGGAGTACAGCAAGAAAGGGAGAGAGTAAAACATGGTAAGATGGGGGAGGCAGGCAGGAATCAAAGCTTGTGAACTTTATAGGCTATGAGAAAGATTTTGGATTTTATTTCAAGCATAGCCCACTGCAGCCTTGACTTCCTGACCTCAAGTGATCTTTCTGCCTCAGCACTCCCACTGGTTGGGACTACAGGTGAATGCTACCATGCTTGGCTAATTTTTAGTTTTGTTTTATAGAGATTTTTTTTTGGGGGGGGGTAGGCAGTGTCTTTCTGCTTTGTTCTTCTAGTCTTGAACTCCTGGCCTTTAGTTATCCTCCTGACTGGGCCTCCCAAAGTGCTGGAATCCCAAGTGTGAGCCACCACACCTAGCCCTGATTAGCTATTGGATTAAAAAAGATTGAAAGCAGGGAGGCCAATTGAGAGATTATTGCTTGGGCAACAGTTGTGGCAAGAAAAGTGGTGAATGAAGGTTAGCTTCTAGGCATATTTTGAAAGCAGAGCCAGTAGAATTTCCTGAAATTCTCAATGTCGGGTATATTAAGAAGATACTCAGAGCTTTTGGCTAGAGCAACCAGGTGAATTATGGTCCCGTTACTGGGATGTGGGAGAACCAGTGAAAGGAGTAGATGAGCAGGGGGAAATCACAAATTTGGTTTCAGATAGTTGAGTGTGAAATGTCTTTTAGACTTCCAAGAGACAGTGCCAGGTAGGCTGTCAACCATTGAGTCTTGAGTTCAAGGTGGGGTGCAGATAGAAATTTAAATGTTATCCCTGGTTACCAAATCCTGAGACTGGGTGAATTACTTAGGGAGCGAGTTTGACAGACTGAGCCCTGGGGCACTTCAACGTTAAAGATAGGAATGAGGGGCAGGACCCAGTCAAGGAGACTGAGAAGGTGTGGCCACTGAGGTAGAAAGATAAGGAGTGGGTATGGAGTTCTTGATGCCCAGGAAGAAAGTATTCCCAGAAGAGAGTTCGTGAGAGCCACAGAGATTAATAATGCTGATTGCTACCAGGAGTCAGGTAAGCAGAGGCAGAGACAGAACTGACCCTTTTAATATGGCAACATGAGATCCCTGGTGACCTTGACAGTGTTAAATAAAGCAGAGTAGAGTGGTGTGAGCAGACAATAAGATAATTACAGAGAAATGAAGCTCTGCATATGTGCATGTGAGTGTATAGAAAGTAGTGAGTATTTGTTCATTCGTGGAAATATTTACTAGAAAGGGCAAATTATCAATGAGGCAGGAGAAAGGAGGATAATGGCAGGAACAAATACCATGGGATCCAGTGGCCATGGGGAGCAGCCAGCCTTAGGCAGCAGTGAGGACAGTTCCTCCATGGTATCAGAGTGAAGGCATAGTATATGGGCTTAGAGGCAGGTGGATTGAAAGATTTGGCAGTAGAGGATGTGGAGAGCCAGGGGCCATTTGGAAGGTAGAAGGAGGGATGAAAGCAGTCACTTTAGGATTTAAATTGTCTCTCTGTAAGCCTAGAGACCATCTCTTATCAACAATCTCTGCCAATACCGACTCTGTGCCAGGGCCAGCACCAAGCAGAGGGATACACAGATGACTCACCCAGCATCCCTGCTAGTGAGAAGTTCACAGTCTCGGAAGGGAGACAGACCTATAAACTGACAACTTCAGTACAATGTGCTAATAATAAAGACATGTACAAAGTGTTTTGAGAACAAAGAGGGAGTGAGAAACTCTGCCTGGAGAGGTCAGAGAACGCTTCACAGAGGTGACATTTAAATTAGGCTTCAGGCAGGACTGGAACATTATCAAGCTTGCTAGGAAGGTCATTCAAGGTGGAAAGAATAGCATGTGAAAGCCACAGAGATGAGAAAGATGCTTCCATGCTTTCTGCCTGGAACACCTGTCTCTTTTCTTCTTTCTGCTCCCCCCTTCCCCATTCCCAAGCTGTCATCTCTCAGGCTTCCTTTAGGACATTTTTCTTTTGGGGAAGTTTAATAAACTTCCGTTCAGCCTGTACTGAGTCATGACAAAGGTGTGTTTCACACTTAAACAAACGTCTCAGATGTTATTTTTTGCACTTGAAGAATGAGCTATTTTTAAAGAAATTCAAACTTACTGGGACCCAGCAAGGACGATTTCTATGACCTGTTTTTAAGAAGTGAGCTTTGCAAAGGAACATAGCAAAGCAGTGGCGGAATCAGAGGACCTGGCAATTCTTTTCTTTCAATGTATCAGTGAGCCAGTGCTCAGTTTCACCTTACTAAGCTGCTCATTTTATCCTGGCTATCTGGTCTTCCAGAAAACTCTCAGTATGTAACAGATAGCCAATAACAGAATGAGGGGAGATGAGGGCATCACTCTTCCAGAAGGGGACTAAGATAATGATGGGGTATGGATGAGAGAAGGGAATGGATTTGGGAGAAGTTTAAACAGTGAAATGAAGGCTGGGCACAGTAGTGGCTCATACCTGTAA
The DNA here is from genome assembly GCF_000181295.1 of Otolemur garnettii. NCBI lineage: Eukaryota > Metazoa > Chordata > Mammalia > Primates > Galagidae > Otolemur > Otolemur garnettii. The sequence goes on along the minus strand of NW_003852409.1, from coordinate 26,266,027 downwards.
TCCTAGTATTCTGGGAGACCAGACAGGAGGATCACTTGTACTCAGGAGTTCCAGACCGGCCTGAACAAACGCGAGATCCAGTGTCTGCTAAAAAATTGGAAAATTAGCCTGGTGTTGTGGCAGGCACCTGTAGTCCCAGCTACTCAGGAGGCTGAGGCAAGGGGATCACTTGAGCCCAGAAATATGAGGTTGCTGTGAGTTAGGCTGATGCCAGGGCACTCTAGCCGGGGCAACAAATTGAGACTCTGTTTAAAAAAAAAAAAGGTGCAATGAACAAAGGGAAAAAGGCATTGTTACTGTAACCACCCATGGAGTTAGTATCAATTCTTTCCCTTCTTGTATATATATAAAAACCCTCCACTGAGTTTATCCCTCCTGGAATCTGGGCTGTCCCCTGACTACCTTGACCAACTGAACTTACAGAGTGTGATCCTTGGCTAGTCCTTGGACTAGTTTGGCAACTATCGCTGTGGGAAACCCATGACATATGAAGAGGTTACATGTAGATAGTTGAGTTGACATTTCAACTATATTACTCCCAAATATAGTTCATAATGGGAGGCAGAATAAATCCTTAATTTGTTTTAGAAAACCCTCAAATTTTTATTAAATTTCCAAGAGAGAATTAAATTTCCTTTCCAATGCTTTCCCCATTCCTTTAGTAAACTTCAAGGTGGAGGTAAAGTCTTCTTACCCTTGTTGGGCTGAAGAGGTCACAGTGTTTCAATGCAGAGAACATCTGGGTACATCTTAAATGAGAGAAGATACAGGAAAATTCTCTCTAAACTGCAGATACTGAATAAATGTCCCTTCTTAGTATTAGGATTCTTTGCCATAGTAAGTCCTTAATTCCTTAACTCTTTTTTTTTTTTTTTGAGACAGAGTCTTACTCTATTGCCTGGGGTGGAGTGCCACGGCATCATAGCTCACAGCAACCTTCAACTCCTGGGGTCAAATGATCTCTCTGCTTTAGCCTCCTTCCCCAAAGTAGCTGGGACTAACGGTGCCTGCCACAGTGCTGGCTGATTTTTCTATTTTTGGTAGAGATGGGGTCTCAGGCTTGCTCAGGCTGTCTGCAACTCCTGAGCTCAAGTGGTCCACCTTGGCCTCCCAAAGTGCTGGAATTATAGGCAGGTGTGAGGCACCTTGCTGGCCTGAGATATGTATTTTTTTAAATAAGGGAAAAAATCTTGAAACAGCACTGATGTTTCCAACTTAGATTTAAGGTGGTAAGATTTTTACTTAATCTCTTTGATGTTATATTTGTAACTCCTTTGTCCTGACAATCTTGGATCCTAACAACATTAATGTAATTACTAATTAATTTTATCCCATGATACACATACTTCAAAATAACAGTAGCAAGATCATTACTAGCTGTATTAGTCTGTTTTCTGTTGCTATAACTGAATGCCTGAGACTCTAATTTATAAAGAAAAGAAATTTATCTTTTTATAGTTATGGAGGCTAGAAATTCTGAAGTTGAGGGGTTGCATCTGACGAGGGCCTTCTTGCTAGTGAGGACTCACTGCAGAGTCCCAAGGTGGCAAAGGGCATCACAGGGCTAGGGGACTCATGAGAGATAGTCAAACTGGCTTTTATTAATATAATAGACCCACTCTTGTAATAACTAATTCACTCTTTCAATAACTCATTAATCTATTAATCCATTTATCCACTATGGATTAATCTATTCATGAGGGCTCTGCTCTCATAACCTAATCATTGCCCAAAGGTCCTACCTCTTAATACTGCTACATTGGGGACCAAGTGTCTATCTAGTACATGAACTTTGGGGGGACACATTCAAACCATGGTATTAGCAATAATACTATGGAAAGAAGCTTAAGATTTCTTTGTTGTTTTTTCCCCTGTATCTTTATAGCATATCCCACTGAAGATTATGGCCAAAAATACTTTCTTTTAAGGTTTACTGGAATAAGTTTTTTTTTTTTATGTGTGTGTATGTGTGTGTATGGTCATGTTATCAACCTGAGAGAAAGATATGTTTGTGTTTTGGCTTGTTTTTCATTTTAGGGGTTATTTAAAAATTTATAACCTAATGATTTAAATATTTCCATGAATCATTTACATGACTTCAAAGTCAAAGCTATCTAACAAGGCTTGTTCAGAGCAGCTTCCTTTCCAATCCTTTCCCCTCTGCTCTATTCTTTTTCTCTTCATAGAAAGCCTTTTAAAGTTGGTTTCTCAATTTTGGCACTATTGATATTTTGGGCCAGATGACTCTTTGTTGCGGAGGGTTATCCTGTATATAGTAGGATATTTGGCAGTCCCTGTGTCCTAGGTGTTCTAGATGCCAGTTGTTTCAACAAAAAATGTGTGGTCATTGCCTGGAGAGGGGAGGGCAAAAATCATACCTTATTGAGAATCATCCTTAAAGGAAATTTTTTTTTTTTTTTTTTAAGACAGAATCTCATTCTGTTGCCCAGTCTAGGGTGCCATGGAATCAGCCTAACTCACACCAACCTCAAACTCCTGGGTTCAAGTGATCCTCCTGCCTTCAGCTTCTTGAGTAGCTGGTATTACAGGCACCTGCCACAGCACCCAGCTAACTTTTCTATCTTTAGTAGAGATGGGGGTCTCAATTCTTGCTTGGGCTGGTCTCGTGAGCTGATGGGATCTTCCTGCCTCAGTCTCCCAGAGTGCTAGGATTACAATAGGCATGAGCTACCACACCCTCCCCTGCCAGAAAATAATTTCTTCCTGACCCTTGAGAAATTGACACTTAGTCTTAGATGTCTACATTTAATGTTAAATTCTGCCACTTTAGGAAATTACTTTGCATGAACATGATAGCTAAATTTGGGGTGCCAGGAATTGTTTACAAGGTGGTGTTCCTGATGATCCAGAATCTTCTTATATTATTATTTGTAGATTATAATTGAAACCAAGACACACATTTTGAAATTTTTCTTAGAATTTGTGTACCCCTGAAAATAGTCCTTCCAGAGGTCCACAGATACCTGGCCCCTGTGTCCTGGTTTGTGAAATACTGGGCTGGGTGATTTTTTAGGGCTTTCCTACTGCCTTAAGCTCTTCTTGTTCTAAAAGTGTAGGACTTTTCTTTTTCTTTTCTTTTTTTTTTTCTTTTCTTTCCCTTCCCCTTCCTTTCCCTTCCCTCCCTTTCTCTCCCTCCCTTCCTTCTTTTTGAGATAGACCCTCACTGCCTCACTCCAGATAGAGTGCTGTGGCTCACTGCAACCTCAAACTCCTGGGCTCAAGTGCTCCTCTTGCTCCATCATAGCTCCTCTTGCCTCAGCCTCCTGAGTAGCTGAGACTACAGGTAGGTACCACCATGCCCAGCTAACTTTTTCCTGTTCTTGGTAAAGACAAAATCTTGTTCCTTGCTCTTGCTCAGGCTGGTCTTTAACTCCTGATGTCAAGCAGTCTTCCTATCTTGGCCTCTCAGAGTACTAGGATTACAGGTGCAAGCCACCACAACCTGGGGGGCCTTATTTTCAAACAGGAGTTGGCAGCACAATGATTGATAGCACCTAGTCACTGCTCAGCTCTGTGTTGTAGTGCAAGTTACTTTTTCAGAGCCTTAGCCTCCTCATCTACAAAGGAAGATAAAAATCGTACCTACTTCATAGGACTGTTGTAAGGATTAAATAAATAATGCATGTTAAGTGCTTAATATACTGCCTGGCACATAGTAAGTGCTTAATAAATGTTGGCTGGTAGTATAATTACCACCAAGTCTAGGTAGTGGTATGCCAGGAAGTACTCAGAGCAACAGGAAAAATATCCTCCTGGAGTATAAATTTCTACTCCAAGAGTTGGGGAAAAAATGTTTTAATTTTTCTTCTAAAGGGCAGTAATTAAAAACACTGTTTTCATGTTAAACAAACCTGAGAATAGAAGGTAAAATTTGCATGGAATTTTTTTTTTGCCAGGGCTGGGTTTGAACCTGCCACATCCGGCATATGGGGCTGGCGCCTTACTCCTTTGAGCCACAGGTGCTGCCCAAATTTGTGTGGAATTAATAAATTTTGAGACTTCAAAGAAATTGTACGCTTAAGGCTGATGAATTTGGGCCTCATTCCCAGGCTTCCAGCGGCCTGGGTGAATCTCCTCTGCTGGGAGAGTATTTTGATAGGAAAGTTCAGCAATAGCTCTGAGCTGTTTTGTATCTTATACTCATAGAAGTATCAGGAATATTAGAAGACATTCTGCAAGAAGGAGAAGCTTCCTGAACAGGAGCCCCTGCTATCTTCTTGTAGAATCCTCCCATTCCAAATCACTTTGGTGTTTGTTACCCAAGAAAGGGAATGAGAAAATTTGCTGATTATTCATTTTAACGAATATTTATTAAGTGACTACTATGTCCCTATTCTAAGGGATACAAAAAGAACAAATAAAAAAAAATCCTGCCCACATAGAACCTAGAGTATCTGTAACTACCATAGCCTCAATAAGGGAACTAAAATGGGGAACAGTAGGGGGAATGTTTTTGGGGTTTTGGAGAAAGACCAGGCAATTATGGACAGTCGAGTGGCATGTGTGGCCCACATAGAAAGGCCACTGAATGAGAATCTACAACCGTGGTTTTCAGTGAGAGCTTTTAGACATTTGTGGTAGCGTTGAGTAACCATAATGGCATTTATTGGGGGGGAAGCTAGGAATGCTAGATGTTCTGCAATGCACAGATAGCACTGAATGACTTTTGAATGTCTCACGAGACATTTATGTAGGTGAAAGTCTTGTGTACAATTACCTGAGCCTAACAACTAACTCCATTTTTCATTAAACACAAAGTATATTCTAGCACAATTTTAATATTCCAGGGAGGCAAATACCGCAAAGTGAATGAAGATTATACCTTGTTTTTGTTTAGACTCTACCAAGAGTCACCCTTTGAGAACATCATATCAGCAACAGCAATTCTGCAGTGGTATTTGGGGCTCTGATTGGCATCTGTAGCTATTGAATTTGGGTCAGTGCTTCTCAAATGGTAAGGTACATGTGAATCACCTCAGGATCTTGTTTCATTTTTTTTTTTTCTTTCAACAATGGAAGAGACTGTTTGGATAATAATGGAAAGAATCCAGTAGAGAGGGAGAAGCTGATCATGCCAGGGAGAGATAAACTAAGAAGTGTAGTTCCATAGAGGGCAGAAAAGGAGGGTGTCCAGGCACTGGAGAAGAGGGTGGCCTTTGTTGGGAAGAACTATTTTTTTGTAAAAGGAGGGAAGGAGGACGGAATCTCTGGAGATGCAGGTAGATTTAGAAATGATGGAATTAAGTTGAGGAAGGTCACATCCCTCATACTTACCCCTAGCATAACTAGCCACTTTTTCCTTTCAGCTTTTTTCTATAGATCTGGTCTACATTTGGGGGGTGGGATGGGAAATGAAGAGTGAAGGAGGCCAGACCAACCTCCAAGGGCAAGTGCTTTGGAAAATAATATGCAAGTAAGATATTACTTTTACAACTAGTGCTATATTATTATTGTTCCTGTAGGTCAGTGCTGGCCAATGGGACTTCCTTCAATGATGGAAATGTTTTATGTATCAGTGCTGTCCAAAATGGTTGATACTAGCCACATATGGCTATGGAGCATTTAAAATGTGGCTCTTGTGGCTGAATTTTAAACTTTATTGATTGTTGATTAATTTAGACTTATTAATAAATAGCCACATGTGGCTAGTGTCAGATGTATGGATGGAGCAGCTGTAGATGTTTACTGCCTCTATCTCATTTGGTTCTTTTTTTTTTTTTTTCTTTTTAAAGCAGTGGTTCTCGACCTTCCTAATGCTGCGACCCTTTAATACCAGCGGTTCTCAACCTATGGGTTGCAACCCACAGGAACTGTATTAAAGGGCTACGGTATCACAACATGAGGAACTGTATTAAAGGGTCGCGGCATTAGGAAGGTTAGAACCACTGTTTTAAAGAATGGTACTTTAGGCTTGGCACTTGTAGCTCAGTAGTTAGGGCACTAGTCACTTGCACTCGGCCTGGTGGGTTTGAACCCAGCCAGTGCCTGCTAAACAATGACAACAATAACAAAAAAATAGCTAGGCATTGTGGCAGGTGCCTGTCCCAGGTACTTGGGAGGCTGAGGCAAGAGAATCCCTTAAGCCCAAGAGTTGGAGGTGCTGTGATGCCACAGCACTCTACTGAGGGTGATATTGTGAGACTCTTTCTCAAAAAGAAAGAAAGAAAGGAAGAAAGAAAAAGAATAGTACTATATTGAGTAAGTTTTATTCACAGAAATATAAGCCTTAATCTATAATGAATGGCAGATTATACACCAGAAAGCAATTTTCTTAGTTTTCAATACTAATGAAAAGGTTCCTACTAAATGAAAATAGCCATAAAATTGTCTTCACAAATGCAGTACTCTGTTTCAAAACATTTCACATGATTATTCACAATACTAATACAATAACATAATGATCATTCTGTCAGATTAAAGATAATAGTAATGAAAAACTGCAAAATCTAACAGAAATTAAAGCCTCTGTTATATCAAATCAAAAATGCAAATCTGGTATGAAGTATAGACAAAATGGTAAAATATATTGTAATTTAAAAGATTAAATTAATGATACATAATAATAGTAAATTCCAAAAATCTATATGCATATCAGCAAACTCTAGAATTCAGAAACACTCTTGCCATCCAAACATTAACGTCATACTGTCCAATTTGAAAATAACTCTCATTTTGTTCTTCAAACTTGAGTACTTGCTATATAAGGCAGTATCTGTTTGGGACCAAGAGCACTGGACTAAAAGTTAGACCCAGAGTCCACCTTCAGCTGGAGCAATGTGTTTGCTTGCTTTTGTAGTCCTAGGGATTAGCTGGTAATAAGTTTTCAGTAAATACTTGTGCAATAAATAGATGAAATAGGAGGTGCTGGTATTTGAACTTAAATGTGATTTCAAAGCGTACTAAGCACCAGAGCTTTACAACACCTATTATCTCCCCATTTCTTTTTTTTATTTTTGTTTTTTTTTTGGCTGGAGCTCGGTTTGAACCTGCTACCTCCAGCATATGGGGCCGGCGCCCTGCCCTTTTAAGCCATAGGCGCTGCCCTATCTCCCCATTTCTAATATTGGAAATATTAGAAAGGACTAAAATACCCAACCTAGGGGCTTGGTTTAAATGATTCTTAAGATACAATATTATGGTGGCTCATGCCTGTAATCTAGCACTCTGGGAGGCTGGGTGGATTGCTTGAGCTCTAGAATTGGAGACTAGCTTGAGCAAAAGCAAGACCTGGTCTCTAAAAATAGCTGAGAGTTGTGGCTGGTGCCTGCAAACCCAGCTACTCAGGAGCCTGAGGCAAGAGGATCACTTGAGCCTAAGTTTTTGAGGTTGTTTTGAGCTATGAGGTCATTGCACTCTACCAATGGTGACGAAGAGAGACTCTGTCTCAAAAAAAAAAAAAAAAAAAACAACATTATGCAGGTGAGTATTTAGTTACACAGAAAGAAGCATGTTTAAGTGAAAAAACTAAAACAGAAGTTATAAAAAAAACTTACTTTGTAAAAGATATGTACAAAAATATATAAATATTTATATGCTTAGAACATAGTTGGACAATAGATACAAATATTAACAGTGATATTTTTATTCTTTTTTCTAAAAGTTTATTTGATTAAAAATGTATCAAATA
>NW_003852409.1:26240961-26258013 GCF_000181295.1 Otolemur garnettii | reverse complement strand
GGTTTTTTGCCAGGGCCAGGTTTGAACCCACCACCTCCGGCATATGGGGCTGGCGCCCTACTCCTTGAGCTACAGGAGCCACTGTGAGGATGGGGGTTAATAGTAAATAGGCATGAGGAATCCTGTGGGGATCCATGAAATATTCTAAATGTTCTAAAATTGATTTATGCTGATGTTGTATCACTCAGTAAAGTTACTAAAAATCATCAAATTGTACACTTGAAATGCATGATTTTATGGTATGTAAATATACCTCAATTAAGTTGTTAAAAATTTATATATGTGTATGTGTCCTTAAAAATTAAGAAAGTACAGATCTATCCTCATACTCAATTCTGTTTTCAGGTATAACCAGTAGTCATTAGCATTTAATTCTTTCTGACTTTTCTGTCCAGAATGCAACATATACAGTATAGATACATAATTTTCTGCAACTTTCTTTTTTCTGTGGACATGTAATGTGGGACATGAAAAATTTAAGAGTAGCTGCTCTGGGAGGTGGGATTAGGGTGGAGGGAGTGGAGTTAAGGGCAGGAACGGAGAGGGACACTTGAAACTCTTTCTTTCTTTCTTTTCTGACAGAGTCTCACTTTGTCACCCTTGGTAGAGTGCTGTGACATCTTAGCTCACAGCAACCTCAATCTCTTGGGTTTAAGTGATTCTCTTGTCTTAGCCTCCTGAGTAACTGGGAGTACAGGTGCCTGCCACAATGCCCTGCTATTTTTAGAGACAGGGGTCTCATTCTGGCTTAGGCTAGTCTCAAACTCATGAGCTCAGGCAATCCGCCTGCCTTGGCCTCCCAGATTGCTAGGATCACAGGCATGAGCCACTACACCTGGCCCTTAACTTTGTTTTTTTGCTTATCATTTGCATGTTTTTGTCAGGAGTAGGGCTAAAAACTCAACAAAGATATTGAAATAAAGGATACTATTGAATCTGTAAAAGATACGCCTTCTCCTACTTAATTAAAAATTTTACCAAATGCTGGACATCATGCTGTGTAGTACCATTGTCTCATTGGATTCTTATAATAACCCTATGAGGTATGTAGTATTGTTAGTCTCACTTGACAGAGTCAACTTAGATCCAGACTGATTTTTCAAGATCGCACAGCTTGGTGCAGAGAACCTAAATCTTTACATTGCAGCACCTCTTTTCCTTCTGACAGGTTTATGTTCCTTCCTGCAAAACCTAGCTTTAATAATCTTATCTCATGTGCATATGTAGTCTTTCCTAACCCACTTAGGCAGAGAGAAGACCCTGTCCTCAAGGTGCTTAGAGTCCAGGAAGGAGACAGGTAGCTAAACAATTACAATCTAGTACTGTAAGAATACATAGTTTAAGAGGCCTATGCAGGGCCTCGCCTGTGGCTCAGTGAGTAGGGCGCCAGCCCCATATACTAAGGGTGGTGGGTTCAAACCCCACCCCAGTCAAATTGCAACAAAACAGCCAGGCATTGTGGCAGGAGCCTGTGGTCCCAGCTACTGGGGAGGCTGAGGCAAGAGAATTGCCTAAGCCCAAGACCTGGAGGTTGCTGTGAGCTGTGATGCTACTGCACTCTACAGAGGGTGAAAAAGTGAAACAGTCTCTTAAAAAAAAAAGGGGGCTGTGCAAACAGAGGGAGTTTACATAATGTGTCTGACGCAACCAAGGATTTCAAGACAGAATATATTTTGAGCTGATTTATCAATTGGTACACCTAGGGGTTTTCTAGGAGCATAAATGAGTGTTCAGAGGTGAGGAGTGGGTGTAGAAATGGAGCTACCAGGTCCAGCTCCTGTCTCAAGAGTCTCGGGAGTGTTACAGACTTGAGCATACTCTGGAAACTACAGTTCTGTAGTTCAGTGGCTGGAGAGTCAAGTTGACCAGCAGGAGGGGCAAAGTCAGGGTGTAGCTTGAAGCTTAAGGCCCGATCACTTAGGCTTTTTACAGCTGGAATTCAGTGTTTACACTTTATTCTGTGAACGAAGCAGAGCTGTTAAAATATTTGATCCTAGTATGTTAGAAAGATGAGAAGGGGCCCGAGGGAGGAGTTGTGAGAGGTCCCTGCTCCAACCTCTGGCTCTCCAAGCCCCTTTCCCTGGCACTGGCTGGTCAGGTCGTTTCTTTCCCAGACTGGCAATACCCTTAGGGCAGGACTTTGCCTTATTTGCATACAGCAGGTATTCCGGAGAGGCTAAACTGGCTGACAGAATGCTGGGCACCAAGAACATGCCAACTAGTAACTGTAAAGTAAAAAGCGAACCTTTACTTATTCTCCAGCGCTGTCCCTGGCATAGTGCAGGTAGGTGTTCAGTCAAAGTCTGACTGACCTAACCATAAGGAGATCAGAGAGATCCTAGACCCAAACTCAATTGCAGGTAGGCTCACTATGTATAGGTGAAGAAGAGGTGACTGCGAAGACTTCTGTTCAGGGTTTGCTGTGTACTAGAGTTCACACATTACTGTCTTATGTCATCTCCCTCAACAGTTCTTAAGTCAAAATTTTGTTCCAGTTTTCTCGATGGGGAAACTGAGGCTCATAGTGTTTCTGTAACATGGTCAAGGTCACACAGCTGACAAATGGGATGAGGCGGAGGTCGAGGATCTGAACCTTTTAACAAGTCAAAGCCTACTGGCTTGCCCTTCCTCCACTCCGGGAGCCATTGCGGCGCTTACTCCGTTTGCGTAGCCGCTGGGGATGGAGGTCAACCTAAGCTGGGGCGCGGGACCCAGAGACGCCGGCTATTGATATTAGCCCGGCGCCACTCCCAGGTTTGAAGTTACGAAGTTTCCCTGATTTTCTCTAGCCTCCCAGTGAAGCTCGTTTCTGTTCTCCAGCAGTTACGCCGCTAGCGCAGCGGGGCTCAGGTGCGGCGGCGGGCGGGGGCCTGGAGCTGGGAGGAGGGCGGGGACGGAGTTTACGTAAGCGTAGGCTCGCAGGTGCTTGCGACCGCCGCCCTGCGCGCTCCCAGGTGCGCAGTTGGCGCAGGCGGCCGCGCTGCTTGGCAGCGTCAGTCACTGGCCGGCGCTCTCAGGTGCGGCAGAGCGCGCGTGGAGGGGGCGCGCGGCGAGCGAAGGGGCGGGCTTTAGGTTCCCCGGCAGCTGCGAGGCCCGCCCCCCGGGCCGGCCAATGGGCGCGCTCGGCCGTGTCACGTGTCTGCCGCCGCCGCCGCTGCTGCCGCCGAAGCGGAGACCGGAGCCGCGAGCGCCACCAGGGCAGCAGCCGCCGCAGCCGCCGCCGCTGGGCTGAGGAGCCGGAGACGCGGGCAGACGAGGTGGCGGCGGCGGCGGAGAGGGAGCGGAGACCGAGAGCGGGCAGAGCGCGACGGCCACGGTAGGCTGCGGCGGCGGAGCAGGCGCCTGCGCGGCGGGTTGTCCCGGGCGGGCGGCGGTTAAGGCGGCGGTTGAGGCGGTTGGCGGAGCCGGCCCGGGCCCCGCATTGTTTGTTGTGCGTCCTTAGCAGCGGCGGCGGCCGGGGTGGAGAGCAGGGAGCAATCCCGGCCCCGCGGCCCCGGCATTGTGGCCGCCGCCGCCGCCGCGGTGCCCCGGCCTCTTCGGGCAAGGGCAGCCTTTCTCACCTTCGCAGGGGACGGGGTCCCGGCCCAGAGCCGGGGAGGGCGTGGGCAGCGTGGGGCATGGCTCTCCTGGAGGTGTGGGTAGGATGGAGGGTGAAGGGCTCGGGGCAGGTGTTGGAGGACATTGGGGGCAGGAGCTGGGGAAGAGGCTTTGGGGGGCAAGCAGAGGTGTAGAGGAGAATGGGAGGGAGAAGGATCCGGCCTAATGGAGGGTGAGGGCCTTGGGACCGGTTTGGTGAGCCCCTGGGGGCCAGGGCGAGTGCGAGAGAGAAAGAGAGAGAGAGACACGGACATTCCGGTGGCGGGGGGGGGCGCACTATATCTAGGGGTTCAGGAGGGTGTGAGCGGGGCTCTAGGGAGGCAGGGACGAGTGGGGTGGGAATGCAGGGAGAAGATTGGGGACTCGAGGCAGGAATGGAAGGAGCTCTGCGTGTGAGGTGCAGGGAGCGGGGCAGATACTAGGAAGGCCGCCGGACGCACGTGAAGGGGAATGATGGAGGAGGAGGTAGGGTACGGGAAATGTGGGCAGGCTGGCTGAGCGTGAAGAGGGAGGGAGGCCAGGAGGGTGTCTAGGTGAGGGAAATGGAGGGTGTTTGGACCGGAGGTGTGAGGAGAGTAGGCCCAGAGGCCCCAGGAGACCTGTGAGGGGTTATGAGGTAGTGTCTGGCCAGGTGTGTAGGGGAGACAGGGAAGCAGGAAGGGGTTAACTTGTGAAGGAAGGATGTCAGGTATCAGGTAGTCTGGAGAGAGGAGACGGGGGTGGAGGGGTGGGGGGGTGGAAGGTGGAAGTTGGTTGGAGCAGGACTGAGTTTGAGAACTTTGGGAGAGAAGTGGGGACAATAGGGCAGGTTGGTGGAGGTGGAGAGGAGAAGGTGCCTGGGCAGGAGTTGTGTGGGGGCATTTAATGGGTAGCAGGGAGAGGTGAGTGAAATGGAGGGTGTTTATACAGGAAGTATAGAGGAAGGTGGAAGAAGCATAAGTGGGAACTTTTGGGTTGGGGGGGACTTTGGAGCAGGCAGGTGTGTGTAGGAGAATGAATATGTGTGAAGTGCAGGGCAAAGTGGGGTGGAGGGGAGGGAGGAAAGAAATACTCTTGGAGTGCCAGGTAAAGTGTGGGTACAAATGGAAGGAAATGGTACAAATGGTAGGAAATGTGGAGAGAAGTTGGGGAGAAGGGGGTAGGTAGAGGGGGGGTGTGTGGGAAGGAAATAAGTAGAGGGGGTAGTGGGATAGGCTGGGAGGGAAGGTGTACAGAAGAAGAGTATGTGAAAAGAGGGAAGCACAGGTTTGGGGAGCTGGATTTTGTGAAGTGGGGAGAACAAAATAGGCAGGGGACAGTGGTAAGGAGGGGAGGAAGACCAGATATTTTGAGATAGAGGATGTAGAAAAATAGCACCCATAGTACCTATAGTGGGGCAAGGGAAAGGTACAGTAGGGATGTGTGTAGGCATGTCTGTGACTAGGAAAGAAATAGGTTTTTTTTTTTTTTTGAGACAGAGTCTCAAGCTGTCGCCCTGGGCAGAGTGCCATGGCATCACAGCAACCTCAAACTCTTGGGCTTAAGCAATTCTCTTGCCTCAGCCTCCCAAGTAGCTGGGACTACAGGCGCCCACCACAATGCCTGGCTGTTTTTTGGTTGCAGTTGTCATTGTTGCTTTGCACCTCCGGGCTGGGTTTGAACCCACCACCCTAGGTGTATGTGGCTGGCACCCTGCTGACTGACCATGGGCACTGCCATAGAAGAGAAATAGTTAATGGATTGGATTGGGGGTGGCGGTGGGGAAGTGGCCTAGGGTTAGGGCAGGAAATGGCTATTTAGGTTGGAGAGAGTTAGGAAAACAGGTTGCTTAAGAGAGTATGGGAAGTCCAAGGTACAGGAGTGTGGGGAGATTGGAACACTTTGAGTTTTGAGAGATTAAAGGAGTCATAATTTTTAGGTCACTGAAATATAAGGAAGGGCAGGGAGACTGAAGAAGTTGGAAAAAAAACTAAAGGGAGAGGATTAAATTTCAGACATAGAGGAACTGGAAATTTTGGGAGGAGGGAGATAGAGTTGGAGCCTAGAATGATATTAATAGAAAATGGAGAACATTAAACCCTTTATCATATATGAAAATTCATGATTCTAGGGTCAGAGAGATCATGAAGCCTGATTTTAGTTCAGAGCCCAGTAAATGGGGTTGGGATAAGAAGAGCTGAGTGGAGGAGGTGTGGGGCTGGGTATCATCCTGGCATAGTGGTCTGATGAGTGGATATATAGAAGAGCTATGCAGGGTCCTGAGGAGTGTACCAAGAGTGAATGGAAATAGGATTGCAGCAGGTGCAGGGCAGATGGCTTTGTGAAACTGCAAGAAAGCAGGGAGCAGAGGGTAGTAGCATTCAAGGGCTGTGTGTAAGAAGGAGGAAGGAATACTTTGGTGCTTTCTGAGTAATGGGGCAGTACTCAGGCATGTAATATCTGTAATTCAGGTAATGAAATATCTGAGTCCCATGCTATAGACCGACAGAAGTAATGTACACTCAGTTCCTAAAAGTGGCAGAAATGGAGCTTTTTGACTCTACTTCAGGGTGTGAATAACTGATAACTGGGTTGTTAGCTTTTTCTCTTAAATCGTTCAAATAAAATTTAGTTGGAGACTTTTGGATTCTCTGGGATTTTGATTCGAGTTGTCTGGGGCTTTGATTTGAGTTGATGGGTGTAATGTTAGTTTCATTTAGGAAAGACAGTTTTGGGGTTATGTGGATATATGGCTATCAGTTTGCCATACACCTGGAAAGTAACCTTTAGGGGTTTGAGCATAGACATTTCAGTGTAGGTCTTAGCCAGTGTTCTTTGGCTACATAGAGTCTTTGGGATTTGGAAGGATTAAGCAAACTGCTTTGAGACAGCATTAGTAAGCAGGGATTCCTAGAATCTTGGAAAATTATTTCCCTTTTCATACTTGAAAATTCAGTCTTGTCAGATTTTGCTAAAAAACAAATTTGATCATGTTGTGGAAATAACTTCAGTTAGCACCTTGTGGGCTTCATGTAGTATGTAGTATAGTGTGTTACCTAGTATGATTTCAAATAAAAGATCTGCTTTTGGTAACTTGGGAGCTTTCTGGGTTGATTAGTTTTTTCTTTTGTCAGTGTAGGAAGTATCTTAATGCAGCCATTGTATGTTCAAATAATAAGGTTGAGTGGAAATGGGAATCTTGCCTAAACATAATGAGGGCTGAGCAGAACACCAATTTGAAGTAATCTGAATCTGTGACTATAAATATTTAAAAAATAAACTGGAAGGTAATGATTTTTAAAATCCAAATTTGAAGTATGTCATGCAGACAGCAAAATAATGCACTGAATGTATTGCTATAAGATTTTGTTTTTGGAGGGAAAGGTTTTAAAAGTATAATATGATAGAAAGTATAGTTTGATTGAAATTCTTGGAGTATTTTGAGATTTGGTATATGTGTGGAATATAATTACAGGGAGCATTTCTGACCCTGTTTGCTCCTTAGCAGAGACTTTGGGCAGTAGGATAGAAGTTGAATAGAGTGACCTTTGAAAATTCTCTCCAATATGGCCATTGTTTCCTCATTGTATTTTTTAAGTCCATTGTGTTAGTTCATTTTATTGATTTGGGGTAAGCAGTACTTTGTTGCTCAGCATACTCAATTCTGGCGTAGTGTTCTGATTACATGTATTGTTCTGTGAAGATAATTTGTAGGCCCTTTATAATATTATCTTAAGTTTATGAACCAAGGAAAGAAGATTATTTAGACTTTGTAGACTAAACAGTTGGCTTCTGGTTTTATTTTCACTGGTAACTTGCTGGACAAGTTACTTAATCCCTTACTTAATTCTCCTCTAGAAATCTGACACTTTATCTATGTCCCCTGAAAATGGAGATGGTTTGTGTAGTTTTAAGTTTTTTGGGAAGACTAGAGCTATGTAAATATGGAGATAGATGTTATTTCTTTAGTTCCTCCTGTGAGTTTTAGACTGGCCAAATATTAATTAGTACTTCATAATTTGCTGTTTGGTGATTAATTTGTTGTGAGAAACTTGGTAGAGATGAAACGTATGTGACTATCAGAGATGTCTGCCAATTGAAGTTTGTTTATTCTTTGCTCCACTGTTTACCTTTCCTGACTTATTCCTGTAGCCCTGTTAGTGCTGATTCAAATCCATCAGCTGGAGCAGAAGTTTGTGAGAGACATTCTGAATTCTAGCAGTAGCCCAAGATTGTTTTGAAGCATGAATTTCCAGAGGCAGAGTACTAATTTAGCTTAGTGAATTCAATTCTTGTATCAGAAATAATAAATATAGTACAGTTTCTTGAGTGTTTTGCAGAAAATTGATTAATTCGGAGTGAACTGGAACAGAAAAATATAGCTGCCTCTTCTGCTAGTGACATTAAGTATTTTTGCTCCATTTTATTGAATTACTTTTTCCTTTTTTTTTTTTGAGACAGAGCCTCAAGCTGTCCCCCTGGGTAGAGTGCCATGGCATTACCGCTCACAGCAACCTCCAACTCCTGGGCTCAAGCGAGTCTCCTGCCTCCGCCTCCCAAGTAGCTGGGACCACAGGCGCCCGCCACAACGCCCGGCTATTTTTTGGTTGCAGCCATCATTGTTGTTTGGCGGTCCGGGCTGGGGATTCGAACCTGCCACCTTAGGTGTAGGTGGCTGGTGCCTTAGCCGGTTGAGCTATAGGCGCCGAGCCACTTTTTCCTTTTAATGCTTTAGTTATGAAATAATTACCATTTAATATTTCCAAGTCCATTTGACAGGTTGTGCTCTATTTGAGTATTTGAGGTAGAATGACTTTTAAAGTTGCAAACCAATGGGGTGGGAACCAGTAGGGTGGGAGTGTGTCAAGGACATGTCAGGGACATGCAAAAACAAATTGTCTCTATGCTCCGTCCCAAATGATATTACTCTAAGTGTTTTTTTTTTTTTTTTTAATGTGTTTGGTTTACTGGTCATAAAGAGCCTACAGAGGCTGGTCATGATTGTAAGTTGCTTTGTTGGACGTTAATTTGCTTTGAGGTTGGTGATAACCCATCTCTAATAGTGTTTCTGTGTTCGGTGATGTATTTTCATAGTTTATTCTCTTATGTAACATATTTGGACACTGTTATCCATCTGCGTGCTTTTCTGTTTTCATTTGTTTTATATAGATCCTTTTATTGGAAGATGCAGTTTTTTAAAATTTGTTTATAAGGCTTCGTAATCCAGTCTAATTTTAGAAGACTGTTTATTGGGATAATGTAAGTTAAATGTATATATCAATTAAAACAGAAGTGAAGTAATGAGGCCAGATTAATGGGAATATGGATAATTAGATAATTTGAGCCTGAAAGTTGTGTGGTAATCTTTAATCTAGCTTTTAGGTATTGCATTGAATGAATAGAGAGGTTAGCATACTACCTGTTTTGTCACTTTCATGCCTAATTTGAATTATTTCTTATCTTAAGGGTCCATTAAATATGCCATATTTGAGAAGTATAGTGCCTCACAAAAGGCTCTCCATACATGTATATG
Source organism: Otolemur garnettii (assembly GCF_000181295.1). Classification (NCBI taxonomy): domain Eukaryota; kingdom Metazoa; phylum Chordata; class Mammalia; order Primates; family Galagidae; genus Otolemur; species Otolemur garnettii. The sequence goes on along the minus strand of NW_003852409.1, from coordinate 26,248,925 downwards.
GCTGAGTGAATGAAGCAGTACTAAATTTTGGTTATTTGATATTCAAATTTTCTTCTGACATAACTAACACTATGTAAAACATCTGCTTTCTTTAGTTAACTTTAGCATGACTCAAAAGGGTACAGTTGATTATGTCAATAATAAAATCACAGCCTTGCATTGTGAAGACTTCATGCTTCATTTCCATTTGAAAAGTGAAAATTTTGCAGCAGGTTGTGTAATAAATTCTGAGGCGTTTCTGGGTCATGGATAAGATGTTGTTTCTTACTGCACCTGCAGAATTTCCTGTTCTCTGCAGTTTTCCAGGTGCCAGGGCTTTTTATAATATCCTGTTGGGGAGATCAGCATTTTCTTTAAATGAATTTAACTTAACCAGTTTTGTACTGTTGACATATAGCAACTGGTAATTGTCCTAAAGGGCTTTAATCTAGATTTTTTTTTTTTCTTACTGTGCCTGTTTTAGTATGCCATGACTAGGCCTGTTTTGCCAGTTTAATTCAGCAAACATACATCAACATTTAGGTCCAAAGGCGTGTTTCATGCTAGACCTAAGATTTCTTGGTAGGGCTCAGTAATATTGTTTTGAGTAAAGAGTAGATTCTTTCCTAGATAAATTGGCCCTCAGTGTGGAAATGGAGTCTATAACTTTGGTTATTTATGTTTAGTCAGAGTAACTGAAAATCAGTACATTTTAAGACAGCTAGCTAGTGACCTAATAAAGAAATGGTTTGTTTGTAAAAGCTAACATGGAGGTAGTTCATTCTTAAGATGTTATAGTTCTAAACTGAAACTCATCAAACATTGCATGTAATCAGGCTTTTGTACCACTTAGGCAACCTACATTTTTTTTTTTTTTTTTGAGACAGAGCCTCAAGCTGTCCCCCTGGGTAGAGTGCCATGGCATTACAGCTCACAGCAACCTCCAACTCCTGGGCTCAAGCGAGTCTCCTGCCTCCGCCTCCCAAGTAGCTGGGACCACAGGCGCCCGCCACAACGCCTGGCTATTTTTTGGTTGCAGCCGTCATTGTTGTTTGGCGGGTCCGGGCTGGGGATTCGAACCCGCCACCTTAGGTGTACGTGGCTGGCGCCTTAGCCGGTTGAGCTATAGGCGCCGAGCCGCAACCTACATTTTAACCTAATGAAGTTTCACATACTTAGTAGCTCTTGAATTAAATCTGGATAACTAAATTTTGAAAAAGGTAATAAACTAGAGGGGAAAGGTGTTGAAGTTTTTTGATGGTTAGCACCTAGTGGAAATAAACATCTCAAGCCCTTGGCATGCATGTTTTCAGTTGTTTTGAAGAACATTGGAGTGATCTTGCAATGTCAAGGTTAGCATGGAAGAGCAGATACCAAACATTGGTGATGAGGCTTTTAAAAAGTGGCATCCTAAAATAAGTACTAACTGTGATCTTTTTTGACCTGCCAGCTTTGTGGTAAATGTTGTGGAGTTACAACAAAATTGGCTGTTGAAATTATTATGTTTAATAATGTCCTTTATATCTAGAGCTCAAAGTTCACATAATTGGACTTTGGTTCCTATGATAGCTATATCATGTAGGTAAACAGCAGAATATTACATTTGGGACAATGGAGGCACCAGGAATTGACTGGAGAGCAGAGATAGTAGACTGTCAGATCACCTTTTCAGAAACCCCTGAATTTGGTAAGGAAGTTTGATGGCTGAACAAATTTGAGATCTGTGTCTTTTAGTCAGCTTGTTGAGTACAGGTTTTTTCAAGGACTGCATGGGATAATGTTTAGCTCTTCTAGGAAGCCCAGGGTCTAGATTATGGAATAGTAATGAATTTGAGAAAAAGGGCTAGCACTGACTGGACTTTCCTTATGGGTGTGCCCAGAGTGCCCTGTGTGTAATCTTTTTTTTTGGTTTTGAGACAGAGTCTTCTCACTTTGTCACCGTTAGTAGAGTGCTGTAGTGTCATAGCTCACAGCAACCTCAAACTCTTGGACTCAAGAGATTCTCTTGGCTCAGCCCCCTAAGTAGCTGGAACTACAGGTGCCTGCTGCAAAACCTGGCTACCTGTGTGCAATCTTGACTGCTGCATTAGAAGAATGTTTTTGATACTATGAGGCTTGGCTTTGAGGTCTGATTCTGAAGTTTACTAGTTGTAGATCTGTCTCCTCAGGTCTACAGTCAGAATAAAATCCCTAATTTACAGAGTTATAGTGAGGATTAAAGAAGATGAAATTGTAAATTGTAAAGAACGTAACTTTTTTTTTTTTTTTTAAAGGGGAGATTGAGTAGAAATTAAGGGAAAGCTTTGAAATGATGTGAAAATTAGACTCAGAAGGACCTGGATTTTTATTTTTTAGCTTGTAATTTTCAAACATACCTAAAAGGAAACAACAATACAGTGAACTTCCATACACTGTCAGGCAGCCCCAACAATTTGACTGCTTTTATTTCATCTATTCCTTACTGGTAATTGCATTTTACTATTGTTTCTGCTGGAGTATATACAGCAGATTGTAGACATCATATACTTTCATCCATAAATACTTCAGTTTGTATTTCTGACTGATAACCCACATAAAAAACCCCACAAAACTATTTTAACTCCCCAAAGTCACAGTAATATATTCAGAAAGATCTGGATTAAAACATAGCTCTACCACTTCCTAGCTTTGTACATTAAGCATATTATTTGTTCTCTCTGAGTTTCTGGTTTCTTATCTGTAACATAAAGGTAATAACCTCGGCTTGGCGCCTGTGGCTAAGGCGCCAGCCACATACACCTAAGGTGGCGGGTTCGAATCCAGCCCTGGCCCACCAAAACAACAATGACAGCTGCAACCAAAAAATAGCCGGGTGCTGTGGCGGGCACCTGTAATCCCAGCTACTTGGGAGGCTGAGGCAGGAGACTCGTTTGAGCCCAGGAGTTGGAGGTTGCTGTGAGCTATGCCATGGCACTCTACCCAGGGGGACAGCTTGAAGCTCTGTCTCAAAAAAAAAAAAAAAGGTAATAACCTCATGAAGTTATTTTAAGCTTAAATGAAATAACATATAAAATGCCTAACACAAAGATTCTCAGTAAGTGGCCCAGTCCCTCTTCAGGTGGATTGCCTAAAGTCAGGAGTTGGAGACCAGCCTGAGCAAGAGCAAGACCCCATCTCAAAAAAAAAATAGCTGGGCATGTGGTGGTGGGTGCTTGTGGTTCTCGTTACTCAGAAGACTGAGGCAAGGGGATTGCTTGAGCCTGAAAGTTTGAGGTTGCTCTGAACTGTGACACTATTCTACTCTACTGAGGGCGACAAAGTGAGACTGTCTCAAAAAAGAAAAGGGCAGTGCCTGTGGCTCAGTGAGTAGGGCGCCAGCCCCATATACCAAGGGTGGCAGGTTCAAATCCGGCCCCCGGCCAAACTGCAACAAAAAAAAATAGCCGGGCGTTGTGGTGGGTACCTGTAGTCCCAGCTACTTGGGAGGCTGAGGCAAGAGAGTCTCCTTAAGCCCAAGAGCTGGAGGTTGCTGTGAGCTGTGACACGATGGCACTCTATTGAGGGCGACGAAGTGAGACTCTTTCTGTAAAAAAAAGAATTATGGGCTTCCACTTTTTTCTTTTACAAAAGAGTAACAGTGCTCTAGAATTTTCACTAGCCTAGTGAAAATTCTCTTCATTGGGCTGTTTGATTCTTGTATTGAAATCGTGTAACAATTGAAATAATGTCCATACTTACCGTTTCCTGCAACGTCATTATACCCCTGGGTGACTCATTTCAGCCTGCACACACACTGTATTTCATCTACTTTTTTTTTTTTTGAAACAGAGTCTTTCTTTGTTACTGTGGGTAGAGTGCAGTGGCATCATAGCTCACAGTAACCTTACACTTCTGGGCTCAAGCAATTTTCTTGCTTCAGCTTCTTGTGTAGCTGAGACTACAGGTACCCACCAAAAGTCTAGCTATTTTTAGAGGAGGGGTCTTGCTCTTGCTCAGGCTGGTGTTGAACTCCTGAGCTAGGCAATCCACCTGTTTTGGCCTCCTAGAGAGTGCTAGGATTACATGCGTGAGTCACCATGCCTGATGCATCTATTTTTAAAAAACAACTATTTTTTGACTATGCTTTTCTTTTAGCTACTACTCAATTTCTCTGCTTCTCTTAATATTGCAAAACTTTTTGAAAAAGTTGTTTTCTGGCCTGGCGCGGTGGCTCCCACCTGTAATCCTAGCACTCTGGGAAGCTGAGGTGGTTGGATTGCCTGAAGTCAGGAGTTCAAGACCAGCCTGAGCAGCAGTGAGATCTTGTCTCTTAAAATAAAAATAGCCAGGTGTTGTGGTGGAATTGCCTTAAGCCCAAGAGTGTGAAGTTGCTGTGAGGTATGATGCCATGGCATGCTACCAAGGGTAACAAAGTGAGACTGTCTCGATAAAAAGAAAGAAAGAAAGAAAAAGTGTTTTTTTTTTTTTTTTTTTAACTCATCTTCAGTTTTCTTGTTTTTTCCTAAACCCACTCTAGTGAGATTTTCAATCCCGTCACTTTATTGAAACTGCACTTGTCAAAACCACTACATTTAATTCTTATTTGACCTAATAGCATTTGGTATAGTGGATGCTTACTTTGTAAAAACACTTTCTGTACTGGTTTCTAGGATACCACACTCTTCTGGTTTTTCTACCTCCTCCTTGGCTGCTGCTTCTACGTCTCCTTTTTTTTTGGTTCTTTCTCACTACTCCTACCTCTTTATTGGATGCTCCATGGGATCTCTGTTCTTTATTCTCATTCCTTTGGTGCTCTTATCCAGTCTTATGGCTTGGAAGTACCTATACATGTGCTGATGACTCCCAAATTTTTATCTGTAGCCTAGAACTCCTGGCTTGTATATCCTGCTGCTTACTTGACATCTCTATTTATATATTTATCCTTATCTCAAACTCAACTTAAATCTATCTCCTCTTCTCCTTGCTCCTCTTACAGTCTTCCATATCTCAGTAAATAGCTACTCCATCTTTCCAGTTGCTCAGGCCAAGACTTTTAGTCCTCCTTGATTCTTTTTCTCTCACTTTTTCTTTCATGATCCATCATGAAATCTTGCCAGCTCCATCTTCAGAATATATCCAGACTTTGACCGCTTCTATTACTTCCGCAGGTCTAAGCCTTATCCAAATTACTGTAGCTGTTTTTGCTTTTTCCCACTTAGCAAGAATGATCCTTTAAAAAAGGTAAGTCCTATTTTGTCTCCTCTGGTCAAAACTATCTGGTGCTTCCCTATCTTGCTCAGAATAAAAGGCAAAGCCCTGTCCAGTCCTTATGTGATCTGATCTTCTTTGGTTTCTGACCTCATGGTTTTGTACTTGTCTTTTTGCTTATTCCATCTGGCCATAATGGCCTCTTTGCTGTTCCTTCAACATGCTAGGTATATTTCTGTCTCAGATCCTTTGCGTTTGCTATTTGCTCTGCCTAGAATGCTGTTGTTTAGGTATTTGGTTGCCTCCATCTTATCTTCCATTCTCTCTCTCTTTTTTTTTTTTGTTTTGAGACAGAGCCTCAAGCTGTCACCCTGGATAGGATAGCGTGCTATGGCATCACAGCTCACAGCAACCTCCAACTCCTGGGCTCAAGCGATTAAGCGACTTTCTTGCCTTAGCCTCTTGAGTAGCTGGGACTACAGGTGTCTACCTGCTATTTTCAGAGACGGGGTGGGGTCTTGCTTTTGCTCGGGCTGGTCTTGAATTCCTTAGCTCAAGCAATCTACCTGTCTTGGCCTTCTAGAGTGCTCAGATTACAGGTGTGAGCTGTTGCACCTGGTTGAGTTTGTTGGTTTTTGTTTTTTTTTTTTAGATTATGAGCATCTAGTAGAACAGTACCTGGCACTTAGTAGGTGCCTGAGCATTTGTTGAACCTATTATTCTTTTATTAATAGTAATCTATTACTTGGGAGAGGGTGCCATCGTTCTAATTTTAGTTTTTCCTTTGGAATACTATGTAACTTGAAGTCATTTTGATGTATGTTTTTCTTCTTCATGAGTATTCTTTCTTATTAATTTATTCATCTTAATTTTGAGCCATTATTAAGCACTGTGCTAGTTGCATTGGGGCATACAAAGATAAAGAATACATCAACTCTTGATATTTAAGAGTTTATTAAGGGGCTCAGTGCCCATAGCTCATTGGTTAGGGCGCTGGCCAAATACACCGGGGCTGGCTGGTTCGAACATAGCCTGGGTCTACTAAACAACGACAATTACTACAACAACAACAAAAATAGCTGGGCCTTGTGGCGGGTACCTGTAGTCCCAGCTACTTGGGAGGCTGAGACAGAATTGCTTGAGCCCAAGAGTTTGAGGTTGTTGTGAGCTATGAACACCATGGCACTCTTACTGAGGGTGACAAAGTGAGACTCTGTCTCCAAAAAAAGAGTCTATTAAAGGAGTTGATGGCATGATACATATTAAAAAAAAAAAAGTACCTAAGAAATAAAGTGGTCCAGAATTCAGAACAATGAGAAATTGTAGCTGAGGGGAACAACCAAGAGACTTCAGAGAGGATGTGGTGTGTTATATTTATATTGCATCAGGGAAAGCAAACAGGATTTGATTATTAGAAAATGGAAAAGAGAATTCTATACGGAAGGAATAGCATTAGCAAAATGAACGTTGAAGATTTGTATGGAAAATAACAAGTGGTTCATGTAGTTAAAGATAAGGAAATATGAAAGGAATTGGTAGAGTGTAAGCTTGGAGAGGAATGTTGGAGCTCCTGATAGAAGGCCTTAAATGCAAGAAGAAGGAATTCAAACTTTATTCTGTCAAGTGTGGGACTTCAGTGATGGACATTTTGGGACTGTCTTTATGAATTTGACAACTTTTTTGGAGAGACTGAAATGCATATATCTTGTCCTTGAATAACGTTTTGTTCTGTGGTATTTTGTTGTATAACACTGATAAGAAATAAAATGTATTCTCAGCTGGGGCCACTGTCTGTGTGGACGTTGCGTATTATCCCCATGTCTGCATGCCTGGGTTTCCTTGGTATTCTGCTTTCCTTCCACATTCCCCAAAATGTGCATGTTAGATTAACTGGGGTGTTGAAATGGTTCTAGGATGAGTGATGGTGGGGTATGTGTGTGTGTACTCTGTGATGGAAATGGAAATAATTGGGTGTCTTACTTGGTTTTTATTAGTCTTTCTTAAAAGTGCATAGCTCATATATTTATTTCAGTGTTTAGTATTGGAAACATTTGGAATTTATTTAGAAGTTTGTTGGTGGTTTTATGATGAGAATTTAACTCTTGTTTACAATCAGTTAACCTATGGTAGAATTGGTTTTATTATATGTTGTTTTGCTTAAATTTGCAGTTTCCAAGAACTTACTGAGACTGTTAAGTGAGCACTTACAGTACATTGATTAAAATGCTATTGTGATAGTTTTGGGGAAAAAGTGATAAAAATAGTGGACATGAGTATAGAAAGGTTTCTTTGGAACTGACAAAATTTGTAAACTGGATGTGAGGGGCTGAGCAACAAGTCTGGCAACTACAGGGTTTGAAGCTTACTTGATTGGCAGGCTGGGGTGGCTTGAGGGTATTAAGCAGGGAACCCAAGGGAAGTAAGATGACAAGACAAGTTTAAATTTCATTTTGGTATTAAGTTTACAAGTGTAGTGGTGACATCCAGTTGATGATTGTTCTGATAAAAAGAAAATTAGTAATCTTTTTAGAAAGGATGTACATCTTTGGCTTTGGTACCTTCATTTTGATAACAAAAAGAGAAAGTCTCAATTGTTGAATCTGTTGGTCTCAGAATCTAGATAATTGATTTGAAAAACTGATATTTTTCTTTTGATCTGTAAGTGGCTCAACTTGTTTCAGTTTGTTAGAGAAATTGCTCTTATAAATGTACTGTACCTATTCTCAGTACTTTGATACAACTTATCTTTTGAGGTTTGTTTTACTGCTGCTGCTTTGGCTGTTTAAGCAGTGCATGTCTTATCTCCCCCCTACCTCCCC
>NW_003852409.1:26234978-26240202 GCF_000181295.1 Otolemur garnettii | reverse complement strand
AGCAGCAGATATTAGAGGATTTAACTTCTATTTCAAGCAGAATTAGGAAAAGAATTTATGTTCTTTGCAGAGCCATATAGTAGGAGATGTTTTTAACCCAAAGGTTATTTATAGGAAAACAAAATTACTAATTAATATTGATAATTGTATATGTTTTTTATTTATAGGCATTTAGCATACATAATAGTTAATATTTTTATACTTGATGCATTTTTAATAGCTAAAAAAGGCATTGTTGAGTTTATTAAACGCTTGCAGTTCACCAGCTTGACTTAAAAGGTGACCTTGAGCTTACCACATTAGTCATCTTTGGTCTTTTTTCTTTGTGCTTAGATACTAATGTCAGTGAATATGATTTGTCATTATAGTCTCTTGTTTTCCAGTAAATAGGAATCAGTAGGTGCCAACTGTCCTGAAATTAGAGAATTTTTTTTGTTTAGGATAATTTATATTTTTGAGCTCAATAGAGGTGTGGTAGCTTTTAGTTTGCCAGGTTTAGCATATATTGTAGTTAAATTTTTTTAATGTAGGCAATTTTATTTCACATAATTGGTTCACGTAATTGGTTTGTAAAGCATAAAATCATAGTCTTGTGAGAAACCTGTGAGATCCTTTTTGCCTTGCTTTGTTCCAGAGAGAGGTTAGGGCTCTAGTCTAAAATCACACACCCAACTAGTGGCAGAGTAGAGGTGAGAGGTGAATTTCTTTACCTCATTTTGGGCTCCTTCTGCCATGTCAGGTTGCTGCTTAGAAATGTGGACCAGAAAACCTTAAAGGAACTTAGCTTAGTTGGTCACATTACGAGTACCTAATAATGTTCAACAGGAAAAATTAGAATGTTTTTTCCTCATTCCCTCTGAAAATATATTTTTTAAAAAGCTAACCATTTTCAACTGAATATTTCAACGGCATTTAGTACCTTCACAATGTTGAACAATTGCCACCTTATATAGTTCCAAAACATTTTCATCTCTTTGAAGTAAAATCCCTTACCTTAACATTTAAGCAGCTTGAATTTTTTTTTAAGCAATTAGAATAAAAATATTTACTAGGTCAAGTAAAGTCAACTATAGCAAGTTTGTATTAGAGGTTACCCCTAGTGCTTTTCTACCCATCTCTGATTTGCTAGTGAGAAATAAGGAGAATCCTTATGTTATTTAGTAGTGGATATATTATAGCAGCAACATTTAAAGAAGCAAGTGTCAGGCACATAATGATCAATAATGCTGATGGCAGACGTGCATTATACATATTATCTTTAATCTTCACACTAGTCTGTCAGAATGGTTACTATATCACAGATTACATCACTGAGCTTGTTCAGTAACTTTAGAATCATTTACCTTATGAATGCTAGATCTGGGATTCAAATCCATGTCTATTTGGCTTGAAAAGTTGGGTGGTGTTTTGACTAAATCTGAGATTAAGCAGGCAAAAAGCAACAAATGGAAGAAATCATTTCAGTACTGTCTGAGCAGGACAGTTACAAGGGAAGGTGATTTGAGTTTGCTATTCCTGTTTGTTTTTGTGTATTAGTAGCCACTTTCTCCTGACTAATTGTGATCTGTATGAAGGGGGGCAAAAACAAAATAGGAAATAGCCTTTGGAACTCTTTAATGGATGTTGTTATAAATAATTAGAAGAAATTGCTACGTAGCTTCTGAGATTTTTTCTTAGAACTTCTCTATTCCTTTTTTTCTTCCCATTTACTTTTAATGAATCTTTATGTGATTTAATTTTAAATTTTTAAATTGATTTGCTTGAATGGTGAATAAATCTAAACAGTATTGGAATTTGATATCCTTTTTTTAAGATTCTGTGAAAAAAGTGGTGGTTCATTTTCTGTGAAAAATAAGTTTTGTGTGTTGAAGGATTTTTTTAATTATACTTCTGCCCCTGTTTTTTTTTTTTTTGAGACAAGAGTCTTACTCTCTGGCCCTGGATAGAGTGCTATGGTATTATAGCTCACAGCAACCTCAAACTCCTATGGGTTCAGGAGATCCTCTTGTCTCAACGTGCTAAGTAGCTGGGACTATAGGTGCCCACTACAACATCCGGCTAGTTTTCCTATTTTTGGTAGAGAGAGGTCTCTTTCTTGTTTAGGCTAGTCTGGAACTCCTGAACTCAGTCAGACATTCCATCCACCTTTGCCTCCCAGAGTGCTAGGATTATAGGCATGAGCCACTATGCCTGGCCACTTTTCCCCTTATTAAAACAACTTTATTTTGGCTTTTTAAAAAATTGAAAGAACTTTTGGTAGGCCATTTGTCGTTCATTCCTCTGAAATCCCCTGGTAAATTGTCTCTTCTGTGTTTGGCATGAATAATGTGACTTCTCTTCAGTAATAGGTTCCAGTATACTGGGTTATATAGGAGTAATATGCTCCAGTATACTGGGTTTGGGTATCATGTAAAATATAGCTTCTTTCCTACTTTGGACAAGAGATTTTTTTGTTTTTGTTTTTGTTTATGTGAGCATAACAAGAATAGGTGCTATGGCAATAGCAGCTATCTACACATGTCCTGCATTTTAGTGAATTGATGGTTATCCACAGAAGTATAGCTATTTGACAGTGACCTTGTGACTTTTGCTAATATCTAAATGGTAATTACTTCCATAAGTGGATTTCAAGCTTTTAAAAACTTTTATTTAAAAAGTTTAAAATGTTCTTGTTACTTGGCTCAAGTATTACATATTGCTTTCTGTTTTGAACTAGGGATGAAGTTTCATTATCTCTGGAACCAGCAGAATGTATTATAAAGAGTACAGGCTTTGGAGTTGGTCCTTTTCCTTTTTTTTTTTTAGACAAAGTCTCACTGTGCTGCCCTCCGTAGAGTGTCATGGTGTCACAGCTCACAGCAACCTTGAACTCTTGGGCGTAAGCGATTTTCGCCTCAGCCTCCCAAGTAGTTGGGCCTATGGGCACCTGCCACAATGCCTGGCTATTTTTTTGTTGCAGTTGTCATTGTTGTTTAGGAGGTCCAGGCCAGGTTCGAACCTGCCTGCCTTGGTGTATGTGGCTGGCGCCCTAACCACTGAGCTATGGGCGCTGAGCCAACACATTTATTTTCAAATCCTTTTTCTGTCATTTAACTAGCTGCAAGACCTTTTGTCTTTTAAAATGAATATAATACTTTACAACTCTGCAAGAGTAGGATTAGAGGCCAAATCTCTGAAGGGCTAAACACAGTATCTGACACATAGTAAATTGTGTTGGAATTGTAGCTCTTATAAGAAGTCTGAATTTTGGTAGCCTGGCCAACATTAACATAATATAAATACAGTGAAACCTTGTCTATGTACTTTCCTGCAATCAATACATTTTTTTCTTGGATTTTTTTTTTTGTCTTTTTTTTGTGTGTGTTGAAGTGCCATCTGTCAGTTTTTACTATTTCCTGCAGCTTGCTCTCCTTTTCCCAGAAATGCTTGACAAATATCTCCATTGATCATTGTGTAATTTACCTCAGTAGATGGTGCTGTACAAGCTAATGACGAGACATTTGCTCCCTTACAGCAATCTTTCAATTAGGTGTCCTGTGCAGGATGCTTTACAGGTACTTTCTACTTTTAGAGATGTCAGCTGGCTGAATGCCCAAGCTTATATCAAAGAATGAAGCTTTGGTTGTCTGGAATTAAAGAAATACATAATGTCTACTTAATGCTTATCTTCTATTTTATGATGATTGTTTATATTGAAGCATGAAAAGCTATATCCTAGCTTATTAATTTTACTCATTACTTCCCCATTATTTGTATTGTTTTTCTTATTCTATTCAAAGGGATATACAAAAGGCGTTTTACTCCATAACTGTATGGTTGAGGTTGTAATGAATCATAATCTAAGAATATTAGCTATGGAGGGTACTGGAGATCATCTGGACTAACCCTCTTATCTTGTGGATGAGAGAGCTGACTGAGAGAAGTTGTGACTTGCTCAAGGACACAGTTATGTGACAGGTTTGATTTCCAGTCCAGTGTTTTGAAGGTAATGTTATGGTGGACAGAGCACTGGACTTTGGAGTCACTCTGGCCTGATTTTGAGTCCTGATTCCACCATTTATTAACTGTGTGACCTCTGACAAGTAAATCTGAGTCAGTTTCCTGCTCTGTGTTTATTTGTGGGGTCATGAGGATTATGAGATAAAGTAAGTACTGCACAATGCCTGGCATTTGCTATGGGCTCAATAAGTGCTGTCTGTTTTGTTGTACTGTTTTTCTTGATTACTTAAAACAGGTCATATAGCTAAGTTATTATTCTTTATGAAATGGGAATCAGTGAGCATGGTTGATGTTTTTGCCAGAGTCTTTCCACTGAAAATCTGTTGTTGGTTCATTGGAGGGAGGACTGATTACAGCAAAATGAGTGCAGAACATTTGTCAAGAGCTTAGTGACCACTGCTCTAAATTGTGCAGTGTTGACATGATTCTTTCCTGAGAAACGTCTGCATTTCCCAAGTGAAGTGGAACACCAAAATCAACCTGCATTAAGTTAGGCCGTTAGTGTTCAAACCTTTTTTTCCTTTTTTAAACTCAAGACCCTTTCTACTCTTAAAAATTGATGAGGACTTCAATGATCTCTCATTTATGTGAGTTAATAGCTATTGATATTTGTTATGTTAGGAATTGTGTTTGCTAAAAATTTAAACATTCATTTAAGATGCCAATAACAAATCATTGTATATTAACACAAGTGATGTGTTTTTAAAAAAATAGTCGTTTTAAAAAAATTCTTGACCTATTTTTTAAAATTAATTTATTTGAAACAGTTTCTCACTTTGTTACCCTTGGAAGAGTGCCTTGGCGTCATAGCTCACAGCAACCTCAAACTCTTGGACTCAAGTGATTCTCTTGCCTCAACCTCCAGAGTAGCTGGGACTACAGTCACCTGCTACAGTGTCCAGCTATTTTTAGAGATGGGGTCTCAGTCTTGCTCAGGGTGGTCTCGAACCCATGAGTTCAGGCAATCAACCCACCTTGACCTCCCAAGTGCTAGGATTACAGAGGTGAGCCACCACGCCCAGCTCATGTTATTTATTTATTTTTAATTTTAGAATATTATGGGGTGCACATGTTTTGGTTACCTAGTTTGCTTTTGTATATTTTAGGTCAAATTATAAGTATGCCCTTTGCTCAGAAAGTGTGCCATGTACCCATAAGGTGTGAATTTACTCATCCCCGTCTCCTTCCTCCCAGTAACTGCTTTCTAAGACAAAAAAAAAAAAAA
>NW_003852409.1:26222127-26234899 GCF_000181295.1 Otolemur garnettii | reverse complement strand
TTTTTTTTTTTTTTTTTTGGTGACAAGGTCCCACTTCGAGTAGAGTGACATGGCATCATAGCTTACAGCCAACCTCAAACTTTTGGGCTCAAGCCATCCTTTTGCTCTGTCCTACCAATTAGCTGGAACTACAGGCACTTGCCACAACACCTGGCTGTTTTTAGAGACAAGGTCTTACTCTTGCTTAAGCTGATCTCCAACTCTTGAGCTCAAGCAGTCTGCCTGCCTCAACTTCCCAAAGTGCTAGGATTATTGGTATGAGCCATTGCACCTGGTCTTGACAGCTAAGTTCTGATAGCTGCTTCTTCAGTCTGTTGTGCTCTGTTCTGGATGAAGTATGTAAAGAAAATTTGACTTCCTAGAGATATGTAGCTACAAAAGACAAGAGTATTTTAATAGCCTTTTTAGATAATTGTTGGATATTCTTTGATACTGTACCAATACTTGACAAATGGTATTTTCTTAATGGAATCTGAAACCAGATCTGTGAACTTTTTATATTGTTACATTAAAACCCATCAGTGTGTCATGTGTTTTGATGGGCTCTTTTGTCCATACATGATTGTATAACATCATGCGTTGGTCATTTGGAAAATACTGTTGGCTGAATTATGTTGATTTTCCAGATGTGACACATTTCATTATATTTTATGTTCACATATTATGTAGTCTCTGGAAAACTCCATACTTATGAGAGAATGAAAGTAGTAAAGGCACATAATGCCTTCGTATTACTTTGAAAATAGTTTTGGCCTTTTAGACCTGTGAAAGGGTCTTGAGGATCACTTGGGGTCAGTCCCTGGACTAAGCCTGGAAAACTGTGAAGTTAGACAAATTGGTAAACTAAAGGAGTGACCAGATTTGTAGACTATAGCTTTAGTAATAGATAATATGTAAATTACTATGGAATGGATTGTTAAACAAGTTTCAGTCTTAGAAACTTTTTTATTCCTTGAAATAAAGAGCAGCCTAATTTTGAAATGCAGTGAATTGGCCATTATATTTGCGATATTTTTATTGACAAGGCATTGTATTATATACTGTCAAAGCTATTAGTTATGAAAAAAAGTTCCTTCAGTATTTTATAGTCTATCTGGAGGGTAAGATATATAATCTTGTGAAAAGATGACTAATGCAGTGCTCTGTAACAAGGGTGACATACGAAGAGAGAGGAAGCTATTCTGTTTTATGGGAAAGTGCAGTGTTCATTTAGGTAATCACTACATCAGTTAGGTTAGACTGCAGATTTCATAGAGTATAATTTGTGTTTACAAAATTAAGTTGCAGTTTGTATTTTTATTCTCACATTGTTACCCTATTTTGATAGTCTTGTATAGTTTCTAGTATTTTTATAGGTTCTTGTTTACTTTTCTAAAAAAATTACCATGATAAAGGTAAGACTAATATGTTACTGCTCTTTGATAAATGAGAAAATATTAAGTTAAATCTGCCGAGATCCTACAGATATAAGTAATATGTTACTTGCCCATATTGGAATATAAATATTGTCGCTAGAATAGAATAAAAAATATTCTTGGGGGGAAAATGCATTCATTTGTATATACAGAGTAAACAGAGTAACACCTCCAACCAAGACTTTGTAGAAATATTTTAATGATTCTTAAAGTACCTTGTATATACCTTGTGCTTATGTGTTTCTTTATTGAATTATTATAAAGATTAAAAAAAATTATAATGTGCCTAGCAATAGAAGGCACTCATGGCAGCAATTGTTGCTATAGCTTTTTCAAAGAGTTAGCTCTACTGTACTAGTTATATAACCTTCTCCATTAATATTTTGGATTTCTCCATTTGTTGAATGTGATAATTCAGCTAATCTGGCCTTTATTTACAGAGCTCTCATTACTACGTTCAGGCACTGTGCTATGTATTTTACGTGCATTGCATCTTTAGATCCTTTTAGATCCTTACGACAGTTTTGCCATGAGGTGGGTGATGTTGTTTCCTTTTTATATGATTGATCTTAGACAAAAGGCTAAGTGATGTTTTCAAAAATGAGAAAACTGAGGAGTGGAACAGTTAATACTTCAGGGTACTTACTAGCTAAGAAGTGCAGTGGGATTTGAATGTATGTGTCTTTGTCTCCAGTGTGTCTTTTATAAACTTTACATTTGGGCAGTAAATTGAAGGAAATATTTTTGGGTCATAGTGGAATTTTTGCTGTTTTTCAAAGCATAGTTTTCTTTGTGGATAGGGGCGGAGTTGGTGCCTATTCTCACCCTTTGAATGTATGGTTTGGTATTTGGATTCCAAAGCTGATTTTTTTTTTTTTGTTATTGATGCTCTTAATTACTTAATAGCTTGATGAAATTCTAGTAAAATAGTAATGAATTACAATTTTCCCATCTTTTTCCAAGGTCAAGGTGACATTTTACTATGTTGGTGAGGAACAGTTTGTTAGCCCTTTTTATAGGTTGTTTAAGGCCAAGAATTGACTTACCTTTCTAATAACATTAATACTTACTTGAATGATATTATATGATTATAGTCATTTTTGAAAGAGTATTGTGGCTTACAAAGCTTGTTTGAGGGAAAAAATTCATTTGTACTGGCAGTCAGCCAGCATTTTATAAGCTACAATTTTCTTTTGAACAGCTTATGGTTTGGAGCTCTATAATTTGTGGTTCTTCTGAACTTGTAAAAAGATTACACATATTTAAAAATGACCTTATTACTTTAATGTTTTAAGAAACATGCAACTGTCAGATTGTTATAATACTGTTGTTTTACTTTATTTTCCTGAGCTGAGAATCTAAGTTAATAGTTTATGTAGTATAATTGGAATCCTTCTCTCCCCCTCCCCAAAAAACCTCTCCAAACAAACCTAAAAACTAAAAACTACTTTAGTAATTCTAACAGGCACAGTAAAAGACAAAGGAAATGTGAGTGTCTTTTTATCAGTCTGCCAAAATCCTTGCAGTATACTATTCCATTACTTAGTCACCACTTTCCCAGTGTGTTGAATCATGTGATATGTGAGTTTGTGTGTATGTAGTTCTTCTATGACATTTAATTTTTTTTTTTTTTTTGCATTGCCTCAAGCTATCCCCCTGGGTGGAGTGCTGTGGCTTCACAGCTCACAGCAACCTCCAACTCCTAGGCTCAAGCAAGTCTCCTGCCTCAGCCTCCCAAGTAGCTAGGACCACAGGCGCCTACCACAACACCTGGCTATTTTTTGGTTGCAGCCATCATTGTTGTTTTGGTGGGCCTGGGCTGGATTCGAACCCGCCACCTTAGGTGTATGTGGCTGGTGCCTTAGCCAGTTGAGCCACAGGCGCCGAGCCGACATTTAATTTTATATCAGTTTCTTTGTGATACTTCCACATGCAGGTGGAAAAGAATGCTTTGTTTGAAATGCTTTGTGTTTTGTATTTTCTCATAGTTCATGTGGATTTAGTTAAAACTGTGAAAGTCAAAGATTATTTTAAAGTCTTCCTTTTGATTTTCTTTTAAATTATTTCAGGTTAATTTGAGGGTACAAAGAATTAGGTTACAATGTTTGCATTTGTTGTTAGGGACCCTCTTATAATTGTGTCCTGTCCCCAAGAGGTATGCTGTACATCCTAACATTCTGCCCATTAAGTGGGAGCACTCCCACCCCCCTCCTTCTTTCCCTCTCACTCCTTCTTTGTTTTCCCAACCCCCACCTTGAATTGATTTGAGTTTTTCTTTTATATGGGTGTGTATTATATACTGGAGTCATATTAGTATTGCGTACACTAGATTCTTGCTTCTCCATTGTGATACTTTACTAAGAAGAATGTGTTCCAGCTCCATCCAGGTTAACACAAAAGATGTAAGGTCTCCATCTTTTTAATAGCTGAATAGTATTCCATAGTATACATATACCACAGTTTGTTAATACATTCCTGGGTTGGTGGGCATTTAGGTTGTTTGTTCATTTTGGCGATTGTAAATTGAGCTATGATTAACAATCTAGTGCATATGTTCCTTATGAGAAAATTATTTTTTTTTTTTCTGGATAGATACCCAGTAAGGGGATTGTGGGGTCAAATGAGAGATCTAATTTATTTGAGTTTTTTGAGGAGTCTCCAATCTTCCTTCCAAAGAGGTTATGTTAGTTTGCAGTCCCACCAATAGTAGAAGTGTTCTATTCTTTCCACATCCGTGCCAGCATCTGCAGCTTTGAGACTTTGTGATGTGGGCTCTTCTCACTGGGGGTAGGTGATATCTCAGGATGGTTTTGATTTGCATTTCTCTGATGATTAGAGACGCTGAGCATTTTTTCATATGTTTGTTAGCCATTCAACTTCCTAAGAGAATGTTCTGTTCATATTTCTTACCCCAGTGGTAGAAGGGATTGTTTGCTTTTTTTTGTTGTTGATTTGAGTTTTCTGTAGATTCTAGTTATCAATCCTTTGTTAGATGCATACCATGCAAGTATCTTTTCCCATTCAGAAGGTTGTCTTTTTGCTACACTTGCTGTGTCCTGAGCTCTGCAGAAACTTTTCAGCTTAATTAAGTCCTATTTGTACAGTGCTTCTCAAACTTCCTAATGCTGCAATGTATTTTCATTGTTAAAAAGGGGTCGCAACCCACAAGTTGAGAACTGCTGCATTTGTGTATTATTTTTGTTGTTGTAGGTGCTGCTGAAGTCTTTGTCATAAAATCTTTCCCTAGTCTGACGTCATCAAGAGTTTTCCCGACACTTTCTTCTTAGATTTAAATCTTTTATATATCTTGAGTCAATTTTTGTTAGGGGTGAAAAGTGTGGGTCCAGTTTCGGTCTTTTACATGTGGTTATCCAGTTCTCCCAGCACCATTTGTTGAATAGGGATTCTTTTCTCCACTATAGGCTTTTGTTTGGTTTATCAAAGATCAAGTGGCAACTAGAGACTAGTTTCATTTCCTGGTTTTCTATTCTGTTCCATATGTCTATTTCTCTATTTTTGTTCCAGTACCACATTGTTTTGATAACTGTAGATTTGTAATATAACCTGAAGTCTGGTAGGGTGATACCGCCTTTGTTTTTGTTACTCAGAATAGCCTTGGCTATATGGAGTTTTTTCTGGTTCCATAGAAAACGAGATACTGTTTTTTCCAGTTCTTCAAAGTATGATGTTGGCATTTATTGGGGATTGCATTGAATTTGTAGATTGCTTTGGCTAGAATAGACATTTCGGCAATGTTGATTCTTCCCAGCCCAGAGCATGATATATTCTTCCATTTATTAATGTCTTCTGCTATTTCTTTTCTTAGGGTTTCATAATTCTCTTTGTAAAGATCCTTCACCTCTTTTGTTAGGTAAATACTTAAGTATTTCATTTTCTTTGAAGCTACTGTGAAGGGAATTGTGTCCTTGATTAGCTTGGCTGTTACTGGCATATACAAAGGCTACTGATTTGTGGACATTGATTTTATACCCTGAGATGTTACTGTATTTCTTCTTGATCACTTTTAGGAGTTTTGTGGTTGAGTCTCTGGGGTTTTCTATGTATCAGTTCATATTATCAGCAAAGAGTGAGAGATTGACCTCCTTTGCCCCCATTTGGATGCCCTTTATATCTTTCTCTTGCCTGATTGCATTGGTTAGAACTTCCAGAACTATGTTGAATAGTAGTGGCGATAGAGGACATCCTTTTCTGGTTCCAGTTCTAAATGGAAAAGCTTTTTTAGTTCTCCATTCGGTATGATGTTAGCTGTGGGTTTGTCATAAACGGCTTCAATCAGCTTAAAAAATACGGCACCTATGCCTATTTTCTTAAGTGTTCTTGTTAGAAAAAAGATGCTGAAATTTATCAAATGCTTTTTCTGCATCTTTTTGAGAGGATCATATGGTCTTTGTGTTTGTTTCTATTCATATGGTGAATTACATTTATGGATTTGTGGATGTTAAACCAGCCTTGCATCCCAGGGATGAAATATGTTTGATGATGATGTATAATTTTTTTTAATGTGTAGCTGCAGTCTATCCTCCTTTTGATTTTAGGTTAAATCCAAAATGTAATATAACTTTTACACTTGAAGGATTTTGGAAAGCCAGATTAATATTCCCATTTTTGTATTTATAGGAGTTTCACAGATAAAAATGAGCCTACCATTCAACTTGTGACTCAAACTCTATTGCCAAGTAGGACCATTATTTAAAAATGTGCTACAATGAACTGTTGTCTTTCTTTGGCTAATTATTTGAGTCTTTGGTTTCTGGAAGATGGGTGAGAGTGGGTTAAACTTTGTATTTATCACATCTACCTAGAAGAAAAAAAAATCCTTGTATCATAAGGATATTTGCACTAGACTGTTTATTGCAGCTCAATTTATAATTGCCAAAATGTGGAAACAACCTAAATGCCCACCAACCCAGGAATGGATTAATGAGCTGTGGTATATGGATACCATGGAGTACCATTCAGCCATTAAAAAGGTGGAGACTTTACATCTTTTGTATTAACCGGGATGGAGGTGGAACACATTCTTCTTGGTAAAGCATCATGAGAATGGAGAAGCAAGAATCCAATATACTCAGTTCTAGTATGAAGGCAGTAGATGAGCTAATATAGGGGAATGAGGGAATGGAAGAGAAGAGGAGGGAGGGGGATGGGGGATCATGATGTATGGCACACCTCTTGAGGGCAGGATACAATTATAGGAGGGACTTTATGTAACAAATGTAATCAGTGACCTAATTTTTGGTACCCTCAGTGAAGCCTAAAGAATAAAAAAAGAAAATGAAAAAAAGTTTCTGTTTATCAGTGGAATAATTTTTGTGGTTAAGATTTTAGCAAATTGTTAATAGCTATATCTTTAAAAACTGTTAATAATCTTGGCATGTTAGTAAGGGTTTGCTATTAAGAAAACTCTCTAGCCTTGGAGGATACTAATTCTCTTTCTTGATCAAATGCTGGAATAACCTGAGAGTTAAAAGATATATATGCTTGAGTTTTGACTTGAGGGATTCTACTTTAATTGCTCTGGGATGTTCCCTAAGCATCTGGATTTTTAGCAGTAATTCCAGTGTGCATCTGAAGCTAAGAATAGCTTTGGAAAATTTGTTAGTCCATCCAAGGGGAAATATTTGATTTTAGAGAATATATCTTTACCCTTGGAGTTTATAAAATTTTATTTTGTGGTAATTATAGATTCTCATGCTGTTGTAGGGAATAACATATTTAATAATAAATACCTGTAATTCTTTTTTTTTTTTTTTTTGAGATAGAGCCTCAGTATGTTGCCCTTGGTAGAGTGCTGTGGCGTCATAGCTTACAGCAACCTCAAACTCTTGGACTTAAGCTATTCTCTTGCCTCAGCCTCCTGAGTAGCTGGGACTACAGGTGCCTGCTACAATGCCCGACTGTTTTTTGGTTGCAGTTGTCATTGTTGTTTAGCAGGCCTGGGCTGGGTTCAAACCCACCAGCCTCGGTGTATGTGGCCAGCGCCCACTCAGCGTACTCAACTGAGCTATGGGTGCTGAGCCCATACCTGTAATTCTTCCATGTTTAAGAGTGTTACATAAATGAAATCATATCAAATATTAACTTTTAAGATGGCTTCTTCGCTAAGTATGTAATTCCTTTGAGAACCCATATTGTTGCACGTAGCAAAGTTTGTTCCATCTTCTAGCTTAATAGTAAGTATTCCATGGTAGGTAGATAAGTACCACAGTTTGTTTAATCATTTGCCTGTTAAAGTTCATTTGGATTTTTTTTTTTTTTTGGTTTGGGCTGTTACAATGAAGCTGCTGTGAACATTTGTGGACCTGCTTTTGTATGCTCATAATTTCCCATTTCTCTGGGATAATACCAGAGTGTAATTGTTGGTTGTATGGTAAATGCATTTTAGTTTTGTAATACACTGCTATAGTTTTCAGAATGGTTGTACCATTTTATATTCCCACCAGCAGTGTATGAGTGATTTAGTTTCTTCACATCTTCACCAGCATCTGATGTCATTATTTATTTATTTATTTATTTTAGAGACAGAGTCTCACTTTGTGGCTCTCAGTAGAGTGCTATGGTGTCACAGCTCACAGCAACCTCCAGCTCTTGGGCTTAGGTGATTCTCTTGCCTCAGCTTCCCAAGTAGCTGGGTCTGCAGGTGCCCGCCACAACGGATGGCTATTGTTTTGTTGCAGTTTGGCCAGGGCTGGGTTTGAACCTGCCACCCTTTGTATATGGGGTTGGCGCCCTGCTCACTGGGCCACAGGTGCCGCCCCATGTCATTATTTTTTAAAGAAAGATTAATGGACTTTATTATTGGAGCAGTTGTAGGTTTACAGAAAATGGAGCAGATGATACAGAGAGTTCCCATATGTACCTTCTTTCCTCCCAGGTTTTCCCTTTTGTTGGCATATTACCTTTAGTAAATTTATTACCATTGATAAGCAATAATGTGTTATTAATATATTATTAACTAAGGTTTGTAGTTTTTATCGGGGTTCAGTCTTTGTGTTGTACATTTCCATGGGTTTTGACAATAAATCCATAATATTATATGTCCAACATTATGGTAGATGGAATAGTTTCACTGCCCTAAAAATTTCCTTTGCTTCACCTGTTCATCTCTTCCCCATCCCCAGCTCCTGGCAAGCCCTGATCTTTTTACTGTCTACATACTTTTGCTCTTTTCAGAATGTCTTATACTTGAAACCATCCAGTATCTATCCTTTTCAGATTGGCTTATTTTACTAAGCAATGTGCATTTAAGGTTTCTCTAAATCTTTATGTGGCATGATAACACTCTTCTGGGCTCTCTTTTTTTATTGTCAAATGATATTCCACAAAAGATGTACCACAGTATTCAACTGTGGATGTACTATAGTGTACTCGTTCACCTGTTGAAAAACATTTTGTTTCCATTTTTTGGAAATTACACATAAAGCTGCTATGAGCATTTGTGTGGCCTGAGTTTTCAAGTCATCTGGGTAAATTAGCTAAGAGCACCATTCCTGACTTATGTGGTAAGATTGTGCTTAGCTTTGTTGAGAAACTGCCAAATGTTTTTGTATTTGTATCCCCACCATTTTATATTCCCACCAACAATGAATTATTTTTTACTTTAGCCATTCAGATAGATATGTCACTACCTATTATGATTTAATTTGCATATCTGTTGCATAATGCTGCAATACGAATTTTAACATGCTTATTTGCCATTTGTATGTTCTTTTTATTTTATTTTTTAAATTTTTATTTATTTATTTTTTTGAGACAGTTTCACTATGTTGCCCTTGGTAGAGTGCTGTGGTGTCACAGCTCACAGCAACCTCAAACTCCTGGGCTTATGCAATTCTCTTGCCTCAGCCTCCCATGTAGCTGGGACTATAGGTGCCTGCCACAGTGCCTGGCTTCTTTTTTTATTGTAGTTGTCATTGTTGTTTAGCAGGCCCAGGCCCGGCTCAAACCTGCCAGCTTCGGTGTATGTGGCTGGCACACTGTTCACTGAGCTACAGGCGCTGAGCCTGTATGTCCCTTTTAATGAAATGTTTCTTCATGTCTTTTGCCCATTTTCTTTTTCTTCTTTTTGTTTGTGACAGAGTCTTACTCTATTGCTTACGGTAGGTAGAGTTCTGTGGCATAATCATACCTCATAGCAACCTCAATCTCTTTTTTTTTTTGAGACAGAGTCTCACTATGTCGCCCTTGGTAGAACCTCAAACTCTTGAGCTTCAGTGATTCTCTTGCCTCAGCCTCTCAAGTAGCTGGGACTACAAGTGCTCACCACAATGCCCAGCTATTTTTTTGTTGCAGTTGTCATTGTTGTTTAGCTGTCCTGGGCCAGGTTTGAACCCACCATCCTCAGTGTATGTGGCTGGTGCTGTAACCACTGTGCTATGGGTGCTGAGCCCAACCTCAGCCTCTTGATCCTTCTGCCTCAGGCTCCTCACTAGCTGGGACTACAGACGCTGACCACAATGCCCGGCTAGTTTTTCTATTTTAGTAGAGACAGGGTTTCACTCTTATCCAGGCTGGTCTTGAGCTCCTGAGTTCAAGCTATCCTCCTATATCAGCCTTCTAGGGTGCTAGGGTTACAGGTGTGAGCCAGTGTGCTTGGCTCGCTTATTTTCTAATTGGATCGTCTCCCAACCCCTGTTTTTTCTTTTATTGTTGAGTTTTGAGGGTTCTTTATATATTCTAGTTAGAAGTCACTTATCAGATATGTGGTTTGCAGTTATTTTCTCTTAGCTGTTGCTTGTCTTTTTATTCTCTTAATTGATCTTTCATAGAACTAGAGTTAATTTTGATTGAGGTCCAGTTTATCAGGTTTTCATTTCATGGATCTTGTTTTTGGTGTCAAGTTTAAGAACTCTTTAACTAGTCCCATGCTCCAAAGTTTTTTTTCAAAAATTTTTTTGTGTGAAATTTTTATATTTTTAAGTCTGTGATTTGTTTTGAATTAGGTTTTATATAAGGTGTGATGGTTAGAGCAGAGGTTTTTTTTTTTTTTTGGTGTTATGGATGTTCAGTTCCTTTGAAAAGGCTATATTTCTGGAGCGGTGCCTGTGGTTCAAAGGAGTAGGGTGCTGGCCCCATAAGCCAGAGGTGGCAGGTTCAAACCCAGCCCTGGCCAAAAACTGCAAAACAAACAAAAAAAAAAAGGCCGTATTTCTTCCATTTAGTTCCTTTTAGGGTGGTGCTTGTGGCTCAAAGGAGTAGAGCCCGGGGCCCATATGCCAGAGGTAGTGGGTTCAAACCCCGCTCTGGCTAAAAAAACTGCAAAAAAAAATTTTTTTTTAGTTCCTTCTGCACTTTTTTCTTTTCTTTTTCTTTCTTTTCTTTCTTTTGTTCTCTCTCTCTTTTTTTTTTTTTGGCCAGGGCTGGACTTGAACCCACCATCTCTGGTATATGGGGTCGGCACCCTATTCCTTTGAGCCACACTGTTGCCAAGGTTAGTGTGCCATGGTCTCAGCCTAGCTTATAGCAACCTCAAACTCCTGGGTTCAAATGATTCTCCTGCTTTAGTTTCCAGAGTAGCTGAAACTACAGGCACCTGCCATTATGCCCAGCTAATTTTTCTATTTTTAGTATTGATAAGTGTGTCTGTCCCTCTGCCAGTACCATTCAATTTTGATTACTATAGCTGTATATTAGTCTTTAAATTGGGTAGAATGATTTCTCCTGTGTTTTTTTTTTTTTTTTAAGTTAAAAGGCATTATTTTTTTTAAATTAATTTATTTACTTGCAGTTTTGGCCAGGGCTCGGCTTGAACCCACCAGCCCTGGTATATTGGGCCGGCACCATACTCCTTGAACCACAGGTGTTACCCCATATTATTATTTTTCAAAATTGTTAGTTATTCTAGGTCTTTTCCATATACATTTCAGATGTTTGGATATGTCTATAAAAAAACCTTGATCAGAATTTTATTAAATCTATAGGTCAACTTGGGGGTAACAGACATCTTTAATATGTAATGTCTTTAGCATTGGACTTTTTTTAAAAGATAGGGTCTCACTGTGTTGCCCAGGCTGAAGTTTAGTGGTGTCATCATAGCTCACTGTAACTGCAAACACTTGGTTGACCTGATTATCCTGCCTCATCCTCCCACCTCATCCTCTCAAGGAGCTGGGATTACAGGTCTGTTCTGCTATGCTTGTCTAGTTTTTCTATTTTTAGTAGTGATGGGGTCTCACTCTTCCTCAGATTGGTCTTGAACTGCTGAGCTCCAGCGGTCAGTCTGCCTCATCCTCCCAGAATGCTGGGATTACAGGCATGAGCCATCCACAGTGCCTGGTCATTCTTCTTTTATGTATCTGTCTTCCTTGGTTACTGGAAGTTAGGTGGCTCTTTGTTTGCCTTTATAAGAATCTAGGTTTAATTGCTTATCTGCTAGAATAGTTTGCATTACCCACTAGGCCATAGAGTATCTTTGGTAGCATTCTAGTAACCTTATTTATTCATCATTTCAAAGACAGTCTTGCTTTGATGCCCAGGCTGGAGTGCAGTGTCTCTTACTCATAGCTCACTGCACCCAGTAACTCTAGCTGTTGTATTGAAGCGCTAAAATACAGTGACTAAAACTCCAGAATTCATTGCATGATAGTCAAGGGCAAGTGTTCTATGCAAATGGGGACATAGCATCTTTAGTGCATAGATAGCGTTTAAGGTTATTCTTTTGTAAGTACAGGGTAAGAAATTTTCTTTTAAACAAGTGTGGTGAAAGTTGTACAGATAGAATTTTTGCTCAGTGATCTTCCCACCTCAGTCTTGCTAGTAGCTCAGCCAGTGGCTGGCTGAGTTTTTCATTATTTTGTAGAGACAAATTCTTGCTTTGTTGCTCAGGCTGTCCAAGTAGCCTTATCGATAACACAGTCATCTCAATGAAACTATAAAGTATCACTGTGGATTTTATAATTGTAATAAGAAAAACTAACTTTTTTTCTTTTCGTGATGGACATCATAGCACTGGTGGTCAACAGGGCGGGGGAAGGGGTATGATGACACTTTCTGGGGTGACAGGTGAGTTTGGCTTGAGCGATGTTTGCAGGGGTGTGTACTTTTGAAACTCGTATGAATGTAAAGATTTGTGAGTTTGTACGTAAAGTATATCTTAGTAAAGAAAATTAGAGAATAGTAAGAAAAGCTAACATTTACTGAGTGCTTTGTCGCAGTCTGCTAAGCAACTTTAAAATGGAGTTTATTTTTTTATTTTTTATTTTTTTTTTCATTTAAACATTGTAGTTGGCTCAGCGCCTGTGGCTCACGCGGCTAAGGTGTCAGCCACATACACCTAAGGTGGCAGGTTCATATCCAGCTCAGGCCCGCCAAACAACAATGATGGCTGCAACCAAAAA
>NW_003852409.1:26221091-26221462 GCF_000181295.1 Otolemur garnettii | reverse complement strand
TGGCGCCTTAGCCGGTTGAGCTATAGGCGCCGAGCCTATTCACCAGTATTTATGCCGGCTGTGGTCACTATTCTTGTATCCCTCCTTAACAATGTGTCTCATGTTACTAATGTCTCATGTAAGAAAGATACTGACAAAGTCTTGTCATATAATAACGTTATTAATAATCTGATTTTATTCTGAAGGTTTAAAAAGTACCTTAAGGACTTGCATTGCCTTACAATCATCATTGTATTCATAAATGATATCAAACTGTAGATATGTCAATTAATGACATGTAAAATGAGTTATAAAATGAGCAAAGGAAATAAAAATAGAAATAAAATATTGGGGCAGTTAAGATTTCTGTTAGTAAACAAAATGCATTTCTT
>NW_003852409.1:26217922-26220242 GCF_000181295.1 Otolemur garnettii | reverse complement strand
TTTTTTTTTGCACCTGGTTAATAATCCAGTAGCTCTATCTAGTAACAATTTTGCTAAAGTTGTTCCTTAATTCATCTAGTTTTTACTTATATTTTCAATTGTCTGACAAGATAGCAGTGGAAATACAGTAGTTGTGTCATAAATTCACTGAAACCTAATTGGAGATTTGCAAGAACACAGTTGTGAGATCACCGTAATTCATTATTTTAACATATATATACTGAATTAAAAAATAGACTGCATAAGCCATAAAGAAAGCTGGAGACTTCACATCTTTTATGTGTACCTGGATGCTGGAGCATATTCTTCTTAGTAAAGTATCTCAAGAATGGAAAAAAAAAGTATCCAGTGTACTCAGTACTACTATGAAATCAATATATAATCACCTACACACTCATATGAATGGCAGAACATAACTGTAGTCTAGAAAGTAGAAGGGAAGAGGAGAGAGAGGGGAGGGGAGGGAGGATATGGGAGGAGGGAAGGTATTTGGGGGGACCTCACCTAATGTGTATGATGTAGTGGTACATTTCAAAACTATTAAGAAATGAGTATAATTGTGATGGATGTGTAACTTAGTTCAATGTAAGCCTTTCACATTGTATATCGAAGCTGTACCCTGAACCCCATAAATGCATTAATGTACAAAGTTATGATTTAATACAAAAAAACCTCAAAAAAATTAAAAAACAGACTGCATAAAAAATTTAACTTTCAACTTCTGTAGCTTTGTGTTATTCAATTGTTGGAAGAGTTACAGATGAAAATTTTGGCCTTCTACTACAGAGAAAGAATTCAGGGAAGTGTGTTGTTAAAGTGCTGTCATTATCTCTTTATTTGTCTAAACTGGTGAGACAACACTTTCAGGTCATTTTAATGAAGTTCAGTTACAGTGAATTATAAGGTATGCTGTTTGAATTTTGGTTCTAATGTGATTCCTGTATTCACTTGTATTTCTGACTGGAATGCCTGTTACAAAAAATATTAAGCCAGTTGAACAAATACAACATTTTATGCTGAGATAAGGCACTTAGTGAAATATTTTCAAAAAAAGAGAGGTGGAAAGAGTATTGTACTTTTAGTCATAATTATAAGTTTTAAGCCACAAATAAAAGTTGAAGGTTTGTGTCTGAGCCTTGATAAAAAGTTATTTAGTGACCTTGGGGAAGATACCTCTCTTCTTTGATTTTTAGTTTTCCCTTTGAGAAATAAAGATCTTTTGACCAATTTTAGTAGTCTGTAATTCTTATCTTTAGTTTTCTGTCTTACGAAGACCAAGTTGATAGTGTAAAGCTGCCAGCTTTTTCTTTTGTCTTGATGAATAGTCTTGATAATAGAACACTGAGGTGAATTAACTTTTAATATGTTTTCTAAAATTAGGTTTAAAGGAGGCATGAAATTTGAAGTACACAGCTGACCACCTCCTTGAATTGACTGCCTCTAAGTTGACCTAATTTTCATAGACCACATATCTGTGTATGCCACATGTACCTATCAGTACAGTAAGCCAAGTTCTTGATATTGACCACCTTCATATGTTGACCAGTTTTTTATGGTCTTTTGGGTGTTCAGCTTACATTGGGTCCACTCTATTTAGTTTGACATTTTAATTGTACCTCGTTGTTTAAAAGAAGCATGTGACCTGGACCTGAAAAGATGACCAAGTACTCCGTGAAAGGAAAGGGATTTTGTAACCTGATTAAAGGAAATTACCTGTTTGTTGTCTTATTAAAGTTCTTTGAGTTTCCATTTTAGGCAGAAGACAGTGAAATGAGTTAATGTGAGCATATATATTTATGTAGACCTTTCCAAAGCAGATGTATTGCTGTTTTATTTTTATTTTTGACTGGGACTGGGTTTGAACCCAACCCCTCTGGTATATGGGGCCAGTACCCCACTCCTTTGAGCCACAAGGCACTGCCCCATGCTATTTTATTTTTCTCCAGAAAATTTTATTGTAGAAAAGTTTATTTTTTTAGATTTTTTTAATAGAAGAGTTTAAACATGCAAAAAAGTTGAAAGAATTGTATACTGAACATCCATATATATTCTACCATTAACACAAGCTAGATTCTGTAGTTAACATTGTCTTTAGCTATTTCACATCTGTCCATCTGTTTACCCTATTATCCATCTATCAGTCCATCTTATTTATTTATTTTGGTTTTTTTTTATTGAATGGTAACTATGTACATTAATGCAATTCTGGGGTACAGTGTGGTGTTTTCACATACAATTTGAAACATTTCCATCAAACTGGTTAACGTAGCCTTCATGTCATTTTCTTAGTCATTGTTTTAAAACGTTCACATTCTACTCT
>NW_003852409.1:26213892-26217695 GCF_000181295.1 Otolemur garnettii | reverse complement strand
ATCCATGTGAACATGAAGGATGTAAAGTCTCCATCTTTCTTTATGGCTGCATAGTATTCCATGGTATACATATACCACAGTTTGTTGATGCATTTGTGGATTGATGGGCACTTGGGCTTCTTCCATGACCTGGCCATTATGAATTGGGCTGCAGTAAACATTCTGATACAAATATCTTTTGTTGTAATGCAATTTTTGGTCTTCTGGGTATATACCTAATAAAGGAATTACAGAGTCAAACGGCAGGTCTATTTTTAGTTCTCTAAGTGTTCTCCAGATGTCTTTCCAAAAGGAACATATTAGTTTACATTCCCCTCAGCAGTATAAAAGTGTTCCCTTTTCTCCACATCCATGCCAGCATCTCTGGTTTTGGGATTTTGTGATATGGGCTAATCTTACTGAGTTAGGTGATATCTCAAAGTAGTTTTGATTTGCATTTCTGTGATGATTAAGGATGGTGAGCATTTTTTCATATATCTGTAGGCCTTGCGCTGATCTTTAGAGAAATTTCTCTTCAAGTCCCTTACCCACCCTGAGATGGGATCACTTGTTCTCTTCTTGCTAATACGTTTAAGTTCTCTATGGATTCTGGTTATTAAACCTTTGTCAGAGACATATTCTGCGAAAATCTCCCATTCTGAGGGCTGTCTGCTTGCCTTACTTACTGTGTTCTTGGCTGTGCAGAGGCTCTTTAGTTTGATCAGGTCCCAATAGTGTATTTTTGATGTTGCTTCAATTGCCCGGGGCCTATTTCTTCAAGTGTTTTCCCTACACTTTCTTCTAGTATTTTTATGGTTTCATGTCTTAAGTTGAAATCTTTAATCCAGTGAGAGTCTAACGTAGTTAATGGTGAAAGGTGTGGGTCCAGTTTCAGTCTTCTACAGGTATTTTATTTTTTTGAGACAGTCTCACTTTGTCACGCTTGGTAGAATGTCAGGGTGTCATAGCTCACAGCAACCTCAAACTCTTGGGCTTAAGCAGTTCTCTTGCCTCAGCCTCCCAGGTAGCTGAGACTACAGGTGCCCTCCACAATGCCCCGCTATTTTTTTTGTTGGAGCTGTTTAGCTGGCTCAGGCTGGGTTTGAACCTGCCACCCTTTGTATGTAGCTGGCGCCATAACCACTGTGCTACAGGCACTGAGCCAGTCCATCTTATTTTTTAATGCCTTTCTAAATAAGTTGCAGACATCCTTTTGTTTACCCTTGAATATTTTTACATGCATATGATCAGGTAGTTCGGCACTTGTTTAGTTAAAATTTGCATATGTAAAAATGTATAACTTTCAGTGTTCCATAGAGGGCAGTCATTGAGTACCTGACATTTTTCAGGGTCTATGCTGGTCAAGCACATAGAAAGATTGAGAAACTTTTGTGCTTTCATGGTGCAAGCGGGATAAACAGGAGAGATATGTAAGAAAGTAGTGTTTTCTTTGGACTTTTTTGTACCAGTAATAGGAATCAACTATATTCTAAAGAACACAGGTCTTGCTTATAGAATCCAAGGCCAAGAATTTAGAGGGGCTTTGGGAATTGTTGGAACCAAGAACTGGATGGCCTATAGGACTTTTTCCTAACTCTTTTATTCTGCCCACCTGTTTCATTCTTTTCTCTTTGAAGATCTGTCTTCTCTCTCTCTCTCTTTTTTTTTCTCGAGACAGAGTTTTACTCAGTCACCCTGGGTAGAGTGCCCTGTGGTATCATAGCCCATAGCAACCTCAAACTCTTGGGCTCAAAGGGTCCTCTTGTCTCAGCCTCCTGTGTAGCTGGGACTACACTACCTGCCATCATGCTAGGCTAGTTTTTCTCTTTTTAGTAGGGGTATTGTTCTTGCTCAGGCTAGTCTGGAACTCCTGAGCTCAAGCAGTCTCTCTTTGGCCTCCCAGAGTGCTAGGATCATAGGTGTGAGTCGCTGCACTGGCCTTTCTTCTCTTTAGTACAAATGGTAGGCTATGGCTACTACAGCCCTTATTTTACATCTAACAACTGTTAGTCACACAGACATACTGATCTCTTTTCTTTTCTTTTTTTTTTTTGAGACAGAGCCTCAAGCTGTCCCCCCGGGTAGAGTGCCGTGGCATAGCTCACAGCAACCTCCAACTCCTGGGCTCAAGCGAGTCTCCTGCCTCCGCCTCCCAAGTATCTGGGACCATAGATGCCCGCCACAACACCTGGCTATTTTTTTTTTTTTGGTTGCAGCCATCATTGTTGTTTGGCGGGCCCAGGCTGGATTCGAACCCGCCACCTTAGGTGTATGTGGCTGGTGCCTTAGCCACTTGAGCCACAGGCGCCGAGCCGACATACTGATTTTCTTTGTTAATTTCATTCATTTCCAAATTCCTGGGAGATAGACTCAACCCTGGTAGAATAAACCCTGGTTCAGCTGTTCTTGAGGGGCATGATTTTGAAGTATATATTTCTTTTTCTTTTCTTTCTTTTTTTTTTTTAAGACAAGAGTCTCACTACGTCGCCCTTGGTAGAGCTGTGGCGTCACAGCTCACAGCAACCTCAAACTCTAGGGCTTAAGTGATTCTCTTGCCTCAGCCTCCCAAGTAACTGGGACTACAGGTGTCCACCACAATGCCTGGCTATTTTTTTGTTGCAGTTGTCATTGTTTAGCAGTCCTGGGCCAGGCTTAACCTGTCAGATTCAGTGTGTGGCTGGCTCCCTAGTCACTGAACTATGGGTGCCGCGCCTGAAGTACATATTTCTTATTGGAAGCCTGTTTTTTGTGAATGGAGTGGAGTAGAGGGGATACAAGAGACAATTCCTAGAGCAAAAGTGGGGTTATTAAGCTGGGCAGACAGCGAAAACAGTTTATAACTACAAATGTGGTAAATAATTCTACAGATAAAAACAGGGTACAGAATTAGTATAAGAATGGGGCATTGAGTCACTGTTAGGAAGGATTGGGGATCAGGGACTACTTCATGGAGAAATCGGTGGCTGAGCTGGGTTTTGAAAGATAAATTCAAGTGCAGCAGTGGGAAGGGAGGATATGCCCTATAGAAGAGCAGCAGGAGAAAGATAAGAAATGACACAATATTATTTAGGTAACTGTAAGGGGGTTAGTACATTTGCCACGTAAGTGGGTGGTTTCATGAGAGGCTAAAGAGGGAAATTAGGGCCAATTTGTGGAGAACCTTTCTTCCTAAGGTGTGGGGAGCCAGAGATGGGAGGAAATGACAGTCAGATTTGGTTCTTTAAATCATTTCATTCACTTGGTTCATTCATTTCATCCAACTGGAGGCAGATAGGGCCAAGACAGAAGATCTTTTGAGAGCTTGTACTAAGAAAAAAAAAAAAAGGCAGTGAAAAAGAGGAGAGGAGATATTTAGGTAGTAAAATCTTCAGTATTTGGGATTTAGTTGATGTCAAAGGAGAGGGAGTAATCTTAAGGTTAGGTCCCCTGATCTCCTGACCTTGGTGACCAGATGAAGTAGGTACTAGCTAAGTATAGGATACTATGGTACTGGCAGTATTTTATTTCTTGATATGACTACAGGGTACTTTTATTAGGTCTATGGTGTTTATATATTTTATGCATTTTCGTCTTTGTAAGTCATATTTCATAATCTAAATTTTTTTTTTTCTTTAAGATGAGGTCTTGCTGTCTCCTGGGCTAGAGTGCAGTGGCATCATCATAACTCTTGGACTCAAATGAGCCTTCTTGCCTCAGCCTCTTGAGTAGCTGGGACTGTAGGCCTGTATCACCATGTCCAGCTAAGTTTTATTTTTTATTTTATTTTATTTTTTTTTGAGACAGAGCCAGCCCCTTTGGCTGGGGCTGGGTTCGAATCTGCCACC
>NW_003852409.1:26212550-26213653 GCF_000181295.1 Otolemur garnettii | reverse complement strand
GTTTGGCGGGTCCGGGCTGGGGATTCGAACCCACCACCTTAGGTGTACGTGGCTGGCGCCTTAGCCGGTTGAGCTATAGGCGCTGAGCCAAGTTTTAAATTTTTTATAGAGAAGTGGTCTTGCTATGTTGCCCAGGCTAGCCTCAAACTTCTGGGCTCAAATGATTCTCTTACCTCCTTGGCTTCCCAAGATGTTGGGATTATAGTCATGAGCTGCCATGCCTGGCTTTACAATCTAAAATGTTAAAGAATAAAACTAAATAGGAGAAAATAAGTTTGGGGAAAATGATCCTCACTTTAGGATAGGACTTTTACATTTGGGATATTTGTGTAATCCTCCAGATAGGGATGTGTAGAAGGAAATTGGATATAAAATCTGAAGTACAGTAGAGTATGGGCTGCTGATACAGATGAAAGTATTAGGTCTGTAGTTCTCAAGCCTGACTGTAGAGACTCTTCTGGAGAGTTTAAAAAAATTATTGGTAACTTGAATCTCACCCTAGGTCAAATAAATTGACCTTTAGGGGTGGGAGGGTACATCTAGTTTGAAAAGCTCCCTGTGTTTTCTAATGCACAGAGTTGAGAACCATGGGTCCTAGGAAGGTCACTTATTCCCTATCTTCTATAACTGAGAGATGGAATTCTACAAAGAGGATTTTATAATGGCTTTAACATTGGTTAACCTTTTTGTTTTGGACATAATTCTTATACTTTTTCCTATTAATAACACATCAGATAAAAAACGTATGTATGCTTTTTATTAAAATAATGATGCATTGCGTTCTTGGAAAAAGCAGGTAGAAAATGCAAGCTTTTGGGTGGTGCCTGTGGCTCATTGAGTAGGGTGATGGCCTCATATACCGAGGGTGGCGGGTTCAATTGTGGCCCTGGCTGAACTGCAACAATGACAACAACAACAACAAATATCCGGGCATTGTGGCAGGCGCCTGTAGTCCCAGTTACTCAAGAGTCTGAGGCAAGAGAATCGCCTAAGCCCAGGAGTTGGGAGGTTGCTGTGAGCTGTTATGCCACTGCACTCTACCAAGGGCGATAAAGTGAGATTGTCTCTACAAAAAAAAGAAAAAGAAAATGTAGGCTTTTTTT
>NW_003852409.1:26209175-26210509 GCF_000181295.1 Otolemur garnettii | reverse complement strand
CTCCTTCAGAGCCATATATACATATCCAATTGCCTCTTCACCAGGATATCTGATAGATATTTTAAATGTAACATGTCTAAAACCAAACCTTTCTTTCTTTCAAAATATGTTCCACCCATAGATCTTTCCATCACTGATGAAGGCAGTGTCATTCTCTAGTTGTTCAGTCCAGGACCCATGTAGTTTACATTTGTATCCAATCTGCTGGGTGGTCTTGTTGACCTTACCTTTAAGTATATGCAGAGTCGTAGTCATAACCCTTCTCACCACTTCTGTTGCCATCTGGTTATCATCTGTTACCCAGATCATTGTAATAGATTACTAATTAGATCCTCTGCTATACCTTTTGTCTCCGACAGTCTAGTTCAACACAATAGCCAGAGCAGTCCTTCAGAAATATATCAGATCATATCTGCTCAATGCCTTGCTTTGGCTCCCTATTTCACTCAGTAATAACAAAGCAAGGCCCTATCTCATCTATCACTGTTAACTTTCTTACCTTACCTACTGTTATTCTCTCTCTCCTGGCTCACTGCAATTTACCTCCTTGCTATTCTTTAGACATACCGGACAAGCTTTAGACTCGGGGCCTTTGCACTTCATGTTCTTTCTCCTTGAAATGTTCACCTCTTTCAGATTTGCTCAAATCTTAACCTTATCTATTAAGCTTACTCTAGTTATTTTTAATTAAGTTATGCAACTTGCTCCCTGCACATTCAGGGTTCCTGTCAGTTTGCTGTACTTTTGTTTATTTGTTTTTTGAGACAGAGTCGTCTTCTGTTGCCCAGGCTGGAGTGTGGTGGCATGATCATAGTTCTCTGCAACCTCAAACTGCTGGGTTTAAGATCCTCCTGCCTCAGCCTTCCGAGTCACTCGAATGACAGGTGTATACCACCATATCTAGCTAAACTTTTTTCAAATTTATAGGTAGAAACTGGGTTTTGCTATGTTGCTGAGGCACTGGTCTTAGACTCCTGGGCCCAAGTGATCTTCCTGCCTTGGCTTCTCAAAGTGCTTGGATTATAGATGTGAGCCTAGTTTCTCCTCTACTTTCTTTTTAAAGGCTTTTTGGTAATTATTTGGTTTTTTGTTTATAAGTTGTTTAGCATCAGAATCTACTTTTTAATTTTTGCATAGCATTTAACATTTATTAACTACATTGTTGACTTTAATTTATGATGTTTATGATTGCTGTGGTTTGAATGTATCCCTCAAAAAACATGCATTGGAGACAGTCCCCAGTGAAAACAGTATTGGAAGGTGGGAGATGTTTATGCCATGATGTCTTTACCATTTGTGAGTGGATTAAGGCTGATTTTTTTTTTTTTTTTTTT
>NW_003852409.1:26206708-26208981 GCF_000181295.1 Otolemur garnettii | reverse complement strand
GCCTCCCAAGTAGCTGGGACCACAGGTGCCCACCACAATGCCCGGCTATTTTTTCGTTGCAGCCACCATTGTTGTTTTTGGTGGGTCCAGACTGGGGATTCGAACCTGCCACCTTAGGTGTACGTGGCTGGCGCCTTAGCTGGTTGAGCTATAGGCGCCGAGCCTGGATTAAGGCTGATTATGAAACAGTTTGAGGCTGTGAGTTCAGTTTCTTTCTCTCTATTACCTCATAGAGATACCTCTGCCATGCTACTATGATACAGCAAGAAGGCTTTCATCAAATGTGACCCCTCAATCTTGGACTTTCCAGACTCTAGAACTGTGAAATAAATGAATTTTTGTTCATCATAAATTACAATAATATTAAAACAGATTAAGACAAATATATATTGTTCTCCCTCCCCAAATCCTCTGTGAGGCTAAAATTCCATGAGGGCAGAGAGTTTTGTTTTTGTTTACAGATGTGTCTGAAGTGTCACAGTGCACGGCACATAGGTAGCTACTTAATTGTGGAATGAATAAATAAATGGATGGCTATATGGCAGAGATGGGGTATGAGGCAAGCCTTGAAAAATTTTGGTAAGTAGAGTTTTGGGGAGAACAGGAAAGCTTGGGTTCTTATCTTTCCTACTGGTCTCTGTGCCTTTAGCAAAATTTTCTTAATCGTCAAGGCATGGGCATTTGATTGAAGTAGAACTTGAATTTGAACCTGGTCTTTGGTGTATAACTTTTAGCAGTATT
Source organism: Otolemur garnettii (assembly GCF_000181295.1). Taxonomy (NCBI): domain Eukaryota; kingdom Metazoa; phylum Chordata; class Mammalia; order Primates; family Galagidae; genus Otolemur; species Otolemur garnettii. The sequence goes on along the minus strand of NW_003852409.1, from coordinate 26,208,240 downwards.
TTTGGCCACTCTTGAGTCTTTATGAAATCATTTTTGGCTGGGTGCCATGGCTTATGCCTGTAATCCTAGCACTTTGGGAGGCCAGGGCTAGAGGGTCATTTGAGACCAGGAGTTCAAGACAAGCCTGGGCAACATAGTGAGACTTCATCTGTTAAATAAACAAAAAAGGAAGTCAGGAGTGGTAGTGTGTGCCTGTAGTCCTAGGTACTTAGAAGGCTGAGGTGAGAGAATTTCTTGAGCCCAGAGATTTGAGGTTGCAATGAGCTATGTATGATTGGGCCACTCCACTGTAGCTTGGGTGACAGACTGAGACCATCTCTTTGAAGAAACAAAAGTCATGGGCGGCACCTGTGGGTCAAAGGTGTTGGGCGCTGGCCCCATATGCCTGAGGCAGTGGGTTCAAATCCAGCCCCGGCCAAAAAAAGAAAAAACAAAAGTCATTTTTATTGAAGTATACCTTACAGATAGTAAAATTCACCCATTTTGGGTATATAGTTCTATTAATTTTGACAGACTTAGTCATGTGACCACCGTTAAGATACAGAATATTTTTATCACTGCAAATGTTCCTTTGGGCCCCTTTATAGTCCATTCTCTCCCTTTACTTCCCACCTCTGGCAACTGTTGATTTGATTTTTATCCCTATATTTTTGCTTTTTCCAGAATGTCATATAAATGGAGTCACTAAATATGATTCATTTTCAGTTGATCCTGAAATTGATTTACGGACATTCTCTGGGTTATGAACAAGATAGGTGCTATAGGTTTGTTCTTAAGTTGAATTTGTACATAAGTTGGAATAGGTACATTTACCTGTTAACAAACCCCCTGTTCATAAGTGTGAGTCAAATGTCAGGTGTTTGTAACTTGGGAGACTTAACTGTAATAGCTCCTGTTTATAAGTGTGAGTTTGTATGTACATTGGATGTTTGTAACTCAGGGACTGCCTGCATAGCAGTTTACCCTTTGTTGGATTTGGGGATTTTTTCTAGTTTTGGGCCATTATGATTAGGTTACTATAAACATTTTCATTTCTTTTGGGCACATACCTAGATGTGAGATTGCTGAGGCTGTATGGTAGTAAGTAAATTTAACTTTGTGAAAAACTGTCAAACTTTTTCAAAATGATTTTTTTTCTCACATTTATCAAATAGGGTATTAGTCAGGACTCTCAGTGGCTAGCCACAGAAATTGACTTTGGCAAAAGAATTTATGAATAAAATATTAGGTGACTCACAGAGTCTCTTGGAGGGCTTGGAGAAATAGGCTCAGAATTTATGTATCCAGGAACATGATCCTAGGCATAGACCCTGGAGTTTGAGTGCACACACTATCAGGGAGTGCTATACACTATAGGTAGGACTGCTGGCCCTGGAAACTATAAAAGATGAAACTACTATGTTCCTTTTCACTTGCCAGAATGGATTCTTTGAAGACCCAGCTTCTTTGAGTCATTAGCTTTTGAATCACCATCCAGAGGCAGACTTTACCTCTTAAAAAATAGGTGATTGGCTCGGCGCCTATAGCTCAAC
>NW_003852409.1:26204708-26206422 GCF_000181295.1 Otolemur garnettii | reverse complement strand
GATTGTCCAAACATAGGAGAACAGATTCAGATGTGGGGCTGCCAAGGGAAATAACAGATACACTACAACTTTTAGAGGTGGTTGTGATTAGATACAATAATTTCCATAGTGTCTAGAAATTAGTATGGGTTTCCTACTTAGTAGAAAATAAATGGTAGCTTGCTGTTCTATGTTCTTTTTCCCATCTGTCTTTCTTAAGTAAACTTTTTATTGAACTATAATAGAATAAAGTATATCAATCATAAGTATGTGCACAATTTAATGAATTTTTATGAAGTTAATCAGTACCCAGAAGAAGAAATAGAACATTGCCAGTACCCCAGACACCTCTCTTGTGCCCTCCTAGTTGCTACACCCTCTACCAGGTAAGCTCTGTCCTTACTGACTAGTGTTGCCTGTTTTCAAACTTCATATAATCAAAGCTATATGTAATATTTTGTGTGTGTAGTTTCTTTCAACATTTCTTTGAACATTTGTGAGCTTCATCCATTTTATTGTGTGCAGGAGTTTGCTGATTTCACATTGTTCCATTGTGTGAATATAACACTATTCAGTCTACTGTTGATGGACATAAGGGCTATTTCCAGGTTTTGACTAATACAAGTGCTTCTATGAACATTTTTTGCACATGTCTTGGTTTACATATGTGCACATATCTGTGGGTATATAATGTGGAGTGAAATTACTGGGTTGTGGGTTTTGTGTATGTTCGGCTTTAAGAGAAATGGCTAAAAAGTTTTTTAAAGTAGTTTCTCCATTTTCCATTCCTACTAACAGTACATGTGAATTCCAGTTGGTCACATCTATCTTTGACATCTTTCTCTGTGCTTTCAGTAGGATTTCATACCCCAGTATAATACTTGTTTGAGTTTACCCAGTTACATGTATCTTTCTGTTATATTATTGGCTCTCTGAGGTGAGATTTCATGTTTTGTTATGTTTAGTTCTAGATTCTTAGTACTAAGTGTGGATATATAGGACACATAGTAAATGCTTAGTGAAAGTTACATGAAAAAATGAATAGACCATTTTTTGGCTGAAATAATTCTGGTCTTTTTTGGAAGAGAGAACTCACTGGTCTGACTGAAATTAAAAATGATAGATTCAATGAATGGTAGGGTGGTCAGATGGAATCTCATTCCATAGGTAATAGGTAGCCATTTTTAGTTCCTGAACTGGGAACAAGTTAGTGAACTCTGTTTTATTCTGTGAATAAGGAATTGTGTTTTTGTTTAAAGTTGTGCTCAGCTCTTAGGAAACACCTACAAAAAAGGCTTGGGTGGGCCCATGATTGGAGATAGATTAGTCAAGGCATGCCTGGGTGTGAATTTGATTAGCTTAATCTGTTAGTTTTTAGTTTCTTCATAAAATGAGGTTTACATTTATCTTGTAATAGAACTAATATATAAATATTAGAAGATGTTTTCTTATCCTTTATTCTGTGGCATTGCAAGATTCAGAATTTTAAATCATATGTTATAATTTATGAAAGAAAGAATTCCTTTTCTGCCAGTGTAAATCCATGTGGAATTTTAGCTGGCTGTAATATCTCTGTAGTGGCTTGCCTGGTCTTCTACTTTGTTGTTCTCCTCTGCCATCTTTGACTCCACATGTATTAGAAATAAAAAATAAAACATTTATAAAGTGGGATGAAACTTTTCATCTCTGAAGGGTTATCCTACAAAGAAATTTTGACCTGCTCTTGATAATTTTT
>NW_003852409.1:26201249-26204552 GCF_000181295.1 Otolemur garnettii | reverse complement strand
TTTTTTTTTTTTTGAGACAGAGCCTCAAGCTATCCCCCTGGGTAGAGTGCTGTAGTATCACAGCTCACAGCAACCTCCAACTCTTGGGCTTAAGCAATTCTCTTGCCTCAGCCTCCCAAGTAACTGGGACTATAGGTGCCCGCCACAATGGCTGGTATTTTTTTTTTTGTTATAGTTGTCATTGTTGTTTGGCAGGCCCAGGCTGGATTTGAACCCTCCAGCTCTGGTGTATGTAGCTGGCACCCTAGCTGCATGAGCTACAAGCGCCAAGCCTGAACTCATGGTTTTAAAAACATATTTATTTGCTCTGTCTCTTGAATGGGTGTAGAAGCATTGACAGTGAACAGAGATGAGCATACCTAGTGCCCATGTGTTGGGTTTTCAGTACCATTTCCCACTAAAAAGAAATGTCTGATTCTAGGTGTAGGGCCAGAAAAGTGCTATCTGAGTCTGGGACATCGTGTCTCAAAAAGTGAAGAAAGATTTGTGGCACATATTCAAAGGACACAGGAACTCAGTTTATAAAGGCTACCTACCACAGGTCACATTTGAGACAACTTGAAAATTACAAAGAATTTATAGTAATAGATACCGAGTTAACAACAACTTTGAGTCCCTAGAGAAAAGGGAAGGGAAAAAATGAAAAAGAAAGGTAGAAGTCTTCTTTGCAGCAGATGGTAATAAATGTAAAAGGAATGATATAATTAGGAAATTACCTTTTTACATACCCAAATGTAATAATATGGCTTAGGCAAGGCTCATCACTGGGTGCTAAAACTGTAAAGAAAGCATCATGTCACAGATACTCCTAACTTACTACTTACAAAAGGGAAAATAATTCTACAATACAGAGGTCTGGCATTTATCACCTTATCAGGTACCTCCAACTTGATGCAGTACAACTATCCAACATTATCTCTGGTTACATCATTGTCAGAAATGAGGAAATAATCTCAAATCAGATTGTGGAGCATTCTGTACAATGGTTTACTTGGACTATTAAAAAAAGATAAGAAAAACAAAAGTGAGAGCCTGTTCTAGCTTACAAGAGACTAAAGTGAAAAAGAGCAATATGTGTGGACTTTGATTAGGTCCTAGAGTAAAAAAATGTCTTAGTAAGGGAATTTGGAGAATAAGAGGAAATTGAATATAACCTGTATTTTAGATATTGTTGAGTTATTGTCAGTTTTCTTGGGTGTGAGAATGATACTGTGGTTATGAGGGACTGTGAACTTTTCCTAGGAGGTACAGTGAAGTATTGAGAAGCAAAGTCAAGATGTGTTAACTTACTTTCAGATGGTTCCACAAAAAACAGATGCAGAAAATATAACAAAATGTTAACTTTTGGTGAACCTAAGTAAAGGGTATGCAGGAATTAATTGTAATATTTCTAAAATTTTCCTGAGGGTATTAAATTTTTCAAAATAAAAGGCATATTTTAAAAGTTCATTGGTAGCAAATCCTGAGAGTCTGAAGAGTTTTTTTTTTTTTTTTTGAGACAGAGCCTCAAGCTGTCCCCCTGGGTAGAGTGCTGTGGCATTACAGTTCACAGCAACCTCCAACTCCTGGGCTCAAGCGAGTCTCCTGCCTCTGCCTCCCAAGTAGCTGGGACCACAGGTGCCCACCACAACGCCTGGCTATTTTTTGGTTGCAGCTGTCATTGTTGTCGGTGGGCCGGGCTGGATTCGAACCTGCCGCCTTAGGTGTATGTGGCTGGTGCCTTAGCCACTTGAGCCACAGGCGCTGAGCTGAGAGTCTGAAGAGTCTTAAGAGATCATCTGTCTCAACCCTTCATTTTAAAAATTGGAACACTGGGCCCTAAGGAGACGAAGAGACTTATCCCTGGATGCTCTGTTGGTTATTGAGAGAGCATGAACTGTTGACTATTCTCCCTATTGCTACCAGCCACAGGGGTGAGTGGCAGTTTGTGGGGATAAAGAGAGACTTTGGGAGAATTGACTCTTTGAAGTCATGGTTAGAAGGGACTCCATTAGTGGGAACATGTTTGTTAGTTAAAGCCACAACCAAGTTGGAAGGAGATTCTGACCTGAAACATAGGCGGCATTAGAGACCCAAGGTTCTGCTCTGCTTAACTTCTTTTTTTCTCTTCTCTTTCTCTCTCTCTCTCTCTTTTTTCTTTTTTTTTTTGAGACAGAGTCTCACTTGTCGCCCTTGGTAGAGTGCTATGGCATCACAGATCACAGCAACCTCAAACTCTTGGACTTAAGTGATTCTCTTGCCTCAGCCTCCCAAATAGCTGGGACTACAGGCGCTCGCCACAATACCCGGCTATTTTTTTGTTGTAGTTGTCTTGTCATTGGTTAGCAGGCCTGGCTAGGTTTGATCCCAACAGCCCAGGTGTATGTGGCTGGTGCTCTTTTTTTTCTTAATTTTTGGAAATAGAGTCTTGCACTGTCACCTAGACTAGAGTGCAGTAGCCTCAACATAGCTCACTGCAACCTTGAACTGCTAGGGTCAAGCAATCCTCCTGCCTCAGCCTCCTGAGTGGGTGGGACTATAGGTGTGTGCCACCACATGTGTTTAATTTTTCTACATATATATATATATATATATATTTTTTTTTTTTTTTTTTTTGAGGCAGAGTCTTATTCTTTTGCCCAGGATGGAGTGAGGAACCTCAAACTCCTGGGTTTGTGTAATAGTCCTGCCACATCCTCCCAAGTAGCTACACGTGTCTGCCACAATACTCAGCTTATTTTTCTATTTTTAGTAGAGAAGAGGTTTGCTCTTACTTAGACTGGTCTGGAACTCCTGAGCTCAGGTGGTCTTCCCGCTTTGGCCTAGGATTACAGGTGTGAGCCATTGTGCCTGGCTGAATTTATCTGTGGTGTTTTTTTTTTTTTTTTTTTTTAATCTGGGAGGGGAGAGATGGAGTCTTGCTTTTGCTCAGGCTTGACCTGCTGAAGTTGTTAGGATTACAGGCACAGGCCACTGTGCCCAGATGGCATTTTTTTTTTTTAAGTCATGTTTTCTTCTCAGTTACTTTCAAGGTAATACAGTCCTTTTAGTGTTTTTCTTAGAAAATAAAGTCATATGTCTTTAACTTACCAGATTCTGTTATTAATTGATACTGTTCTTTATCCTGATAATGTCTGCATTTTAGACTACTTTAACTTTCTTTCCTCTTCTTAGTTTATATGCTATTTTAGTTGTGTACTTTGTATTATCTAAGATCCACAAATTTATAGTCATTTACTGCTTAATGACATTTCATTCAGTGATGGACCACATAGACAATGATGGTCCTGTATATTATAATACCTTTTTTTTTTTTTTTTTTTT
>NW_003852409.1:26195489-26200041 GCF_000181295.1 Otolemur garnettii | reverse complement strand
AGAGTTTGCTGTGAGCTGTGACACCATGGTACTCTACCAAGAGCGACATAGTGAGACTCTGTCTCAAAAAAAAAAAAAACAACAAACAAACACATGTGTTTGTACTTATTTATACTTACTGAGCTCCCCTTACATATAACTGGGCTGTGGACTAAGGCATATTCCAAATTTTGGGACATAATTCTGGCCTTCAATTTATAGTTTGGAGAAAAGCATGCTGAAAGCATTCAAGTTGTAATATGAGGCAATCTATGATTAATTGAATGGTGGATAGCTTGTGCTAATCACTGAAGGAATTTATGCAAAGAGAATTTTGCAATTGACTAGATGAGTCAAAGAATGTCCTATGAAGGAGGTGGGATTTGATCTGAATCCCAGGCACAGTTGGGGATTGAAATTGTAGACGCGGTTTTGTTCAGGGGCAAATCACATGAAGTAAGGCATGGGGAACTGAATGATGGATTTGGGGAATGGCAGCAAGATTTATTTGGCTCTAGCGGAAGTTTGTAAGTATTACTGTTGGAGATAAGATTGTATGTGAGGTGTGCTTTGTTATGCAGTATTCCTCTTCTTTGTCTTTTAGGGAGCAGGAAACCCTTGTAGAGTTATTTGGGTGGGGTGATAACAATCATTATTAAGAGGGCAAAAGCTTAACTTGACTTTATATTCCAACCTGTGTTTCAATTATAGCTGTGTTACTTCCTCACTTACACCATGGGTAAGTTAGTTATATTTTCAAAGGTTCATTTTTTTCACCTGTGAATTGGAAATAATAGTACTTACCTCAGGGTTGTTGTAAGGATTAAATGAAATAATATGTGTAAGGTACTTAGAACAGCGTACACATTGTGAAATAATATGTACAATGCATTTAGAACAGTAAGCACTATTTAAAGATTAGGCATTATTTTATTATTGTTGTCATCATTATTCAATGAGATTATGTATGCTAGTATTTACCCCAATGCCTGGTACATGGTTAATCACAATTCCAGTCACCAGTAGAAGGCATATAGGATAATTTTCTTGCTACCTCTTCATCTAACATAGGAAATGTAAAACTTTTAAAGTTCTATTTAATTTATAAATATGCTGTAGTTTACTTAGGTTATTTACATATTGCATTGTTTTTGTGATTAGATAGTATGTCTCATTCCTAATCCACTCCTCAGTTAATTCATTATGTCTATAAAAATAACAGTGAAGAAAGCATTCTATGTTAAGAATCTCTAGTAAGTTTTAAAATAATAACTAAGAAAATGACATGAAGGCTATATTGACCAGTTTGATGGAAGTGTTTCAGATTGTGTGTGAAAACCCACACTGTACCCCAGAAGTGCACTAATGTACATAGTTACCATTCAATTAAAAAAAAAAAAACTAAAAAAAGAAAGAATCTCTAGTAAGAAGAGAGGTAAGGAGGGTAGTGTTAGATTTGTGATAAAACAGCGTACCATAAAAGGAACCTAAAGGTGCCACAGGAAAGATGTAGGGATTGTGCAGGTTGCTGAATTTAGAAACATTATCCATGGGCAATGTTTAATTTGTCTACAGGAAATTGTTTGCAACCTGTGGATGCTAACTAAGCTTCCACCGTAAGTATAAACAATAAAAAACTGCCTTGTCTGTTAAAATTTTATTCTAAGGGAAATTATATAAAGCCATTGAAGCATTACAACTGACAGGCTAGAATGAATTTAAGTGAAGGCTCATTGATCTTTAAGAAGTTGAAAAGCAAACTTGTCAGAGAAACCAGTGTGAATTTGCAATATTAAAATATCAATGTCTTCACATATTGTTTTAAAGGACAATAGGAAATAATTGAAGAATGGATACCACTGTATGTATTTCTTTTAAGGTTAGAATAGTTTAGCATTAAATCAAATGCCTTTAGTGAAAATAACAAGGAGCTCAGTATAGTTTTAAATGAGGTTTAGCTTAATCTGGTGAGTATTTATTAAGAATCATGTAGATTTTCATTGAGTAGAATGGTTTCACTAGGACATACCTTTCAGTGGACATGCTGTTAAAGTTCAGGGGAACTAAGCACCTGGTACTATTTCTTATATTATGTTATAGATCTTCTGTAGTCTAATTACGAGTGATTTAATCCAATGATTTTCAAGTGGTGTGCTGTGGTGCTTGTGAGGATCTTAGGTGTGCCCCGAAAAATAATTTTTTTTTTGATCAACGTAACTTAAGTGTGTTGCAGAAGTTTATAGGTTCAAGTGTGCTGTGAGATAAAAAAGGTTGAAAAATACGGATTTTCATTGGCAACTGTTTTCCCTGTTTTAATTGGTAGCTTAAACAAAAAGAATTCCTTTAAATGCTGTGTATTGTTTTTCCTATTTCTTTTCCATATCCTTTGTCTTCTTATAAATTGGCAAGGAAATATCTCTGCATATGCTTTGTTATTCTTGGAATAAGATACTTTTTTCCCCCTTTCTGGTCTCTGTTCCTAACCTTTAACCACTCTGTTAACAGATGGTCAAATTATCCTTCTGTTTTGTCATTTTGAATAACTTTGTTTTGTAAAAGACTAACCTCTAACAGTGACTTAAAATTTTATATGACAGTATCATTTAGGATTGTATACATTTCTTCATTATGACAGTTTTGATCTTGAAACTTCTTTTATCTTTGGATTGAGTTTGTGTTTGTATAGTATAATACTAAATAAAAAGCCTAACCTTACATTTTACTTATTTACTTTTTTTTTTTTTTTTAGAGACAGAGTCTCATTTTATCACCCTTGGTAGAGTACTGTGGCATCACAGCTCACAGCAACCTCCAACTCCTGGGCTTCGGCAATTCTCTTGCCTCAGCCTCCCAATTAGCTGGGACTACAGGTGCCCACCACAACGTCCGGCTATTATTTTTGTTGCAGTTTGGCCAGGGCCGGGTTCAAACCCACCACCCTTAGTATATGGAGCCGATGCCCTACCCATTGAGCCACACACGCTGCCCCTACATTTTACTTATTGATGAAGATCTCTTCCTGTCACCTTTGCTCAATTTTTAGTTGATTCATAATACCTCATGAAGCAGATAAGGCAGAAATCTTTTATTTCAGGGCAATTTAGTATAGAAAACCACAGGTTTTGGTACTTAAGAAAGAGACTTGGGTCCAAATTGTAGATGTCCCTTGGTATGCTTTAGATAGATTACTTAACCATCTGAGTTTCACTTACCTTAAAATGGCAATTAATCATATGATATTTACTTTGTAGAGTTGATGTAAATATTAAACTAGATGGTTAGTGTAAAGTGTTTTGTACACTTTGTGGAACATTGGAGATATGAAGGCTTATTTGCCAAGGTAATCATTTTACAAGATTTTCATGTAATTGTGTGAGTGATAATGGTAGCAGTGTTTGCAATTTATATTTATATTTATTAAGCCCCTTTAGAATGAATAGGTGTCACCATCTCAGTTGAAGCATACCTTTACAAGCTTGGATTTCCTGATCAGTGACTAAAGGATGTTCAGTACAGCAGCAATGACTATGGTACTAATTTACATCGAGTCTAGTAGAGAGAAATCCCTGTGGCAAGACTGTGGTAAGTTGAGTCTAGCTGTGCTGTGACTGTAGAGAATGATGAAGAGTTGCAGTCATAGTTGGGTTATCAATCATTTATTCAATTGCATACTCATTTTTTAAAATTTCAGATTAATATGATGGTACATGCAATTGGGTTACATTTTTTGTATTTGTAAGGTAAAGTCAGAGTTGCAGTTATTTCCTTCACCCAGTAAATATACCTGTATGTTGTTCCCTTTGGGTGGGAGTGGGAACTTGCTGAACTGTCTCCCTTCCTCCCCCCTTCTTGAAATTGAGTTTTTGTCTCAAGTGAGCCAGTAGTTGTTAATCTACTAGTTTCAGTTTAGTATTGAGCACGTGTAATGCTTGTTTTTCCATTCCTGTGATACTTAGGAGAGTGTTCTCCAAATCCTTCCAAGTTGTTACAAAAGATACAAAAGTTTATTCATTTGGCAAAGATTTGAGAGCCTACTTCCTAGGCCCTATGAATATGGGAGCAAACAAAAAGCAATATCTGCCATCAAGTAGGATATAGTTACAGAGTTGGTAGGTGATAAAAGATAGGCAAAACTAGTGCCCTGGGAGCATAAGAGTGAGCTACTTGTACTTAATTCAGTACAACCTAGATGAAGGATTGGGAAGGGGGTAGAGGTACTGGTCAGGGTAGAGGTACTGAATGCAAGGTAAAGGCAGAGGATTTAGGAGATTAAAGATAGTATTTTGAAAAATTTCACTCCGTGGGTTAAACATCTTATTTTTGTGAGTAGGTTACTAAGTAAGTACAGTTCAATCTAGTTTTTAGTATAAGGGTAAGAAATCAGATTTCTGAAATTCTTCCTTTCCTTTACTGTCATTAGGGATTAGAAGTAGACCCAAATTTGTGATTTGAAAAGACAAGATTCTGGGGTCTTACTTGGAAGGGCAGGGCATTCTTGCTCGTGCAGTTTTAGAATATTACCAACAATGTATTTATTAAGTTTTTTATAATTTGTTTGCAATACTTTTTTTTT
>NW_003852409.1:26192274-26194456 GCF_000181295.1 Otolemur garnettii | reverse complement strand
GGTGTATGTGGCTGGCGCCCTAGCCGCTTGAGCCACAGGCGCCGAGCCTATTTGGCTGTATTTCAAAATGCCCATAGTGAATATTCAGTAATGAGATATGTAGCACTTTTTCTAGGATGAATTCATGATCTAGATCTAGTACAATGACAATGCTATTTTTTTTTTTTTTTTTTTGAGACACAGTTTCACTTTGTCAACCTCAGGAGAGTGCTGTGAAATCATAGCTCACAGTATTCTCAGACTCCTGGGCTCAAGTAATCCTTTAGCCTCAGCCTCTGAATAGCTGGGACTACAGGTGCTCGCCATAACGCCCTGCTATTTTTAGAGATGGGGTAGTGCTCTAGCTCAGGCTGGTCTGGAACTATGGATTTCAAGCAGTCCACTTGCCTTGGCCTTCTGGAGTGCTAGGATGACAGGTGTGAGCCACTGCTCCCTGCCCTACCACAACAATTCAGATGGCAATTCCAAAAAGAGTTCCAAACTTGTTTTGAAGTGTGGACTAGGTGCTAGCATCAGTGCTTGGCTTCCCAAGGGGAGTACTTCAAAGGTGTGCATAGTGATAGTCAGCAATGAAGCATGTAGCACTTTTCCTAGGATGAGTACATGAACTTAATTGTTCAACCTTGTGTATGTCAAGATTAATAATAATGTTATAGATTTTGATATTGTTCATTCATATCTGTATGAATATAGTATAGTTAGGCATTAGGTGTCACCAGAGAGGAAACATGATAAAAACAGTGCTTTGTGAACAAAGAGGAAGGAGAATTATTAGTAATTTTACACTCAGAATGGGATGAGGAAGGCTTCCTGGAGAGAGGTGGCATTTGAGCTAGTTCTCAGGAGGTGGGTGGGCTTTTTTTTTTAGAATCTGATTCTAATCTTGACTCTGTGGCTGACTAGCTGCTGGATCTCAGATAAATTACTTTATTCCTCTAAATTATTATCCCCTGTACAACTGATAATAATTATGTCTTCCACAGAGGGATTTTGAGGATTAAATTAAATAATGCATGTAAAATGCACATCCAAGTGCCAGGTTGTTATTACTGTTAGGGATTGGTGGGAAGGCTTTTCAGGCTGAGAGGATTTAGTCTACTCTGTTCTCTGATAGTTTATTCTGATAATAAACTATCAAGTTTTAATAAATGAACCAGGTGGTGGTACTTTTCCATTTATCAGTTACACACTGAATAATTGAGATTTAGTCAGGATTCTTCTTGAATTGTAGAATTTGTTGCAGAATGAAAACATACCAGTCACAAGCTCATGGTATTGTATTATGGTCCCTTGAGTTCGGTATATTAGTTGGAAGGGTGATCTTCCCTGTTTATGTAACTTTGTACTTTTCAAGCTGCATCCATTAACTATAAGTCAGTTGATCCTTACAGTAGCCTTGGGAAGCACATAGGGCAGGAAATACTATTTTCAGCAAGCAGAATCCACAGAGCCATTAGGAAAGTCACAATGTCTGTGAGTGGTCATTCCAACACTATTACCCTGGTATCCTGGCTTAATTCTATTTTTTTTCTTTAATTTTTTTTTGAATAGAAGTCTAGCCTAAATTTACATTTAATCTCTACTATTTACTAGTTGTGGTGTATGGTAAGAGTTTTAAAATTTATGAGCTTGTCTTTCCATTTGTCAAATGTTGAGACTTTGAAGCACACAGGATTTATCTATGATGCTGAATTTACTTTGCTTACTACTTTATAAGAATTGCTTTGTATATAATGCTGTATGAGAATATGTATTTAAGACTCCAGTTTTTTCACTGATTGGTATCTTGCCTGGTAGGAAATGTTCCTAGTTCTAGTCTGTCTTTAATGTTGTCTTGTTTATTTGAGGATAATATTTTTGATAGTAATATTATCTATCTTGGGAAAGCCATGGAGGTCTGAGAGTGTTTGACAGGTGAATAACAACACTTACCCGAGTAATTGAATCTACCTTTTACATCATTACTCGTGTTGTTTGTTCTTTTCCCTCTGCCTCTCTTTTTTTTTTTTTTTTGGAAGGGTAGACTCATTATTACCCAGATAGTTGGATAGTTTAAAGCCTTGCTGCTGTTAAATAGACTTCTAAAGCTTTAGAAGTTTGAAGTTTGTTTCTCCCTGGAAATTCAGACAAGGGTGCCCTTTTTACATATGAAAGTCCATTCTTCATGAGTGTTTATCATTTA
>NW_003852409.1:26190811-26191857 GCF_000181295.1 Otolemur garnettii | reverse complement strand
ACTCGCTTGAGCCCAGGAGTTGGAGGTTGCTGTGAGCTGTGATGCCATGGCACTCTACCCAGGGGGATAGCTTGAGGCTCTGTCTCAAAAAAAAATAAATAAATAAATTTTCTAATAACTGAGTAAATCTGCTTTTTTCTTCTTTCTTCCTTCCTTCCTTTCCTTTCTTTTTTTTGAGACAGAGTATTGCTCTGTTGCCTGGGTTAGAGTACAGCAATGTCATTATAGCTCACTATAACCTCCAATGCCTGGGCCCAAGAGATCTTGCCTCAGCTTCCTGAATAGCTGGGACTACAGGTGCATGCCACCATATCTGGCTAATTTTTCAACTTTTTTGTAGAGACAAGGCCTCACTATGTTGCTCAGGCTGGTCTTAAACTCCTGGGCTCAACCCATCCTCCTGCCTTACCTTCCCAAAGGGCTAGGATTACAGGTGTAAGCCACTGTACTGTGCCTGGCCTTGTTCTTTTTCTGAGCAAAACGTTGGAAAACATAATAAAATTGACTTGGAAATGTCACAATTCATGAGAAAGAAGATTCTTTTTGAGTTGGTGTCTGTATTTTGGGGTTTAGGTGAGAAGTCATTTTGTGAAAAACAGATTTTTTTTTTTTATAAGCTGTAGAAGTTTTTGTTTCCTTTCTAGTATATAGCATGCTAAGAGTACTTACTAAATTGCAGTTTTGTGAATACTGTTAAACTTGGGTATATACGATGAGTTAAGTCATGGTCTATGAATTGTACTAAGACATAATAACTTAGATTACTATATTTATCAGCAATTCAGTATTTTTAAGTTATGTATTAGGGAAATAGTGCCAACTGTTCATGGTTGAGTGGATTTGACCCCCCCCCCCAATTATACTCTAATCATGAAGACCAAAATTTAACTTTGTAAAAATTTAATATAGGTTAAGAAGGTTTTAAAAAAATGGAATATAATGTGCATAGCATTGAATAATGAGTTAACTATAATCCTTGTTTATGAAATAGTCACAATGGTCTGTATATAGCCTGTTTTTATTTTTTATTGATTAATTGATTGATT
>NW_003852409.1:26181455-26189918 GCF_000181295.1 Otolemur garnettii | reverse complement strand
CAGCTCACAGCAACCTCCAACTCCTGGGCTCAAGCGAGTCTCCTGCCTCTGCTTCCCAAGTAGCTGGGACCACAGGCGCCTGCCACAATGCCAGGCTATTTTTTGGTTGCAGCCATCATTGTTGTTTGGCGGGCCTGGGCTGGATTCAAACCCTCCACCTTAGGTGTATGTGACTGGTGCCTTAGCCACTTGAGCCACAGGCGCCGAGCCAGGATGTATGTATTTCAAAAATCTTTTCCGTTTATAACTCGTCTTTTTATTTTCTCTAAGGTATTTTTTTTTGATGACCCATAGTTCTTGATTTTAATATATTCAAAATAGATTTATTTATAATCTATAAAACAGATTTATTTTATAGTCTCATTTTTGTGTCTTTAAGAAGTAAAATGGCCTTTTCTCATTTTTTATGCCAAAATCTGTATACTACAGCTGACATTTAAAGGCTTGAGATTACAGTGGTAGAATAGCTGAGAAGGTGGTTTAATAGAGTGAAAATACAATAAGAAGCATTTTAGTATATGCCAGTCTGTAACTGTTAATACATTGCTCATGTATTACATGAGAATACACTGGGATCGCTCATTCCCAACTCCCAATAGAAAATAAACCTTTATTAATAAAGATTGGATTCACATTTGTGCTTTGAATTCAAGTACCTGAATAGGGTTCACTGGTCTACTACTATGTATTTTTTAAAACTCTCATCAGCCTGTATGTTTCTCAAATGATTAATGCTTTCTCTGACCTTTATTACATATTTGTTTTTGTGTGTGTGTATAACAACTTTTGGTGACAAAATGAATATGATCTTTGGAATCTAGACAAATATTTAAGGCTGTTGTATGATTATATTATTGGAATATATATAGAATGTATTATACTAATAATTATTGGAAATTATTGTTGAGCATTAAAAATATGAAGAATAAAACCATATAAAGTAAAGAAATTCTGTAACAAAACATTTAAAAATGTATTTTTCTATACCCTAATTTAAAATATAAAAAATGTACTTCATTTATATGCTCTTAAGCTTATCAATAGCATTTGTGTGGTAGATACCCATCTATCCTGTCATTTTTATATATGCACTCTGTTCTCTGGCAGATTTGAAATCTTCAGTCCCCTTTCCCCAGCATGAAAGCATGTACATAATAGTGCACATACACCTTGTACTTTTTTTGTTATTGTTTGAGACAGGGTCTCACTCTGTTGTTCAGGCTGGAGTGCAGTGACCTTATCATTGCTTACTGCAGCCTCTAACTCCTGGGCCCAAGTGATCCTCCTGCCTTAGCCCACATAGTAGCTGGAACTATAGGCATATACCACCACACCCAACTAATTTTTCTATTTTTTTTTTAATAGAAGACAGGGTCTTGCTTTTTCTCATGGTCTTGAACTCCTGCCTTGGCCTACCAAAGTGCTGGGATTATAGGTATGAGCTACCACATCTGGGTCACCCTGTACTTTTATAAGCATCCTTTATATGCTGTTTTTCTGCCAGAAAAGTGGATCTGGAAAACTTTTTGTGCTTTACTGATAAGAGTGTGATTGTTGCTATCACAAAAATAACTTATATTTGTATAGTGCTTTATTTAATACTTTTATATATATTTTCTCATTTAATTCCTAACTAAAACTTATGTGATTGGCTAGCCAGGTTATAGTCCCACTTTAATGCTGCTTTTCCTCTACAATGGCAAAGTTCTGTAGTTGTCACAGAGACTGAATAGCCCTCAGGGCAACAATATTTACTATTTTACCTTTAAAAAAAGAGTTTACCTTTTCCTGCCCTAGAGTAAGGCCTATTCTATATCTCTCCCTAATAGTTAAGTGTGTCCTGGATGAGTTCTATAACCAAGTCCCGATGAAATCTGCAGGGAAGGCAGAATTTAGAGGCAGTTCTGCCAGATTACAGGGACTTGAGAGACATCTTGGGCTTTCCATAGATCTCTCCTAATAAAAGTATTACTGGACTTTTTAAAAATTTAAATTAGTCTTTTTGGGGCAGTATTACCTCCTGTCATGCCTTTTGGGACCTTCATAACAATGGCAGTGATTTTAACCTGTTACCTACCCTCTAATACTTTGAGTTTTTGGGTTTCTGTGGCTACTCCCCTGAATCTATGATGGAATATGTCTCATTCCACTTGAAAAACAAGACAAAACAGCATTTTACAATCTTTGATAGGAGAACTTTCTTTTGCCTTCCACCGAGTATCAATAGTTGGTAACATTGAATAGTCATTTTGCTAATCCTTGAAATTAAGGTAGTTTCCTGCTAAAGAGGACCAAGTTTTTTCTGAATTACTTTATTTGTGGACTAAATGTAAAAAATATTTTAAAATTATAAATTATTTAAAGCATGTAGGCAAACTAGAATATGATAAAATAACTGTATACTTATACCACACATAACTTTTCCACATCTTAATGTTTTGCCAAACTTCTTATTTTTTCTTCTAAGAGATAGTGGCTCAGATATGTACTATGTATATATCCCTTCTTCATCCTATTTTATCTCTCCTTTTCTCAGAGGTAACCTCTCTCCTGAATTTTTTTGGTCATTGCCATGAATGTTTTTTGTACTAAAAATGTGTATATATCTATATCTCTTTCCATAAATTATGTGTAATCTTTTCCAAGCTTATATGAAAGGTATCACTTTGTACATACTATTTTGCAACTAGCTTTTTATCAACTTTATTTTAAAGTTTAGACATGATGAATTGGATCACTGTCATTCATAAACTCTGCAATAGATATCTTCATTGTCTTGTTGATGGACTTCTAGGTTTCCAGTATTTTGTGTTCATAAGTATTGCTGTACTAAACTTGTTATCTGTCTTATTGGGTTTATATGTTGGTGTTTCTCTTCTAACAGAAACTGTATTGTTGTTTGTTAAGGTATCCACATCTTTGACTTTATTAGTTAATACTAAATTGCTCCCCAATGTGGTTGTTTTTTTGAGGCAGAGTCTCAAGCTGTCACCCTTGGTAGATAGCGTAGATGTCTAGCTGTGGCGTTACAGCTCACAGCAACCTTAAACTCTTGGGTTTAAGCCTCCCCAAGTAGCTGGGACTATAGACGCCTGCCATGCCAGGCTGTTTTTTGGTTGTAGTTGGCATTGTTGTTTGGCAGGCCTGGGCTGGATTTGAACACGCCAGCTCCGGTGTGTGTGGCTGGTGCCGTAGCTACAGGCACTGAGCCCCTAGTGGGGTTTTGGCTTGGTTTTATGCAGTTAGACACAATATAGTCTGAAAGCAAACATGTTGTGCCAGAAGAAAGCACAACATCTGAAAATCTCATTTTACGACAGGTAAATTAAAAGTAGGATGTTTGGATTATTAATAAATCTGTTCCTGCTTAAAATCTTCTTAAGGAAATATTCAAATATACAGAAGTAGAGAAAATTCCATTGAACCATAAAGAGTCCCCTCTCATTCATTTTTAATACATATCAATATATGGGCAGTATTATTTTATTTCCCTACCCCCTCAACTAGATTGTTTTCGAAAAATTCTAGATTTTCATGTAAATTCATTTACAAATACTTCGTTATGTATCTCCAAAAGGTATTAACACTCCCCCCGCAACCCCACACAGTACCATCATACTCCAGAAGTAATTCTAACATGTCAAATATTCACTGTCCAAATTTCTGCAGTTGTCTGTTTTTTAGTTTTATTTATGATATTTAAAATGTGATTATATCACAATATATACTTTTAAGGAATACTTTAATTGGTTTCATATGAACTATAAATTTCTCATTTATCATAGAATCATATTTAAACTAAAAAAAAACAGTCTAGGTATAGTCTAACCCTTTTTCTTTACAAAGGAGGAGTTGAGGTTCAGCGAGATTGAGGTTTGTTCAAAATTGGCCACCTCATTAGTGGCAGAGCTGGAACTAGAATGCACATCTTCTAAACCCCCAAATCCATTGTTCTTGCACTAATTATGTTGTATGGCCTATCTCATATTTTTCTTTTGTCCATTACCTCAGAGTTATTTTTTCCAATGGCTTCTCATAAATATAAGTAATCCTAATCTTGTGATTTACGTCAGGGTTTATTTTAAAAGGAGTTTGTGAAAGGGTTGAATTATAAAATCATACTTGAGCCAAAGATATTGAACTGTTCTGAAAAGCTACTTGTCTTTTCTGACCTAGATACACAGTTTCCAACTGTGGCAGAGGATGCCAGAAAGAGAAGAATGAGTGCTGGCAAGAGTTTGGGAATTAAATTATTGTATTATTAAAGGATCTAATATATTAATTTTTAGCAGCTTTGTATAAGAAAAAAATCCCAGTATTGACATAATACTTGATGAACCTATACTTTCTAAATTTTTTGCAAGTAAATTTCCATAAGAAGACTTTTTTGCCAAAATCTATTTATTTTGCCCAGGAGAAAAGAAAATTTGATTTATTTTAAAATTGGTAATTTTTAACATTACTGCTTATTTATAACTAGGTTGCAGGTTCTGAATTGTTTTGCAAAAGTGTCTCACTAAAAGAAAAATAATCAAAAAAAAAAAAAGAGAAAAATAATCATGTCCAGTCTTTCTCCAAATATGGTTTCTATGTCATGCTCTGTAGAATGGCAACAGAAGATCTTTTGAGAATCAAAGACACTGTTTGAGGCTTGTTTACCAAGGTATTGATTTACCCTTCGGTGTTAAGTGTGCTACAGTGGGCACAGAAGGACAGAAAATACTTGAATTTTTAACTGTTTCTTGGCCCAGTCCTTCTTTCCCTTTGGTCAGAATTATCACAAGATCGGTAAATTCTAAAGGTAGGCTGATAACCTCCTTTTAGTGAGGAGAAAATAAATAGCATGTACGGTACTGGTGCTATTTCATGTTTGATCATAGTTTAAAGGAATAGCTGTCAAGTTGTGCTTTTAAAGATCACTGTGCAAAATTAAATACATTCCTGCTCTTTGATTTGTTTGTGGAAATGTGAATTGGAAAAGATGTGGGAGACAGTCTCCCCACTTCTAGGGATGGCTCTGCCAGTCCCTCACTGTGTGATCTTAGACAAATGACTTAATCTCTTTGTATATTTGTGCTTTAATATTTTAAAAGATTATACATGAAATTCATACCATTGGTGCTATTCTTCACTACTTTTTAGGAATTTTGTGAGCCTTGAATGTGATGCTGTATGAGAATATATATATATATATATATGTATATATATATATATATGTGTGTTTTTTTTTTTTTTTTTTTTTTTGAGACAGAGCCTCAAGCTATCCCCCTGGGTAGAGTGCCATGGCATCATGCTCACAGCAACCTCCAACTCCTGGGCTCAAGCGAGTCTCCTGCCTCAGCCTCCCAAGTAGCTGGGACCACAGGCGCCCGCCACAATGCCGGGCTATTTTTTGGTTGCAGCCATTATTGTTGTTTGGCGGGCCTGGACTGGATTCGAACCCACCACCTTAGGTGTATGTGGCTGGCGCCTTAGCCCCTTGAGCCACAGGTGCCGAGCCTATGAGAAAATATTTTGAGAAATTCATTTGGATTTCTACTTTGCTCTAGACAGGCATTGTTCTAGGTGTACAAAAGAAAAAAAAACAGTAAACAAAGTAAAGATGTATCATCTACCAGTGGTAAATCCTATGGTGAGAAACAGCACAGATGAGCTTTAGGAAGGGGTTGGTGCAAAAGGGCTTGCTATTTTATATAGAGTGATCAAGGATGATGGGCTTATGATAAGATTACATTTGGGCAGATAGCTAAGAAGTGAGGGAAGGAATTATGTGAAATCAGGGGTAAGCTAGTAAGTATAAAGTCTCTGAAGTGGGAGCCTCAGCTACGGTACTTGTGTGGTTGGAACACAGTGAGTAAGGAAGACAGTGATAGAGGATGAGGCCAAGAAGTTAATAGGCATCAAATTTATTAGGGCTTATAGCCTTAATAATTATAAAGTATTTACTCAGAGACAGGAAACTAGTGGAAGGTTTTATGCAGAGGATTGATATGACCTAACTTAATATAGATTTTGAAAGGAATATTCTGGATGCTATTGCTGATAATAAACTCTAGATGAGGAACCAAGATGACTAGTTGGAAGACAATTGTATTATCCAGGTGTGAGACAATAGTTGTTCAAACTAGGTTGGTACTAGTGGAGGTGGTTAAGAGTGGTCAGATTTTAGATACCCTTGGAAGGACAAGATTTGATGAAGGATCAGATTTGGGATGTGAAAGGAAGAGAGAGCCATGAAGGATGACTTAGAAGTTTTTGTCACGAGCAATTGAAGGACTAGAGTAGTGGTGTTCTCTTAAGAGAGGGAAGATTGGGAGGAACAAAATTGTTGTATATGAGGAAAGAGACAGTAGGGAAAATTGATGATACAGGAGAGAGAGGAGGGGGCATGCTTACTGAGTGATATCTTGATTAGGTAGGTTAAAGGGAAGGGATTTAGGAGGGTTTGAGTTCAGGAATTTACTTTAGATAGGAATAGAGATCATTCATTCATTAAAAACAGGAAGGAGGGAGGGAAATTTATTCTGCATGAACTAGGAAGCAGGGGTCCAGTTAAATGTAAGAACGTGGGAAGGAGGTTTAGATGTTTGAAGAGACAAGAGAAAACGTGAAATAATCATCAGGAGAGTGAGAAAGTCACTGAACATTAACGTTTTTCACTGAGTTTTCTACTTATATTTTAGATGGAACACTTCTTGAATATTGCAAGATGTTTAGCATCTGAGGGCACCAAATGCTGGGAGTACTTTGTCATTGTGACAACCAAAAAACTTAATAGTTTCAAATCCCTCTAGGGGTGCAGTACTATTACTGTTTGAGAACTGTTGATTAGTGGGCCTTTTATGGTTCTCTGTCATGAAAAAGACCAGTTAATACCATTATGTGATACATATTTTTTTCCATTAGCCACCTTTAGCTGTTTATGGTTACTGATGTGGTATAGCCAGGAGAGTTGGATTTAACCAGACTCAGAGTTTAGCCAAGAGAGAAAAACAGAAGTGAGTGGATGAAAAGGACAGGGACTGTGGAAGGTGGGAGCATTAGAGGATTATAGGGGAGTGGGTGTCTAAAATAGGAAAGAATGCAAGAACATTGGAGAGAAGGCATATATGAGGAATGGAGACATCTCTCTGGTTATTGAATTTCTAAGATGTATGCCAAGAATAGAGTATGTATCAATGAGCTAAGATCAGAAGTCCTGAAGAAGTGGGAAAGGATTTGGGGGATTAATCTAAGATGGGTGTAATAAGTCAGATAAATAACAGAATTTGCTTATGGAGGAAGGGTTAGAGATTCATTCCTGTAAGTCACTGTGGTGATGACTGCCATTGAAATATATTGGAAGAGATGGTGATCTTTTTAAAGGTGAGTCAAATACTGTCATTTCTCTGTTTAAAATCCTCTAAGGCAGCCATTCTCAACCTGTAGGTTGTGACCCTTTTGTAGCAATGAAAATACATGGCGGCATTGGGAAGGTTGAGAACCACTGCTCTAAGGACTCCCCATGTCAGAGTAAAAGGCATGGTCCAGAGAGTGACCCTAAGCACCCTATATTAGGACTCCCACCTGACCCATGACCAGATTTGGCCTATTATCTGTTTTTGTATGACTAGTGGGCTCAGAATTATTTTCACATTTCTAACCCTATATTAGGACTCCCACCTGACCCATGACCAGATTTGGCCTATTATCTATTTTTGTATGACTAGTGGGCTAAGAATTATTTTCACATTTCTAAGTGGTTAAAAAAAATCAAACATTGGCATTTTGTGATGTGAAAATCATATGAAATTAAAATTTCAGTGTCCATAAATTTATTGGATCACAGGCACATACATTTGTTCACATATTGCCTATTGCTGCATTTGCACTACAAAGGCAGAGTTGAGAAGTAGAAGCCTTATGGCCTGAAAAATCTAAAGTATTTATTATCTCACACTGTAAAGAAAAAGTTTGTTAACCTCTGCCTTCATGCCCACTTTTCTGGTTTTCTGCCCTCCTCTCTCCAGCTCACCCTATTCCAGCCATATTGGGCTCTTTTTTATTCCTCCACTTACCACAGGCACACTCTTTCTTTCTTAGAGCCATGCTTTACTTCCTTCCTTTCCTGTAAGTGCTCATTCCATGGATTCCTGTACAGTTGACTCATTTACCCCGTCAAATCTTTGCTCAGGTGCCACCTTTGCAATGAGGCCTGATAGTTTGTTTAGAATTGTACTTCCCTCCACCAATTACCTGTGTGTACTTAGCTGCCCTCTGCTGGCTTGCTCACTGTCTTTTCCAAGCTTTTCACACCTACCATGCTGTTGAATTTATTTATTTTTATCGTTTTTTGCCTTTTTTTTTTTTTTTGGAGACAGTTTCACTTTTGCCCTGGGTAGAGTGCTGTGGCATAGCTCATAGGAACCTTGAATTCTTGGGCTCAAGCATTTCTCTTGCCTAAATTTTTCATTTTTATTTTAT
>NW_003852409.1:26173426-26181042 GCF_000181295.1 Otolemur garnettii | reverse complement strand
GGTTGAGCTATAGGAGCCGAGCCTTTTTTTTTTTTTTTTTTTAATAGCAGGCCCCAGGCCAAGTTCAATCCCACTAGCCCGAGAGCATATGGCTGGCACTCTAACCACTGAACTACTGGCACCCAGCTCATATTTATTGTTTTTTGATTGTTGCCCCTCTTCAGGATTTTGGGAATATTTGTCTATTTTGTTTCCTGGTGTAGCCAGAATGTCTAGGACAGTCCCTGGGATATTATAGGTACTTAGCAAATACTTGTTGCAAAGCACTGAAGTTATCTGACTGGCTGAATGTTGTTCTGTCACGTAAGGTATACCAGAGATTGGGAAGGTGTAGTGAGTATTTATTTCAGTGAGGAAATGTGTTTTTCAACTATCACATTTCCACCTCTTCCCCTCCCCAAGAAATAAGAGTCTCACTCTGTCGCCCTGGCTAGCATGCAGTGACATTGTCATAGCTGGCTACAACCTCAAACTCCTAGGTGCAAGGATCCTAATCCTCTTGCTTCAGTCTCTACTGAGTTGCTGGGACTACAGGCATGCACCGCTGCACCTGGCTAGTTTTTAGACTTTTTGTAGAGGCAGGATCTTGCTTTGTTTGTTGCTCAGGCTGATCTTAAACTCCTAGGTTCAAGCAGACCTCTGGCCTCAGCCTCCCAAAATGCTAGGATTACAAATGTGAGCCACCTTATAGCTCATCCCTCTTCTGATTGGTTACGTGAGAAGAGCTTTTCCATTTTGCTCACTGACAGTAAATATTCAGGAAGCATTTTGGTTTGACTTCACTGGGTCATTCAGTATATTTTAGGTTAAAGTCATTGCATCATTTGTGTTCGTACTGTTAACTGAGAAAAGACTTTTTGGCCTCTATTCATTGTTGCAAGGCTTCAAATGATAATGGTGGTATCAAGCTTTTCTATCATTATCGGTGTTTTTAAGTAGGGATGAATAGCTGGATTTTTGGACTAGGTAAGGATTTTATATTAGGTATTGATGTGTAATTTACAGGCTTTTCACTTTAGCCTTCCCTCATATGCTTTTTTTTTTTTTAATATAAAAAAGGAAGCTTCTTAGAGGAAAGTGCTAAAATTCAGTATTCTTTGCACGTTAGTATTGCACAGAAACTTGATGCTTCCATGTAGAGAAAGTTTAATTTATTTGAAGAGATTGGGGGGAGTATCTTACTTATAATTGTATTTGTTTTAACTTCCCTTACTGTGTCCTGTGTTGATTCATCTTTGTATCTTCTGTAGTACATAGTATAGTACTAAGTACAGAATATGAGGTTGGACAGTTAAGTTCATGAACTAATACTAGAAAAAGTGCTATATACCTCATTGAGAAGATCACTACAGTCACCTTTGAAGTGCTCACTTTGGGAAGTTCTGTACTGACACCAGTGCCTAATCCATCCTTCAGAGCAATTTTGAAACTCCTTTTTTTTTTTTTTTTTTTGAGACAGAGCCTCAAGCTGTCCCCCTGGGTAGGGTGCTGTGGCATCACAGCTCACAGCAACCTCCAACTCCTGGGCTCAAGCGAGTCTCCTGCCTCAGCCTCCCAAGTAGCTGGGACTACAGGCGCCCGCCACAACGCCCGGCTATTTTTTTTTTGGTTGCGTCCGTCATTGTTGTTTGGCGGGTCCGGGCTGGGGATTTGAACCCGCCACCTTAGGTGTATGTGGCTGGCGCCTTAGCCGGTTGAGCTACAGGCGCCGAGCCCAGAACTCTTTTTCTGGAATGACAGTCGATTGTTGTTGTAGGAGGTCGGACAATTAAGTCCATGAACTCATTGTAGAAAAAGTGCTTTGAGTAGGAGCTGCATCAGTGCATAGCTTCCCAAGGGGAGTACTTTGAAGGTGACTGTTGTGATATTCAGTAATGAGGTATGTAGCACTTTTTCTAGGATGAGTTAATGAACTTATTAACTTAGGAATTTCACATAATTTATCTTAAAGTGATCTTAGGATACCAATGAGGTGTCTTTCTAATTTTTTCTTGCCCATCTTTAATATAATGTATATGTGGTTGTACTTTATAGTGCAGAAGTAGGACCTGCTTATTTTATCTTTACTTAGCTTGTTTTGGAGAGGTGGCCTATATTAGTATTAAAAAAATTTAAAGTTTTTTAAAGTAAAATATTTTTAATATTCTCCTTAGTGTATTTGACTAAGTTTATGGTTAGAATATAGAAGGCATAGTTCTTTGGTTTTGAAGAAAGCACATTGTTTTCTAGGCTGAGTAGCCTGATATTAAAACTTTTCCCTTTTAGAAGTCAGTCTAAAAGGTGATATACTACCACTGAAAGCAAGATCCACAAAAGAAAAATGTCGATAAGTTGGAATTAAGCAAAATGAAAAATTTTTCTCTATGCAAAAAACATGGTTAAGAGGATGGAAAAAAGCTACTGGGAGAGAAATCTTTGCAAAACACATATCTGATAAAGAACTAGTGTCCAGGCTCGGCGCCTGTAGCACGGTGGTTATGGTGCCAGCCACATACACCAAGTGTGGTGGGTTCGAACCTGACCTGGGCTAGCTAAACAACAATGACAATTGCAACAAAAAAATAGCTGGGCATTGTGGCAGGTGCTGTGGCAGGGCGCCTGTAGTCCCATCTACATGGGAGGCTAAGGTGAGAGAATTGCTTAAGCCCAAGAGTTGGAGGTTGCTGTGAGCTGTGTAAGTCAACACAAGGTGTGAACCCTAATTTAAACTGTGACCTTTGGTTAACAATAGTCTATCCACCAGGTGACATAAAAAAAGAACTAGTATCCAAAATATAGAAAGAACTCTTAAGACTAAATAATATGAGAACAACCAATAAAATCTGGACACCTCACTAAGGAACATATACAGAAAGGCAAATAGACATATGATAAGATGTTCAACATCATATATCATCTGGGAATTTCAAATTAAAACAAGTCACATACCACTACACACCTATTATGATAGAGTATCCAAAATCAAGGACACTGACAACACCAAGTGCTGATGAGGATGTGGAGCAACAGGAAATGCAAAATGGGACAGCCACTTAGGAAGACAGTATAGTGGTTTCTTAGGAAAACTAAACATACTCTTACATGATCAAGCAAGTATAGCCTTTGGTATTTATCCAAAGAAGTTGAAAACTTTTTTTTTTTTTTGTTGCAGTTTTTGGCCAGGGCTAGGTTTCAACCCTCCACCTCCGGCATATGGGGCCAGTGCCCTACCCCTTTGAGCCACAGGCGCCACCCAGAAGTTGAAAACTTAACATCTACACATGGACGTTTATGTTTATAGTACCTTATTTATAATTGGCAAAATTCATAATCATTCAAGATGTTCTTCAGTAGGTGAATTGATAAACTATAATACATTTGTACAATTGAATACTAGTCAGTGATGAAAAGAAATGTGCTATCAAGTCATGGTAAGACATGGAGAAAACTGAAATGTGTGTTAAGTGAAAGAAGACAGTCTGAAAAGGCTACATATACTGTATGAATACAACTATGACATTCTTGAAAAGGCAGAAAAATCAGTGGCTACTAAGGTGTTGGGGAGAGGTAGGGAAGATCAAACAGGTAGAGCACAGGGGATTTTTAGGGGAATGAAGTGTGATACTGTGGTGGTGGATGCATGCCATTTGTCAAAACGTATAAAATCTACAACACGAGGTGTGAACCCTAATTTAAACTGTGAACTTTAGTTAACAATACTCTATCAACATTGACTCATCATTGGTAACAAATGTACTACACTAATTATTGTTAACTAAATAATAGAGGAAGCTGTGTGTGTTGGAGAGAAAAGCGTATTCTTTCCCCTTACCACTCATTTGTTCTTTAAATCTAGTTCTGCTCTAAAAATAATGTCTGTTAATTGAAAAAAAAACTGCTCAATAAAAAAGTGATACACATATGCCTTTACACGTATATTCCACCTGCTGTGTAAGGCTGTTCTAAGTAGAGCACAGCTAATATTTTTCTAAGTTTAGTTTTTCAGAGATATGTACTTACATCTGATATATAAATAAAACATTTATATTTAACATTAGAAAACTTCAGGTGTGTTACCATTTATTGAATGTATACTATTTGACAGATATTACTAGGTATTAAAGAAGATTGTCTGGATTTGAATCTTGGCTCTATAGTTTACTTGTTTTTATTTTAATTAGGTTATATTACTTCTTTATGCTCTAGTTTCTTTATTTTTATTTCTTTATTTTTGTTGCAGTTTGGCTGGGGCTGGGTTCGAACCTGCCACCCTCAGTCTATGGGGCTAGTGCCCTACTCACTGAGCCACAGGCAGCCACCCTGCTTTAGTTTCTTTATATGTTAAATGGGAGACAGTAATTGAGATTGTTTTGATGATTAAATGAATTAATGTATGAAAAACTTTTAGGCATTTTAAGTTTGAATTCCATAAATGTTATCTGTTAGTCATGGAATAATTTATTATTTTATGGATAAAAGAAACTAGACCTGAGGAAATTAAGTAAGTAAATAAGTGATGTTTTGAGTGACATGGCTGGCTTTCTCAGGTCACCTAGCTATTAAATGATAAAGTTGGCATTTTAAATTTCTAGGCCCTAATTTTATCCATTAAATTAACCTTTTATTTCTTTGAAACTAATTGTAAAGAAGCATTTTTGAAATTTTCCTCTTCTCTTACAGGTGTATTCCAGAGAATAGGTCTTTAAACATCTTTGCTGTATTGACGCTGAGCTGTCAGGGGACTAAGGCTTATGAGGAGGTATTGTCACACAAAACAGTGCCTCGTGAAGACGACAAGAAAGAGGGAAAAGGATCGGGAAAAAAGCTAAAATACTATAGAAAACCATGGTAGGTTTTTGTTTATGTTTAATTAATTTACTTACAATTTTAATAATTAAAAAAAATGGAAGTGTTAACTGTGAGGGAAAGTGAAAAACAATAGTGTTAATTTTTGGCTCTGGTGCCTCAGATACAGATGGCACTCTACTATTTAAGCAAAGCAAATGAGTTCAAATTGATTATAAGCCCTTTAAACCACAAGATGGAGTCCCATGAGCCTACAGGCAATAAATTATTAAAACAAAGTAAGGAATGCTCATAAATAATATTTTCGAATAAAATTGGCATTATCAAACTGATACAAATAGCTAGATGATCTTGAACTTGAAATTAAGAAATTATTCTCTGTTCTTCTACCTGAAGTTCAGTTTTTTCCTATGGAAATTAACATCCCAAATCTGAGCTTTAATCAGTAATATGAATGTCATAGGAGTTTATAAAATGTGTGAATGTTTTAGTCAAAAAGCCACCTCTGTTTCATACTTTAAAAATAATAGGGTAAAATATTGGATGTACTAGGGGTACTAAACTAAGTATTGAGGAAGCCTTGCATTTTGTGGAGATTTTAGACCTGAATTTGTGATGTTAGATGAGATCATAACGACTGTTTCCTAGGGTTTTTTTTTTTTTTTTTTTTTTGAGACAGAGCCTCAAGCTGTCCCCCTGGGTAGAGTGCCGTGGCATTACAGCTCACAGCAACCTCCAACTCCTGGGCTCAAGCGAGTCTCCTGCCTCCGCCTCCCAAGTAGCTGGGACTACAGTCGCCAGCGACAATGAGCGGCTATTTTTTGGTTGCAGCCGTCATTGTTGTTTGGCGGGTCCCGGCTGGGGATTCGAACCCGCCACCTTAGGTGTACGTGGCTGGCGCCTTAGCCGGTTGAGCCATAGGCGCCGAGCCTCCTAGGGTTTTAATTGGTAAAATGTGCTGGACTTTTTTTTCCCTTAGTATTTTGGTTCTGGAGGATGTTGCATGAATTTTCTTACCTAAGAGAAAGGTTTAAAAAGACATTATAAATGGGAGAAAAAGCACAAAATATTAACCATTATATATGTGGATTATGTTGTTTAGCAAGTCTGATGGTGTTTCTTAATGTTAATTGACTTGTTAAAATATTTGTGCCTGCATTATAACTTGGTTGACTTGCTCTTTGGAGAAGAAATTCTATGATACTTTAGGTCTAGATGGTGAGAAAAAAAAATGTTAACTTTGGGATTTTCTCACTAATTTTAGTTACATGGTAAAATGTGAAAAAAACCATACTAAGGCTTGTGTTTCTTACCGTTTGTACTATTTGCCTGTTCAGCTCTTTTCTTAATAGTCTTGATATTCTTACAGCTAAAAGAAATACTTTATGTATAATATTTGTCAGAGTTGAAGAAAATTCCTTCCCTAGTTATTCTTTTTAAATTTAGCTTAGATTTTCTGGTGTAGAAATTTTGTGTAATTTATGTAATTTTATATAATTGTTCCAGTTTTTTCTTTTGCTTGCTTCTTAGATCTCTGTTATTAATGAGAATTTTCTATTTCTATATAGTTGTCCAATTTAATTTTTTAATACTTAAAAAATGTACATGGAACTTATTTGAGTAAATAAGATTTTGCCCATTTTTCTGATTATTTTTTCAATACTTTCATCATTGTTTCACAATGATTATCCTGTCATAGCCAGTAAGCTGATAGAACATTGGCAGTCTGTATTTGTAAGATAAAACCAAATGTTTGTGTAATGTAGAAATATGTTATTTTGCTCAGGTGAGGCCACTGGGCAGTACTCAATAATTTGGCAAGTACATGAGTCTAGCTGATAACCCAGCATCTTCAATTCATAGTCTATTTCATTTTTCTCGTTACTTGTTTAGGGATATGAGTAAATCTCATAAAGTGTTTATTAAAAAGTTTGTTTCTTTGCGGCAAAAGACTCCAGTTAGAAACATGGTTATGGATCTTGAGTTAAGAAAGCAATTTAGATAGATTTTTATTGAGAAAGGAAAGCTTTCTGATTGATTTTAGTCTGTATTTATATAATGATTGAGGTTTTTCAAGGGATTACTTTTTCAATTAAAATTTGCTTCTTTTTATAGGGAACAGTGACACAGTGATGTTAATTTACTAGTATCCTATATACATATATATGTATCTTATATACATATATATATGTATAATTTTTTTTTTTTTTTTGCAGCTCTTGGCTGGGGGCTGGGTTTGAACCCGCCACCTCTGGCATATGGGGCCAGCACCCTACTCCTTTGAGCCACAAGCGCTGCCCCAAAATATATGATTTTTAAGCATTGATATTCAAACAAAACAGTGGCAAGACTGTAAAGAATTGAGAATGTTATAGTTTCTAGGATATAACCACGTGTTGTGTTATGTTATTTTATTTTTTTGTAACTGCCTTTAAAAGGGAACACTTTGGGATTCATGGAAAATCCATCAAGTTATCTTTGTTCACTTGGCTGTGTACTAGTACAAGTGTCTTCATGGTGTTGTAATTTGGAAATACTAAAAAGTTTTTGAGTGTGTCACTTCTGAGTGTGAAGGATTGTCTGTGTGAAATTTTCTTGAAATCCATTCTATTTCTAAGCATTAATCTACTCCATTAATTTCTGGGCCAGCATATCATTTTAGTTATTCTTTTTAAAATTTTTTGATGTTTATTTTTGGTGCAGTGGTACCCATTCATGTTTTTAGAATATTTCTTGATACTCTCAATTCACCCCCCCCCCCAATTCCCTGATATTAGCTTTAAAATGACTTTTGCTAAGGTTTAAGTAAATCAACCCCCAAGGGGATTTTT
>NW_003852409.1:26169820-26172789 GCF_000181295.1 Otolemur garnettii | reverse complement strand
TTTTTTGGTTGCAGCCATCATTGTTCTTTGGCGGACCCGGGCTGGATATGAACCTGCCACCTTAGGTGTATGTGGCTGGCGCCTTAGTCACTTGAGCCACAGGCACCGAGTCAGTATCACCTTTTTTAAGGTGCAAAAGTCTGTAGCAGTTTGGAAGGAGTGGCTGGGTGTCATGAGTCACTTTGATGCATTTCTAGAGACTCTCTTGAAGATAGGAAGTTTCTTGCCAGATGTTGTGTGACGTGAATGACCTTTCTTGAAATGGTATTCAGAATGCATAGGTTCAGCTATGAGATATATATTACACAATGCCAAGTGTGACCTAGGTGAACCTTACCTGAACATTAATGAAAGTCTTAATTTTCTGGTGTGGATATCAATAGAATGGGATTTTATTTCCTATTCCTGAATAATTTTTTTTTGTCTTAATTGTCTTCACAATAGTTTGACAATTAGTGCTGTGAGTTGACTTAAAATATATTTCTATGTCATCCTTTTCAGGTGATGTTTCTTTCTTTTTTTTTTTTTTTTTTTTGTAGAGACAGATTTTCACTTTATCACCCACAGTAGAGTGCCGTGGCGTCACACGACTCACAGCAACCTCCAACTTCTGGGTTTAGGCAAGTCCCTTGCCTCAGCCTCCCAAGTAGCTGGGCCTAGAGGTGCCCACCAAAACACCCGACTATTTTTTTGTTGCAGTTTGGCCAGGCTAGGGTTTGAACCCACCACTCTTGGAACATGGGGCCAGCGCCCTACTCACTAAACCACAGGTGCCACCCCAGGTGATGTTTCTTTTGTTGAAGTAATTGTTCTCTTTTTCTTTCTGACAGAGATCTATTCGATCTTTTGCCAATGATGATCGCCATGTTATGGTGAAACATTCAACAATCTATCCATCTCCAGAGGAACTTGAAGCTGTTCAGAATATGGTGTCTACTGTTGAATGTGCCCTTAAACATGTCTCAGATTGGTTGGATGAAACAAATAAAGGCACAAAAACAGAGGGTGAGACAGATGGGAAGAAAGACGAGGCTGGAGAAAACTATTCCAAGTGAGTGTGGACTGGCTTCTGTGATGCTGTACTAGGGTGTACAGCAAAGCTTGAGGGTCCTGCTGGATTCAGTTTCGTGATTAAGATGTTTTTTGGGTCTTTTCAATGAATGACTACAACCAAGGAAGTGAATGTTATATGGACTATTTCTGGATTAAATTTGAAAGGAAGCAAGAAAAGAATAATGATTAGAGCCAGAAAAAGAGGACAGACCTATCTAATTAGGATTCCTTTTGAAAGTGTATCAAGCCCTTTAAAATCTTTGTGTTTGAAGGTTTTGGTATATAATCTTTCTCCTGTGTTGGTTCAGCCCCCTAAATTCTGAAACAATAAGTGTTTTTGACCTCTGAAAATCATATCATTACAAAAATGCATTACATAAAGTAGAAGAACGAACATAGTGTATGTATTTTAAAGGGTATATTATATTGTATATACCTTGTTGATTCCTAAGAATTTATTAGCTGTCTTGCATATTATAAATGGTCATTGTGTATTTGTCAAGTGAATGACGGTCTGATGGGAGCCAGACACTATAGCAATTATAGTAGCATATTCTAAGTGCTGTGACAATAGTAGAGATTAGTGAGATGAAGCTGAGAGTCAGATCATGAACTTTTTTATGCTATGGTGAGCTTAGAGTTACCGTTTTGAGCAGTTCTCACCATGATTGGTATAAATATATAATTTTGAAAGCCGAAACTTAAAAGTTTTTGTGCAATTTACTGTGTTAAACTATCTTAAATTGCACATGTACTTTACCCATCCTGTATATATTTATAAAGTTTGCTTTGCTTTTTTCTTTGTTTCCCTCCCTCCCTCGCTTCTCCCCTCCCCTCCCCTCCCCTCCCCTCCCTCCCTACCTCCCTCCCCCCCCTCCTTCCTTTTCACCATTTCTCGTACATTGTCTAATGATGTTTCTTCTCAAGCTTATGGCATACTATTAGAAACCACTCCTATAGACTTTTTTTTTTTTTTTTTGGTTGGGGGTGGGAGGCTGCAGAGCAGCGAGGAGGAGAGAAAGATAAGGAGAGAGTGGGGAAGAAGAGAGAGTAGAGAAGAGCAAGGGGGGAGAGAGAGAAAAGAGCTGAGAAGGAAGGCAGAAGGAGGCGAGAGAGAGCCCTATAGACTTGATTAACTGGATGAGGTCACTGTGCTTTAAAGGTATAAAAGGATAATATGTTCCATACTTTCATTTGGAGGTGGAAAGGGGAGAGAGTACTCATTTGGATTTTTATTAATAAAAATTTTTATTAATATTTACTTGCAGATGCTGTTGATTGTCTATGTAAAGTTTTTCCATTGTGTGGAAGAATCTCTGGTTAAGCATTTGCCTGTGATCCTACCCATGTGGTGGAACAAAAGGATTCTTACCTTGTATAAAACAGAGGCAGGCATATCTTCCAAGAAAAAGAGTTGTGTTCTGCTAATAGACATATATTGTTCTCTTGGTGGCTGTTAAGCAATCTAAAAGACACAAGTGTTGTGAGGGCTATTTTGTATTTATTTAAACACTTTCTGTTGCGAGGCTGTTCAGGCAGCTTTTACCTATGCTCTTTTATTTCAACCCACTTTACCTTTTTGCAGACTGACTCAAAAGTTGTACAAGGTTGTATTATTAGGACTATTAGGACTTTTTTTTTTTTTTTTTTTTTGAGATGGAACCTCAAGCTGTCCCCCTGGGTAGAGTGCCTTGACATCACAGCTCACAGCAACCTCCAACTCCTGGGCTCAAGTGAGTCTCTTACCTCAGCCTCCCAAGTAGCTGGGACCACAGGCGCCCGTCACAACGCCCGGCTATTTTTTGGTTGCAGCTGTCATTGTTGTTTGGTGGGCCCCACCTGGAATCGAACCCACCACTTTGGGTGTACATGGCTGGTGCCTTAGCCACTTGAGCCCCAGGGGCCGAGCCTATTAG
>NW_003852409.1:26162205-26169748 GCF_000181295.1 Otolemur garnettii | reverse complement strand
TATTCAAATGTAGGCCTGTTTTGAATTAGGACTTGGTTTTTTTTTTAATCATGCTTCTTCTACATGTGAAGTGTTTAAGATGAAGTATATCATAATCATAATTTAGAACTTAATAATTGAATTAATAATGGCTTACTAATAATAGCTGCCATTTATTGAGTACCAGCTATGGTATGAGATTATTTTTCACATAATCTTGCAACAAACCTACTAATCTATTATTATCCCCCTTTCTCCATCCCAATTTTACTTATGAAATTTCCTCTGCTGCAGATTTGCATATGAAAAAATAATGACTCAGAATCATTAGTGAACTTTAACTGCTTAAGGTCACTGACTGTGTGTAGCAGAGCCAGGATTCATATTCATGTCTGTCTAACTCCAGATCCAATTTCCTTAGCATCTGTGCTTCATTTTCCCGTGAATAACATGTGTAAGTACAGAGGAGAGAGAGATAATGTGCTGGTTCTGGGAATCAGAAAAAGCTTTATGAAGGAGATAGAATTTGGAATAGGTTCAGAGGATGGGTGGGTATGGTTTTGGTAGGCAGTAGTAGTGGAAGAAAAAAATAAATCTCAGCAAAGATCTTGATGTGAGAAGCTGTTGGATCTGTTGAAGGAATAATAGCTACTGTTTGTGGAAGTATTAATATATATTAAGCCCTTGGCAAAGTTCATTACTTAAATTATATTCTTAGTATCACTCTCTGAGAGAGAGGTATTATTCTTATTTTTTAAATACAAATAAGGAAGTATGTTCAGAGAAGTCAAGTAATTTGTAATTTGTCCAGTGTCACATGGTAAGTGGCAGAGACAAGATTTGAACCAGAAAGTCATGCTGCCTTCTAAACTGCCTCCCAACATGGTAGGTGTCCAAGTATACCGTGGTACACTAAGGAAAATAAAAAATAGGTGGAGTGCCATCTAGGCAGTGCCTTTGGAAGCATACTCAGGTTGTAGTATACTGTATATAGTGTGTTGGAGATAACAGAGGTTGGTCAGTAAGGCCAATGAGGAGGAGGTTACTGAGGTCATCTATTTGAGTGGCAGTAAGAACCTAAAGAAATTGGTTTGAAGGCAATGGATTAAGGGTGATTATGAAGGAAGAATTTCTAAACCATGACAGTATATTAGATTTGAGAGGACAGGGATACAGAAGAAGAATCAGGTGATTGATTTTATTCTTAATATCAAACAATTGCCTATCCTTGAGTTAGTTGCTTTAAAATGCTTTTTATTTCTGTACATGTACCACCTTTATAGTTTTTGATTAATTTAATGCTTATTGAATCCCTAATGTATGCCAGGCATTGAACCTGTGGGTGGATTATTTATAACTTCCTGTTTAGTTTCTCTTGCCTTAATTTGTTTCTCTCAAGCTCTATTTTATTCTCAGCCTTGCTATTTATTCATTGCCCAACTCTGCTAATTGCTTGCTTCTAGCTAGAACGACCTTTTCCATCTAGCTAAATCAAGACTCTGCTTTCAAGTCAAACTTTCAGGTTGCCTTGCTTGACATCTCTGTTTGGACTACTGCCTTTTCCGAATTTGGGAAGCAACCATACAGTGTAAAGAACCTGAGTGGTATAGTCAAACCAACTCAAGTTTGAGTCTAGGCTTTGCTATTTTACTTCTCTGTGAACTTGAACAGTTAACTTTTTTCTGAGGTTGATATTCCTTGTTTTCCAAGTGGAGGCTTGTCGTGAGGTTTTTAAATGAGAAGTTACTTTCTCTTCCCCTTTTATGCAGGGTGCATGAACTATTAATTGCTTTTGTTGCTTAACTACAATATAAGCTGCAGGAGAGACAGTCTCCTTTGGTATGTTTTCCATACTCAAACACTTGCATACTTTTTGAATGACTGCTAAGCTTAGTTAATATTTTCACTTGTGATTAAGAGAGATGAACCAATATGAGAAACTTTTAGAATTAAAATCAAGGGTAAATGAACATTTTTCTTATGCACCATTCATGACTTGATGTTCTTTGAGTGTTTGCTTTTTTAGCTAGCTATTCCTGGATTTGGGATGCATATACTGGCCATTTATCTTTGGTCTGATCTTTCCTCAGCTATTTAGTTTTATCACATATTCTGCTTTCCCCATAAACTTCTGTGGATTCCTAGAATGATAAAATTAGGAGGGACCTTAGTTCATCTAGCTCAGGGGTCCTCAAACTCGTTAAACAGGGGGCCAGTTCACTGTCCCTCAGACCGTTGGAGGTCCGGACTACAGACCCTGGGATGAGTTGGCTGCTAAGCAGGACAGGCAGTGGTGGCAAAAACACCGGCAGGCCAGATAAATGTCCTAGGCGGGCCGCAGGCCATAGTTTGAGGATGCCTGATCTAGCTGATGCCTATTTTACTATTGTGGATACTAAGCCAGCGGGCACCATTATGAATAGAATCCAGTTCTTTTAGATTTCTGCCTTGATGTTCTTTTTTAGTGCATGATGGTATTCATGTTTCTTACAGATTTTTAAATTACTACTAAAAAAAAAAAAAGACAAAAGGACAGTTTGAAAAAATGTTTAAGGGGATACAGTATAAATATTTGGGTTTTCTTAAGTAATATAGATGTAGTAAAAAATTTAAAGATTTATATAGTATGAAATGTCCTGTTGAATCTTTGGAGGAACACAGATATTTTATGAGCCTTAAATCTAAGACTTTAATTCTGTATATTTTTGGATGTCTGGATTTATATACTCCCATATCAATGAATATGGATATCCAGGAAGCCAAGTGATGATTAAGTTATACTTTGGGAAATACGTTGTAAAAGTAATGATGCAGACTTTTATTTTTAGGGATCAAGGTGGTCGGACATTGTGTGGTGTAATGAGGATTGGCCTGGTTGCAAAAGGCTTGCTGATTAAAGATGATATGGACTTGGAGCTTGTTTTAATGTGCAAAGAGAAACCCACAGAGACCCTGTTAAATACAGTCAAAGACAACCTTCCTATTCAGATTCAGGTGAGTACAGTTTAACTGAACCTCTAGCTGAATTTGTGAAAAGGTGAAATTGGTGGTGAACTTGATGAATTTATTAATAAGAATTGGTAATAGTAAGGATAGGCACACACAAAAGAAATACTGCTACTCTGGGTTAAAGAATAATAATCACATTTCAAGCAAGCTTCTAGAGATCGGTACTCAGGATATCTTTATCAAATTAATGTGGCCATTAAGGTAGCCTTAAACTTTTCAGATATATCTTCATTTTTTCCAGACTAGATCTCTGAGCATTATGAAAGTCTTAGAAGGGTTGGTGTAATGCAGAAAATAATTGAAAGATCAAAAAGAGCTTAGACAGCTAGAGACCTTCATTAATAGTAACTATTAAAATTAAAGACAAAGTTAATTTGTCATTCATTAATTCTAGTAATGGAAAGTCACTATTAATTCATTCTCAAAAACCTTTTTCACATTGGAATGCATTTAGAAAAAATTAATGGTGGTGTGCTCTCTGGAGGATGCTGTTGAGGGTGAAAGCTTCTAAGGTTGAAGCTTGGTCTGGGGCTCTGGTCACCCTAGGACCTCCCCTGCCAGGCGCCTCTGCTAAGGGCCAGTTGTACCACTGGCTATGAATCTGTTATCTTTCAATTTCAGATATGTGTTATTTGTGGTCTAATTAGATTATAGCTTTTTGATAATTTTGTATCAGTTAGTCCTCATATCCCTGTCATTGAAATAGATGTCATTCCACAGGTGAAAACTTGGGAGTTGTTAAATACTCCCTTTTATTTGTTTATCTTCTAAAGGGAGTCGTCTTCTTTTTTTTTTTTTTTTGCAATTTTTGGCTGGGGTCAGATTTAAACCCACCACCTCCAGTATATGGGGCTGGCGCCCTACTTATTTGAGCCACTGGCACTGCCCTAAAGGGAGTCTTTTTAAAAGAATTATGAATTTTAAATTTGTTTTTATTAGCTTTGTTACTGGACAATTTTCTTTCATATCTACCAACTGGCCTTTAAACAGTCTCTCTGATTTTTTTAAATCTACGTTTTAGACACTCAAATTTGTGTTGATACATTCTCCTATGTTAATTTTTTGGACACTTTTATTTTATCATAAACCTTAAAATATAGTTTTCTAAGTGACAGACGATATTTGCCTTTTCCACTTTCATTTTTTTTTTTTTTTGATATGGTCTCACCATATTGCCCTTGGTAGAGTGCTATAGCGTCACAGCTCACAGCAACCTGAAACTCTTGGACTTAAGGAATTCTCTTGCCTCAGCCTCCCAAGTAGCTGGGACTATAGGTGCCTGCCACAACACCTGACTATTTTTTGGTTGTAGCTGTCATTCTTGTTTGGCAGTCCTGGGCTGGGCTCGACCCTGCCAGCTCCCCTGCGTGTGGCTGGTGCCCTAGCCGCTGAGCTACAGGTGCCGAGCTTCTGCTTTCAATTTTGATGGAGAAATGTTTTCTGGTCTTTCATAGTGTTAAATTTCTTTTTAAAAAATCCTTTTCTGAGGAGGCAGGACACAATTATAAGAGAGACTTTACCTAACAAATGCAAACATTGTAACCTAATTCTTTGTGCTCTTATTTAACCTGAAACAATAAAAAAAACTTTTTGTGATCAATTGAGGAAGGAGAGTAGTAAGCAACATGGAATACAGTAAAGCTTTATGAAATAAAAAGCCTAGTAACAGAATTTCTGGTTAACCATACCTTTTTGTTTTTAGAATATTCATATAATTCCTCTCATTTTTATTATTTTTTGTATTGCTTTAGAATTTGACTGGTTTTTTTGCTTTTAGTATAATAAGCATTGTTATTCTTGAATCCTTAGTAAAGATTTAAAAGGTCAGACATGTTATAGGTTTTTTCAACTGTCTCCTTCCATTTCCTTTCGTGAGTCTTGTTTCTTATGCGAGTAATCATAGTCCTCATCCTCTGATGTTGCAGGGTGGAGAAAAGGTTAGGAACTAGCTTCATGATACCTCAGTTCTTACTCTGAAAAATCCAGTTTTGAAGATACAGAAGTTTGAACCAAGCTTCAGTTGGCATACTCTGTGCAGATCACACCTGTCTAAACTTTGCATTGTTCTTCTCCTGAGTGAGGGTCTTTATTTCCAGGCACCATAGTTTTAATATGTTCTTACCTGGCCTAGCAGGTATTTTAAGGGAGGGAACCAGGAGAGGACTGTAGGGTGTGTAGAACCATAGACTGAGGCTTTTTAGGCTAGAGGAGATAAGACAGAAAATGACGTAAATATCTTTAGGTCTTTGAAACATTGACTTGGAGAAGATAAAATAGATGTGAACTCTTTTAAGACCAGTGATGGAAATTATGAGAAATGTATTTCAATTTAAAACAGCTAATAGAGTTCTCCAATAGTGAGTTTATATTTGGGTAAAGGTACATTTCTCTGTAAAATGGGGTTGATAATTATATACCAATTTCAGGTTAAATTTATATATATGTATACACATGCGCACATATACACACACAGCACACATGCATTATTATTCCCAGTGGTATTTCAGGAATTATTTTAAGTGTAGACTTCCAGGTCTACCTCCTCCCGCCTCCTATTTTCTTGGTGTTTGTATGGAAAACCAGGCTCTTGATCTGGCTCTTATTTTCTTACAGATTAAAACTCCTTTTCCTGAGCACTTTAACCATAGCAAAACTTTGTTATATATGTACCTTAATTAAAGTTATACTATACCCTTTTTCTCCATATTCTTTTCTAGGGTGATTTTAGAATTTCTTTGAGTTGGCTTGGCGCCTGTGGCTCAAGTGGCTAAGGCACCAGCCACATACACCTAAGGTGGCAGGTTCGAATCCAGCCCAGGCCCGCCAAACAACAATGATGGCTGCAACCAAAAAAAATAGCCAGGCATTGTGGCGGGTGCCTGTAGTCCCAGCTACTTGGGAGGCTGAGGCAGGAGACTCACTTGAGCCCAGGAGTTGGAGGTTGCTATGAGCCGTGATGCCAGAGCACTCTACTCAGGGGGACAGCTTGAGGCTCTGTCTCAGGAAAAAAAAAAAAAAGAAAAAAGAATTTCTTTGAGCAATGGTGGATAAGGATGACTCAAACCAGAAATTACTTAATATTAGTCTAACCCAAATTACATACCATGTGTTTATTATTTTGCATGTATCTCATGGTAATCTTCATGCATAATTGAAAAATCTAGTTTGTTTTATTCCCTGATATCTTTAATGCTCTTTTTGTGGCAAAATAAAGGTGATCTTTTTTTTTTGTTGTTTGTTTTCTTTAGGATGGCAAAGAAATGTATACGCGTTTTGAGAAATGAAAAGACTATATTAAATTTGTAATACTCAAGTCACATTTAATTACAAGAGTTACTCGACTTGTATTCATCTTTTGTTATCAATATATATTAGTACAAATTTAATATAATTTCTTCCTTTCTTAAAATGTGTATGCATTTTCTTTCTTTTCTTGACACCCACTGTATTTTGGTTCTGGTTCTTCTATCTACTCCTTCTTTGGCTTCCTTTAGAGGATAATTTAGGCTCAGCACCTGTAGCACAGTGGTTACAGTGCTCTCCACGTACACCAAGGGTGGTGGGTTTGAACCTGGCCTGGGCCAGCTAAACGACAATGACAGCTGCAACAAAAAATAGCCAGGTGTTGTGGTGGGTGCCTGTAGTCCCAGCTACTTGGGAGGCTGAGGCAAGAGAATCTCTTAAGCCCAAGAGTTTGAGGTTTCTGTGAGCTGTGATGTCATGGCACTCTACCAAGGGCGACATACTGAGACCCTATCTAAAAAGAAGATAATTTAGAACAGTGGCTCATGCCTGTAATCCTAGCACTCTGAGAGGCCAAAGAACATGGATTGCTTGAGTTCAGGAGTTCAAGCGTTAGAGCATTCTACTTAGGGCAGGGCAACAGAGACTCAGTCTCAAAAAAAAGAAGAATGAATTTTTCCTTTCCTACTTTTTGGGTGTTTAATGGTAAAACGCTGTTTTTACGTAAATAACTCTTGAGTTCTTTGACTGCACACTGGTGAGCAGAGACCTAGTATTATCTCCATTCATCCTTGATATTTTGTATTAGGTAATAGGTAAATTTTACCACTGGTAAAGAGGACCTTGTGTAATCGATGAAATCATACATTTAATGTATGAAAATGTATTAAATATAAATTAATATATGGTTCTGGGGCAGGACACAATTATAAGAGGGACTTTACCTAACAAATGGAATCATTGTAACCTGGTTCTTTGTACCCTCAATGAATTCCCAACAATAAAATAAAAATTAATCTATGGTTCTTATTGGTTGCTTACTTTGTAGAAGGCCCATAAACTGTATGTTTATAATTGTCTGTAAAAGAAGCAATGTACGTTTCCCTGTGGATATCAGATAACTTGCCCCATAATAATAGGTCTCATTGGAATGATCTCTGAGACCTATTGTCAGAGAAGGGAAGAAGTTACTTGTTCATCCTTTTGGGGGGGGGGGCTGGTGAGTGTGCAGAGATACTTCTTCATTCATGCTTACTCAGTTCTAAGAGAATAAGCTTATATTCTTGAGTCATTGGCAATTATGAATTTCTTT
>NW_003852409.1:26147212-26162185 GCF_000181295.1 Otolemur garnettii | reverse complement strand
TTGAGACAGAGCCTCAAGCTGTCCCCCTGGGTAGAGTGCTGTGGCATCACAGCTCACAGCAACCTCCAACTCCTGGGCTCAAGAGAGTCTCCTACCTCTGCCTCCCAAGTACCTGGGACCACAGGCGCCCGCCACAACACCTGGCTATTTTTTTTGGTTGCAGCCGTCATTGTCGTTTGGCGTGCCCGGGCTGGATTTGAACCCACCACCTTAGGTGTACGTGGCTGGCGCCTTAGCCACTTGAGCCACAGGTGTCAAGCCACAATTATGAATTTCTGCTTAGGCTATTCTATCAAAAAAGCTATTGTTTTAAAGGGTATTCTAGCTGTTTATTATTCTATTATAGTTTTCTGTAATAATTTCAAGAATAATAATTTCAATTTATCATGTAATGATGCTCTTGGCATTTTACTTTCAAATATTAGAAAGAATGGTTTTAAATATTGTGTCATAATTGTGTGATTGACATCGTGGTTGCTTTTTGAAGGATGGAGAATGAGGATTTGCCTATAAGTTGGGTGGAGAGAGAAGCTAAAGAATTAGTTAGAAGCTTTGTTTGATTTTTTAACACAGTAGTAATAGTAATTAATAACATTTAAGAATTTAGTGTAAGCTTTTTTTTTTTTTAGATTTCAATCTAATTGGGTGTTTTTGAAATCTTGGTGACTTGCAGAAACTCACAGAAGAGAAATATCAAGTGGAACAGTGTATAAATGAGGCATCTATTATAATTCGGAATACAAAAGAGCCCACACTAACTTTGAAGGTGATACTTACTTCCCCTGTAATTAGAGACGAATTGGAGAAGAAGGATGGAGGTACACGTGTGTGTGTGTGTGTGTGTGTGTATATATATATGTGTGTATTTTGTTCATGTAAAAGTTTTCTTAAATGATATGTTAACTGTGCTTTATGGATTTAGGGAATAATAGTCTTCATTTGCTTTATGCTACCTATAGTATTTTAAACAGCTCTGTTTCTATAGAATCAGTATATTTTATTAAAATGTATAAATTGAAAATATAAAATATGTTAATTAAAAACCCTGTGCTTATCATGATTTTTATACC
The DNA here is from genome assembly GCF_000181295.1 of Otolemur garnettii. NCBI lineage: Eukaryota > Metazoa > Chordata > Mammalia > Primates > Galagidae > Otolemur > Otolemur garnettii. The sequence continues at coordinate 26,161,115 of NW_003852409.1, read as the reverse complement.
ATTTTGGTATTGTTTGTATTAAATTATTGGTATCAACTTATTCTATGTATTTTGTCTTAATGGTCAGATTTCAGAAATAATTGTGGACCGAAACAGAAATTTTCTCAAATTGACTCACTTATTATTTCAAAATACTCACTTGCATATTATACTTGACTTCTGCTAACTATATAATCTTGTAAGATTTATGTTTACTTAGTTGTTATGAAGAGATTTGTTTTATAGTGTGAGGGATACAAATAGGGAGTTTTTTTTCTTCAGCTATTTCTTCTAGCTATTTATTATTCTATTATAGTTTTTTTCTAGGAGATTTGTGAACCATGTTAACAACTTGAATATGATTTATCTGAGAATCTTGCTTTAAATTAACTAACTTTTGAAGTTAAAAAGAATTGCTGTATGGCAATGTCATTCCTATAAAAGTAGAGTGAGAAATCTGTTCACTTGCCAGTAATTTTGAGAAGTAGTGATGGAACTGTGGGCTGCTTTTCTGATGTTTTTATCCTGTAATGTTAGCTTGTTTCTGCCTTTAGTCCTATCCCTAGAAACTTGCCAGCTGGCCACTCTATCATGACAATTTAGAGGCAATATGGTCTCTCCAGACTAATGGGAACTCCCTGTTATATTTAGCGCTAGACTTTAAACAAGTCCTGTTGCTTATTTTCCTACCTGGAAATATCAATGCACTATGAAATATTGGTCAGTTTCCTAGTTTATCAGTTTGTGATAAGGGTAGAGAAATAGGCACATTTACCAGTGAAGTTAGAATTTTGATTTTTGGCAGACGTGACTTATAGGATCACTTAACGTAATAGACTCTTTTTAAGAAATTGTTTTCAGGGTAACTAAAGCTATATTGTACCAAACAGATTTAATCCAGACACATTTATGAGCAATATTTTAAAATCAAAGTGCATCTGATCTATAATTGGGTTTATGCCTGTACTTTAAAAATTTCTTTTGCTGTATATAGCATCTATAGCACCTCTGAAGAACCTATCTTAAATGGCTTAATTTTTTTAACAGCTTTACAGTTCACCATTAACTGTAGAACTATAAAATGATTTCTGAAGTGTCAAGATAAATGTTAATTCTGGTAAGCTGTGTTCTACTTGACCCTCTAGTATAAAACCAACCATTTCTAATTAGAGTTATAATTATAGGTATTATTTAAAATTATTTGAGTATAGGAAGATGAGAAAAAGACTAAAGTGTATGTTTGCTTTTACCTGTCATCATCCCTTCCATTATTTTTTTGGAAAATACTAAGGAAACATCTGGCTTCTTTTTTCCTCTGGATTTTGTACTTACACAAGATTTTATCATAGCTTTCAGTGATAGTTTTAGGCTTAGTTGATTGCTTTTATAACTTTAATTTCTACTTGGAGAAGCTGAAAACAAATTCTTAAAAGTATTGTATCCTTGCTAGAAAGAAGCACTATTTATTATAGAATGGAATTTACAATAAAGTAAGAGAGTCATAGTGTCTGTGTAAGGTGTTTGAGTTACTAAAGGATCCAGAGACCTCTATGAGCTGAATTTTGTCAGCTGATGTGTGGGATCAGGTAAGGTGAAAAGAAGCAGCTTGGATCTTATGTTTTATACATCTTACTTTCTCTCCTTTGAATGGCAAAAGGATTTGCTTTGCTGTTGTCCTTTATATCCCAGCCCTGTTGACTCACTTGATTATCTTTTATAATCTGCTCTTTTTGTCTAACCTGGGCTTTGTCAAAGACAGATTTTTGTTCTTTGCTAGCGGTTTGTGTATTCCTGGGCATCTTGGAGGATTTAGCATATATGTGAACATTTGAGACCTGGGCTATGCAATTCTGTTTTCTCATAATATACAGTTTCTCATCCCCTTAATGCAATTTTTTTCCACCGCATGGGATGGAAGCACAAGCTTCATTTAGGTTCCAGGGATTTCTGAGACTGAAAGATACCCTTTTATTCAATTACTGTACAGTTTCTTTCTTAAAGCAAAAAAAAAAAAAAAAAAAATCCATTATAACTTTCCTTTTGCATTTTCCTGTGGTATTTCAACTTCCTCTCACCTCCTATACTCAAACAAACTATTCACAATACTTACACATCTCATATATTCTTACTTTACAAATATTTGGTTAAAATCTGAAAAAAGGAAAGAAGCATGGCTGATAGCAGGCAGGACCAGAGGACTGGTGCAAGTTAGAACATCAAACTTCTCAGGCTTGTCTGTGAAGAAGTGGGTCTAACTCATTCAAATCACCATTTATGTTTTAAATTGCCAGAGTACATAGTAAATCTCTTTGGTATTTACTGTTCTACAGGTCACTTTCCTCCTGTGCTGTTAGTCTTTCTTCTATACTCTAACCTTTTACTTGAACGCTCTGTAGAATCACTACTTCCCTATTACTACATGTTTCCTGCTGATGAAGGCATAGGAGAAGCAACACATACCTTGGTGTGCAGCAACTTCATGTTTGATTCTTAACTCCATTAGTTAATATGGCTGTGCGACCTTGAGTAGGATTCTTCATTTTAAAGTATGGATAATAAATACCTCAAAAAATTGTTTTGAGGTTAAGTGAGATAATTTATAGAACGTGACTTATACAATAACTGGCACAAAGTAGTTGCTCAGTAAATAGTGGTAGTTACTCAGTATATTTAAGATTCCCAGCACAAACCCACCCACCTCCTTAGCTGGCCTTCAGTTAACAGTGAAAATGTATGCATGGTAGGTCTGAAGACCTGAAGCTAAACACAGTTAAACTCTTAACTGTAGTATTAGAATTGGTATGCTGTATTTATACAGTGCTACTAGTAAACAGTTAGTGTATTGTGCAGCTTATGACTCATGGAGGGCAGCCATCTCTTCTCCTATCTTTTGTCCTTAGCACCTAGAATGATACCTAATACACAGTAGGCAATAAAAAAAAAAACAAACCCTAAATCTGTTAAATGAATTTACTTAGCATTACTTAGATTTATTTCTGTGAATGTACTTCAGTAATCTGTGTGATAAGCACTTCTGCATATATGATTTATTTAAAAAACTCTTTATAACAGCCCTTTGGGGTGGATAATTGCCCTGTTATATAAATAAAGTCTCGCATGTTACCCTGGTCTTCTGACTCTAAGTCCACTATGCAGTCTACTGTCATGTTACTGTCTGGAAGTAGTGCATGAGTGGTTTAGTTGATCTAGCCATTCTGAGCATCACACAGAGCCTCAGCTTCTTATGGTGCTTGTGATTTTAAATTAGAAATAGATTTTTCTGTGAGGGTAATAAACTATTGTATTGGCTCGGCGCCTGTGGCTCAAGCGGCTAAGGTGCCAGCCACATACACCTAAGGTGGCGGGTTCGAATCCCTAGCCCGGGCCGGCCAAACAACAATGATGGCTGCAACCAAAAAATGGCCAGGCGTTGTGGCGGGCGCCTGTAGTCCCAGCTACTTGGGAGGCAGAGGCAGGAGACTCGCTTGAGCCCAGGAGTTGGAGGTTGCTGTGAGCGTGTTGCCACGGCACTCTACCCAGGGGGATAGCTTGAGGCTCTGTCTCAAAAAAAAAAAAAAAACTGTTATAATTTGAAATCAGGTGGCTAGGGAAACTTACAAAAATTTTTGTGGCTTAGATTAAGATGAATCTCCTTAGTACTGGAGTGGATTTTCAGAGGTTTCACAGAGAAGTTTTCCAGAGTCCCTTTTCTCATTGGTTCCAGTGTCAACTTTTGCGACTCTTCTTGGCATAATTTCACTAGTATGTGTCTTGCTAGGGTCAAGGCAATAGATTCTTTTTTTTTTTTTTTTTGAGATAGTCTTACTCTGTTGCCCCAGGCCAGAGTGCTACAGCATCATGGCTTACAGCAACCTCAAATTCTTGGGCTCAAGAGATCCTCTTGCCTTAGCCTCTCTAGTAGCTGGGGCTCCAGATGTCTGCCACCATGGCTAGCTAATTTTTCTATTTTTAGAAGTGACAGGGTCTCACTCTTGCTCAGGCTGATCTCGAACTCCTGGGCTCAAGCAGTCTCCCTGTCTTGGCCTTTTAGAGTGCTAGGATTACAGACATGAGCCACGGTGCCCAGCCAAGAGGGTATATTCTTACAGTCCAGAGATCACGACTGTGGTTACATAATGTTGCAGGTTTTATTTTCCTCTCTTCCCCAGCTGCTAGCTCTGCACTCTCTAGAGGAAACTTAGAGCCGTTATCTTTCTAGTGGCCACTGCCACTGAAGAAAAGTCATCCTGAGTGACATTACTAACATAAATTAAGAGAACAAAGCTCTGTTTGCTCTACCTTCTTGTATTTTCCTGTCCATATTATTGTGTCCTGATGTTTTGCATGGGTAGTGGCTTGGGGTAATGTCTTCACTTTAGAGAGCTTAAAGAAATTGAAAGAAAAATACAAGGATATTCCCAGACTAACTAGAAAATTCTGTTAGAATGAACTCAGTGTTCATATCCAGATTATTGAGGAGTCCCTCACAATATTGAGCTTAATTATTTTACTTTTGAAGAGCCCAGGTTCCAGGCATGTAACTCCTACTTAACACAATCATATTTGTGTTATGCATGTCTTTATGCTGGCCACATCTTCCATCTTGTATTTTTGTTAATAGGAGCAGAAAGTTAGCTTGCGCGTCAGGCATTTAGTTAGAGAAATTGACCACATTTCATGGGGTGTGGTGTGATTTTGGTCAATGATCTAACCAAGTAAACATGGTTAGGCACAATAGACTTCTTCCCAGTGCTTCTGTTCAGAATGTTGTATCTGTCTTCATGATTTGATGCCAGATTGCTGTGTAATAAAATTAAAAAAATTTTTTTTGGAGGGCGAGGGTTTGGCATTTTCATCATCCTTATCCTCTATCCCTGCCTCCTTGCTCTTATTTGTTTCATTGATCAATCTCGGAAGAAATGAAATGGCTCTCAGTTCTATTGTTTCTAATTAAGAACTCTAAGATTTTTTTCTTTAATCAGAAAAGTTTTGCTTTCCCATGAAATTGAAATGCTTCCATTAAAGTTTAGAAATAATTAAATTTGAGGTACTGCTACCAGAACTACCAGTGTTTTCCCAGCAGCAGTTCTGTGATTGCCACATTAAATGAAGGTTTTCTTTTTTGTGAATGAAAATATGAAAAACTGTATATTATAAATTGTATTAAGGAAACAGGCAAGCTAGGTTGTGAGTAGTTCCTGTACTATGATATTAATTTATATTGTTTTAATATAAAAACGTAGAAGAAGATAAAATGAGATGAATTATATCCTCTGCTGTTGCCTGCCTTGTGAATATTAAAACATTTTGGATCATTCGACTTTGTGTCAGTGTGTGAAGTAACATGGCCACTCTGATGGTGACATAAAAGGGAATCTGGTGCGGGTCTTATATTCATTGCTTTTCCCTTTCGTCTCTTTATAGAAGAATCTGTTGGCTTCAAATGTTGACTGTATAGCAAGCTGATGTCTCTGGATTTTTTTTTATTACAAGAGTTTGTGGTTATAATCTGCCTTTGAGATAAAAGAGTTTACCAAAATATTTTTGCCATTGTCACCTATTGAAAATGTCTGTGTCACAATCATTGTAAGATGTTATTTACCGGAAGAAAGTATTAGAAAGTACAAAAAGAATCCTGGCATGCCTTGTCTTTTCCTATCCAAGCTTCCTCTGCCTACTTCCCTCCTCCATTGTCTTTCTCTTCCTGACATCCCTATTTGGTAAGATGACAGAATAAAATTTAGCTTGCCTTACTGTTAATTTAAAAATTGAAGTCTTAAAAAATAAGCATAGTTCCTGCCTTCTATCTGAATTATATTACTTAGCAGTCAGTTAACCTGGTCATGCCTAACTTCTACAGTAGTTTGTTTTTTTCTGGTACATGAGCATAACACAGATGCTTGTACTAACCGTGGTTAAACATTTTGACATTAAAATAAGTTAGTTGTATGTTTGCATCACTGTAAAGACAAAATCAGGCAAGCCTAGGAGCTAGTTAATACCTATACTATATATTTTTTATAATTATAAATTGTAAGTCCAGGTTAATAATCCTTTTTGAGGTTTCTCATTTTATGATTAAAAAGGAGTAATGAGATCCTGTGTCATGGTTTTGATAGCAGGCGTTAATAGGAAACAATGCAAATACCTGCTGTAGAGCTCACCTGGTCAGAAAATAAGGATGTAGCACTTGAGTGTTCACAGTATTATAGCCAGCAAAGAAAATCATAATTCATCCTTTAATAAGTTTTGTTTTGGCAATTATGTCTTTGGTTTTAGTTCATAACCATTCTTCAATTAGAATAAACACTGAATTTGCCATGGTGGACTCCTGATAATGGAAGAAACTAAAAAGTATTAGTGCTCTAGATGTCACCCATTTAAAAATAATTATATTGTGTCTGTTCGTCCATAACAAATACACTGCTAAATAAGTCTGTTACTGTCATGATAATACTGGAGAGAAATGTTGCTGGGTAGAGCACATTAAAGAGGGTTCTTAATCTGATTTAATTGGATTAGACAAATCATTATTCCTTAGGAAACATTTACTTGTTGTACTAAATAATGTACCATGTCTTCAAAAAATTAAAAACTCACTTCCCCCCAGCTTAGAGGAGACAAATTTGGCTATCTAAACTTGGATTTAGTATCATATGACATCTCAAATATGGATATTTATCATTAATCACATGTTTTGAGTTTTTAATTTTGCAGCTTTGGGTCATTTAATCCAGTGTTAAAATGCTAAGGCAAGCTGAATAGCCATAAGTAAATAATATTAGATACTATTTTTTGCTACTTTTAAACAAATTATAAACTTGAAATATATTTCAATGTATTTTACATTTGTAGTTTTAATAATTTTGGTTTAGAAAAGAAATAGAGGACTCTGGGGTGACACTTGAGTTCTCATTCATGGGGTCAAGCTTCTATTAACATTTACCTTATTGAATAAGCTTATTTAGTTGAAAAAAAAAATTTGCTACACTCTGTGTATTCTCAGTATATCTCAAAATGATTAGTATGTAAGAGAGCTCCAATTTTTCTTAAAAACTGATCAATGATCAAAATTTCTTCTGTAAATAACTGTTACTGCTATTAGTCCCAGATTTCCCCTCCTAGCACCCTGCCAAAGGAAAAAGTGCTGTGTACTTACTTTGTGCCTTGTGATGTTATACATTAAATAAGATCCCAGATTGTAAGCAGCAGTGGTCATTGATTTGTTTATTGAATGAATTCCTTATCATTATGCTTGTGCACAGAATTGCTCTAATGGCTGTTTACTTAAATAATCCTAGTGCATATAGCTTTTTTTTTTTTTAAAGCAACAAAGTCAAATCATAAAAATTTCTGGGGGTTCACTCAGATACTGGTACTTAAAATTTTTTTTTATTGCTGGTAATTTGATAGGAATTCCTTTGTTAAATTGTATCTTTCTCTCTTTATCCCATTTTACCATTAGAAAATGTTTCAATGAAAGATCCTCCGGACTTATTGGACAGGCAGAAATGCTTAAACGCCTTGGCGTCTCTTCGACATGCCAAATGGTTTCAGGTTGGCTCTTTGTTGTTATCTTATTGTTATTATAGTTTTGTGCAAGTGTTGTTCGGAATATCTGCCATTTATTGTTTTTTGTTTACTATATAAAATGAGGGCTTATAGGATTGTTATTGGGTAAATGAGTTAATTTAGGTAAAGTGTAATATAGCTTCTGCTGTTAATATATTTAATGATGTTTTATAATCATGTAATTTTTTTGGTTTAGTATTCTGAATTTTAAGTGGTCACTTACAATATACAAACATGAGTGAGAAAAACTAAAGTTAGGGTAGATAGTTGCCTGGAATGGGGTTGCCATGAGGCTAGAAAGGCAATTTTAATATTGTGCTCCTTTTATTTTAAAAATCTGCCTTTCTAAACCACAATTTTTTTTACTTCTGATAAGTCATTTTTGTTTTTAGTTGACAAGTGATGAATGACTAATTACTGTTTATTTCAAAGAACCTGTTCATGATTAGTGTGCTTAAAATGAAGAATAGATTTCAACAGGGATATTAGAACCATTTTGTTTGTTTTAGGCCAGGGCAAATGGATTAAAATCATGTGTAATTGTCCTCCGAATTCTGCGTGATTTGTGCAACAGAGTCCCCACATGGGCACCATTAAAAGGATGGGTAAGTATTTAAATATGGCTAAAAAGGGCAGCATCTGTGCTCAGTGAGTAGGGTGCCAGCCCCATACACTAAGAGTGTCAAATTCGAACCCAGTCCCGGCCAAACTGCAACAACAACAAAATAGCCAGGTGTTGTGGTGGGTGCCTGTTGGCTGAGGCAAGAAAATCGCCCTAAGAGCTCGAGGTTGCTGTGAGCTGTGACACCATGGCACTCTACCGAGGGTGACAAAGTGAGATTCTGTCTCTGAAACAATAATAAAAATACATAAATAAATAAATATGGCTAAAAGCAAATTCAGAAGTTATAGCCCAGGAAATTCTATAGAAATGATGTGTAAAATGGCTATCTTCTGAGTTTGCTAAGACATGCTTATCTATTTTTGCCTTTTGCAAAAAAAATGTAAGCATGTTTTATATATGTGTGTGTATGTGTGTGTGCGTGTGTGCTCGTGCACACCATCACACTAGGCCAGTTCTTTTTATTTTTTTGTAGAGACAGTTGTTGTTGGTTTTTTATTTTTGTTTTTGTTTTGAGACAGAGCCTTGCTTTGTTGCCTGGGCTAGAGTGCCATGATCTCAACCTAGCTCACAGAAACCTTAAACTCCTAGTCTCAAGCAATTTTCCTGCCTGGCTCAGGCTCCCAAGTGGACTACACCACCATGCTTGGCTAAATTTTCTATTTTTAGTAGAGACAGGAATGTTGCTTTTGCTCAGATTGGTTTGAAACTCCTGACCTCAAGAGATCCTCCTGCCATGGCCACCCAAAGTGCTAGGATTACAGGTGTGAGCCACCATGCATTCTTTTATTCATATAATCTTTCCTTTTTACCTAACTTATTCATGTTACAGAACTTTAGGATTTTTTTTTTTTTCTGGCAAAAGGGTTTTATACCTTTTAGAAGTGAGTATCTTCCTGCACTTGATTCTACGCTAGTGGTTCATTTCCTGTTCACCTGCTGTCTACAGAAGCCTCCTTGGCTGACCCATTTCTCTTTCAGTGTCTCTTTATATTATGGTGGAAATTATCTGATAGGTTGATATGAATCCTGTTCCTTTTGTAATTTTCTCTTCAAATGGAGACACAGGTAAATTCATGATAGTAATTAAGGTCAGGCAAACAATACACTTGATTTAATTGTGGAAATAATTTATATATATTGTAAAGTTGACTTAATTCAGAAGTAATTATGTCTGATCAAATTGAGACTACAATTTAAAAACATTATGAAACAAGTTAAATAAAGCTATGAAAGGTCATTTATAAATGAATCTAGCAATTATTACTTTGATCATTTATAAATGAATCTCATAAATTACTTTGATATATTAATAGTATCATGTGTTTTTAGTTTATTGAATATAAAGATTTGGTCTTGTTTATTTTTTAATTTATTTTTTAATTTTTTTGAGATAGAGTCTCATTTGGACATCCTTGGTAGAGTGCCGTGGCGTCTTAGCTCACAGCAACCTCAAACTCTTGGGCTTAAGTGATTCTCTTGCCTTAGCCTCCCAAGTAGCTGGGACTATAGGTGACTACCACAATGCCCAGCTGTTTTTAGAGACGAGCTCTCATTTCTGGCTCAGACTGGTCTCAAACTTGTGAGCTCAGGCAATCTACCTGCCTCGGCCTCCCAAGTACTGGGATTGCAGGTGTGAGCCACTCTGTCTGGCCTTTTGTTTATTTTAATTGTAATACTTGGTAGGCTGACTGAAATGAAGTCTTATATTGGGGTATTTGTGGTTTTGAGTGCTTTCTAAGTTAGGTGAAAAATAGGTGGGGTGGGTTTGTACATTGGCTAATTATTAGCTATTACTAACTTCTATGAAGGCTTGTAAAGTCTTCGTTAAATGAATTAGATGACTGTAATTTCTTTAGTGATCTTTTCTGGGTACCTGAAAATAAAGCCTTTGTTACAGAAATATCTTTTGAAAATGTTATCTCAAAAATGCTCAATTTAAAAGTGTCTTTCTGAGGATGGACAGGGAAGGAAAAGAAAAAAACAAAGCAACTCTTGCCAGGGTAGAAGTTGGTATTCATGGGGGGAAAGTTAAGCAGGCTGTAATCCTTATATTGTCTGTCACTCATTGTTGTCCATTGTAGATAGACATGTTAGTTCATGTTTAACTGGAATCCTTTTTATCTTGGTGCACATACTAATTTGTAATTTAATATCTTCTAGCCACTAGAACTTATATGTGAAAAGTCTATAGGTACTTGTAATCGACCTTTGGGTGCTGGGGAGGCCTTGAGAAGAGTAATGGAGTGTTTGGCATCTGGAATACTACTTCCTGGTAAGGGTTCCAAACTCTGGAGGCAGAAGAATCAGCAAAATCTCATTTTGTTTATTTTTCTAAATATATGCTAAATTTGTTCTCTGCACAGAAAAATGCACTTGAGTTATTTTGCTTGGAATTTTAGCAACTATTAGAATGAGTATTGGAAAAGTGCTATGAAACTCCTTTGCAATAACTATAATTTGTATTTGATATGTACTGACATTAAGAATACTCATAAGATACTGAGTCTGCTATGAGTTTGCTTTACCTCAAACTCTGAATTTGAAATTGCATATGTTTCATTAAAAGATATGAAGTTCATTCTGTTTATAGTTTGGTTTTAAATTTAAAAAAATTAAATTTAGTCTTGTGTGTAATCCCCTATAAGATTTGGGATGATTTATCATGGTTATTTTTAAATTCTCAGAGTAAGACCCATTTTGGCCTTAGATATACAAGAGAACTTTAGTATAAAATAAGGACATGTAAGTGCTAACATACTGAAAAATGGGAGTGTCCTTTTTACTTTACGTAGCTGAGCAGACCTTTAACTAAGTTCCTCAGTTCCTTTTCTTTTTCTCTTTGTTTTCTGAATTCTAAACTTGGTTCTAAATGATACTTTTGTGTTTTGCCTTTCCCAAAGGGGGTCCTGGTCTTCATGATCCTTGTGAGCGAGATCCAACAGATGCTCTGAGCTACATGACCATACAGCAAAAAGAAGAGATTACCCACAGTGCACAGGTAAAAGACTGGGCATATCACCTTATTTTCTGTTTGAACCCATTTTTTTTGCATGTTGTTAGGGACTGCTGCTCTCTTAATATCAGCATTTAATGAATGTCTTTTTAATTAGATGTTGTAAGGGCTTTGTGAATGGCTGTTGAATTTGATTAAATATAATATCTTATTCTTTAGCATGCACTCAGACTGTCAGCCTTTGGCCAGATTTATAAAGTGCTGGAGATGGACCCCCTTCCATCTAGTAAGCCTTTTCAGAAGTATTCCTGGTCAGTTACTGATAAAGAAGGTGAGTGTGAATGTTTTCTTTATCAGGATTGGGGGTTGGCAGTGGTGGAGATAGTCATGGGATGCATCTCTTATTAGAGCTAAAGGAACCTCAGTAATTGTATATCCAAGTCATGTACAAGAAAGTTTATTGCTTTTCTTATTTCTTTTCATCTGTTCTCATTAGTGACATCAGTTTGCCACCATTTATTCTCAGTAGTGACCGATTCATTGGGCTGTGTTGGCTGGATCCCATTACTGCATAGACTCTGAGGTCATACTATGAGAACTCAGGGGAAGGAGAAGATCTAAACCATAAGCTAAGAGAATACTTTATCCACTAATCAGTTTGATGATCTTTCTTATGCTAGGAAGTGTCATGTAACTGAGAATGAAGGAGGAGGAGAAAAAAACACATTGGAAAATTTAGGACCATCTTCATTTGTCTGTTTCAACTCAGAGTTTCAGCAGAAAGAGTATAGATTTGGGGGTTATTTTGATCTGGGTTCCAATCATAGCTCTACTACTTACTAATTCTAGGTCTTGGTCAGTTAGTTCGTATTTTTCTGTAGGGAAGTTGTCCTCTTTCTTTCTTTATTGGCTATTGTTAGGCCAATGTGTTAGTGGCTAGAATACAGTGGTAGGATACTTAATGAGTCTACTTATTTTTTCCTCATTGTGCCACAAAAACCAAAATTTATATCCCCTTTGCCCCTCTTCTGTTTTATTAGAAGGTGGGATATTTAGCACCAGATTCTCTTTACCTGAGATGCAGCCTACCTCTGACAATTGAAATTATTTTATTTATAATTCCTATATGACAAAAATTGTACAGTTGCCCAATCTGTTTGTTTAGACAATATTTCCCATGGGTCTAAAGATTTTTTTCATGGAGTCTATAAGACCCAAACTGTTTCATAGTAATATTAAGGTTTTTTTTTTGTTTGTTTGTTTTTTGCCTTTCCATTTTTTCTTTTATGAGTGTACAGTTTTCCATAGGCTACATATGACATGTGGTGACATCATTGCTTTGATGATTAGTGGACTGTTTTCTTATATATTCTTGATGTTTTAAAAATTTTGTTTTAATTTCTAATATGCTAAATATTGATTTAAAAATAAAGCTCTTGGGTCCTCAGACTTTTAACAGTATAAAGTGAATTTTAGTTTGAGAATCACTGCCTCACAATGTAAATTCCTCAGGAGAGAGTGGGATGGTCCTTCACCTTTTCATTATTATAAAGTAGTACTCAACAAAATTTGTGGAATGAAAGCTGTTTTCTTCCAGAGTGTGTTTGCTCAGTGGTGAAGCAGTTATTAAAGGAATTTACATATCCATGTGACATTAAGCATTATCTTTGAATTGAATGACTGAATAAAAATTTCAAATATATATAAATTCATATGGTTGGTAACAGAAATTTTTATTTAAAATACTGGTTCATAGTTGCTCTTTTGATTTATATTTTTTCCTTCACTAGTCATATAATAGCAGATATACTTTTACTTAGTTTTTCTTTTTTTTTAAACTTTAAGATCTTTATCAAAAAGTATAGTATAGTAACTGCTGATTTTTCAACTGATAGCAAAAAGTAAAACCAGACTCCCTTAGTAGTCTCCATTCTAGCCCTATCAGTTACTAGCTGCATGACCTCGACAAGTTACTTTATCATTTTGTGCCTTGGCTATAAGATGGTCTCCCTCATACTTTCCTGCTGTTAGCACTTAGCTTCCTGTAAACTGTAGCTTCCATTTAACTTTATTCCTGTAGTTCTTGGTGTTTTCAATATGCATACAAATGTTTTTTCCCCCAAAACTCTGATGTCTTAATTCCTTGACTTCTCCCACAAATATTTTATCTTCTACCTTGCTTTGGTTACACATTTTATGGATACACCCTGGGTATTTTCTTCATTAATAACTGTGCCTGTGTCCTTTCCACAGTCATATTTTTGAGAATCCCACTTTCCTATCTCCTCTTGCCATCCCTATGTCTAGTACCCTGATTTCAAGTCTTCTCTTCTGTCCATACCCTGCTGGTATTCTATGACCCATCATTATGATTATTCCCTGCCTTCACTTCCTTGATTTCTCTGTTTCTGGCAAAATTCTAACTGGTGGAAATCTGTCTCTATGTCTACTCTGTGCCTGTCCCTGGTTGCTGAACATGGATGGAGAAAAAACTTTTAACAGACCACTTGACTGTTCCCCATTTAAGTCTGTGACACTAACATAACAAGGACTATTTTGTATTGTCTGGCAATTCTCCTTGAAGTTCAATACTATTAGTTTTCCTGGATAACTGTTTCACATATCCTCCTAGAAGTTCAATATTTTCCCAGTTTTCCTAGATAACTGTTGCACATCTTCTCATATTTCATACCTCCTCCTCTACTATATTGGTTTTATCTTGTTTAAATTTATTTTCTCAGATAAATAATAATAGGTGATAACTTTTTTTTTTT
>NW_003852409.1:26144469-26146889 GCF_000181295.1 Otolemur garnettii | reverse complement strand
CTGGGTATAGTGCAGTGGCTTCAGCCTAGTTCACGCAACCTCAAACTCTTTTTTTTTTTTGGCCGGGGCTGGGTTTGGACCTGCCACCTTTGGCATATGGGGCCAGCGCCCTACTCCTTTGAGCCACAGGTGCTACCCACCAACCTCAAACTCTTGGGCTTGAGTGACCTCTTGCCTCAGTCTCCCAAGTAGGTGGAACTACAGGCTCCTGCTACAACACCTGGCTGGGTTTTTTGTTGTTGTTTTTTTTGTTTTTTCCTATATTTAGTACAGATGGGGTTTCGCTCTTGCTCAGGCTGGCCTCAAACTCCTGAGCTGAAGCAATCCACCTGCCTTGGTCTTCCAGAGTGTTAGGATTACAGGTGTGAGCTATTGTGCTTGGCCTGGAGATAACTTCTACATGTTCTCTCCACCCTCTCTACCAGCCTCACTGCATCTACTCTTGTGCTTTGTTTTTCCTTCTATTGCCTATGGAGAAACTGTCCAGCCTCTTAAGACCAGCCTTTCTGTTTATCTACCCCATCACATTCCCTCTTCCCTAACAATGGACATTATTCTAGCAATTATCTCTCTCTCTTTTTTCTTTTTTCTTTTCTTTCTTTCTTTTTTTTTTTTTTTTTTTACCAGCGTCAGTACTTCCCTGTCTGCTGAAATCATTTCATCAACACAAAAACCTCAAATAATACCTCCTGTCCGAATGACAAAACCAAGGCAGACTTTCCCTGGATCTTATAGCTCCCCCAACAGAATGCCATTTCTCTGTTCTTCTTGAGTGGCTTTTTTCTTTTTCTCACTTTCTGTTTTCTTTGAACTTGTTCTAATCAGGCTTTCTCCCTCACCCTTCTTCCTCTGGTATCTCTTGTGATCTGAAATATTACTATTTTCAGTGGTCAGTTTTCAGTCCTTATTTTAGCCAGCTTTTTAGCAATATTTAACATAGATAAACAATTTCTTTCTCCCATACTTAGTCTATAAAATATACAGTTTTAAAAATAATTATTTTAAAAATCTGTGTAATCACACTATGGTTAAGAAACAGAACTTTGTCAGCCTTACAGAAGCCATTTATTTATCTCTCCCCATGAGCTCAAGCTGCCATCATCTGTTAACCTGGCTTCTTGCAGTCATCTTCTATGTGGGTTATTATGAAAGTTTTGAGATACATAAATATCAAGAAAGTTTAAATCAGACGGAAACAAATGAAGCCCTTCCAGCAACACTGACAAGCCAAGCAAGTTGAAACTGTGTTTCTTGGAAGTGAAATAATGGACCATAACACAATCTGTCTCAGAACTGTCGTAGTGACCCATGTATTTGGTCTTTCTGCTTCCATCCTTGCCTCTGATGTCTGTTCTCAATAAAGAAGCAGTTCTTCCCCCACTTTCTCTTAATTTTCATATTAAAATGCTGATAAATTCATAGGTAGTTTCAATGGTGGTTTGGAGAGGTCCTGTGTACTCTTGCACCCAGTTGCTCCTGATGGTTGCCTTTTATGCATTATAACATAGTACAGTATCAAAGCCAGGAAATTGACAGTGATATAATGTGTGTATAAGTGTTATATCATTTTGTCAGGTAGATTTCTGCAACCACTACTGCAGTCAACGTACAGAACTCTTTAGTCACTGGAAAGATCAGCCTTGTAGCTACTCTTTGATGGTCATACCCACTTCTCTCCCCCCTCAACCTTTCTGTAGTGCTGAAACCACTAAGTTTTCTCCATTTCTGTACTTTAATCATTTTAAGGATTTTATGTAAATGGAATTATACAACATGTGACCTTTTTTTCCCTCAGCATAAATTCTCTTGGGGATCTATCCAGGTTAACATTTGTCAATTGTTTGTTCCTTTTTATTATTAGGTAGTATATTCCATTGTGTTGATTAACCAGAGTTCGTATAATTTTTCACCTACTGTAGGATATTTTGTTTGTTTACAGTTTTTAACCATTATAAATGAAGCTACTGTAAATAATCATATATAGGTTTTTGTGAGCAATTCATAAACATAGGCTTTTGTTTGTTAGATTGGCCAGTATATTTCCTTTGTTATAATATTTTAAGTTTTGTCTTTAAGGTTATGCTGGCTTCATCAAATGAATTAAGATAGGTTCCTTCTTTTTCTGTTCTTTGGAAGAGTTTGTATAAAATTGATGTTGTTTTTTCCTTAATTGTTGGGAAGAATTCATCAGTGAAGTTATTGGGCATATAGTCTTTCTTTTTCATATGACAGTTTTGATAAATTGTGTTTTTCTAGGAATTTGTCCATTTCACCTAAATTTAAAAGTATTTTGGAATAAAGTAATTCATAAGATCCTTTTTTTATGTCTGTAGTAATGTCCTCTCTTATTCATTTTGTAACATCTTTTGTTTGCTAATTGCTCTCACCTACAGGTTTATATCATTTATGTTAGTTGTTTT
>NW_003852409.1:26141329-26144276 GCF_000181295.1 Otolemur garnettii | reverse complement strand
TTTTTTTTTTTTTTTAAATCGACTTTGAGAGGCTGGGTGCCATGGCTCATGCCTGTAATCCTAGTACTCGGGGAGGCTGAGGCGGATGGATGGCTTTAGCTTAGGAGTTCCAGACCAGGCTGGGCAAGAGTGAAACTCTGTCTCTAAAAAATAGTCAGGCTTTGTAATGGGCACCGTAGTTCCACCTACTCAGGAGGCTGAGGCAAGAGGTTGCTGTGAGCTATGGCACCATGACACCCTACCCAGGGTGACACTATGAGACTCTTATCTCAAAAAGAAAAGAAAAAGAAAAAAGGCTTGGTGCCCATAGCACAGTGGTTACGGCCCTGGCCACATACACCTGGGCTGGTGGGTTCAAACTCAACCTCCAGCTAAACAGCAATGACAACTGCAACAAAAAAATAGCTGGGCGTTGTGGTGGGCACCTGTAGCCCCAGCTAGTTGGGAGGCTAAGGCAAGAGAATCGCTTTACCCGAAGAGTTTGAGGTTGCTGTGAGCTGTGATGATGCCACAGCAGTGTACCGAGGGTGACAGAGTAAGACTCTGTCTTAAAAAAAGAAAAAACAAATCAACTTTTGGGTTAGGCATTATGGCTCACATCTGTAATCCCAGCACTTTGGGAGGTCAAGGTGGGTAGATCTCCTTCAGCCCAGGAGTTTGAGATCATTCTGAGCAACATAGTGAGGCTTTGTCTCTGCAAAAAATAAAAAAAGAAATTAGGTTGGTATGGTGATGGGAGCCTGTGGATGGCTGAGTTAGGAGGATTGCTTGAGCCGGGGATTGGAGAGTACGGTGAGCTATGAGTGCGCCACTGCCCTCCAGTATGGAAGACAGAATGAGACCCTATCTCTAAAAAAGAAAAAAAGTCTTCTGTTATGGGCTTAAGAGCATTTCTATTTCATTACTAGAATATAGCATTTTAGAAGCTCAACACAGAGTGTAGGGGATTTTCTAGGCTTTCTCTTCTTCGTGATACTTGAACTTGAGTTTTAGATCTCTGAGACGTGGGAGCCTATTGGAATTACTCCAATTACTATTGGAGCAGAGTTATTGATGACCTCTTCTGGATTTGCAAGGTATTCTTAGGGGAAATAAGGGCTCCAATGCAGGTTTTCCTTCACCTCCCAGATCTTGATCCCATAATTCTTCCTTGTCCAGGAACAGATTTTTTGTATTTTGCACAGTTTTTCTAATGCTCCCATCAGGAAGCCTTTTTTTTTTAAAAATAGTCTCCACCACTGTGTATAAACTTTTTTGAGTATAGGGAGATAGTTTTGTTACTGATTATATGTTTAGCACCTAACATAATAAGTATTCAGTTGATATTTGTTGTTGAATTAATACATGAGTGAATTTATAATGGAGACAGTTAAGGTACTGGCTTCATAGGGTGCTTATGAGGATTAAATAATTTAATACATGTAAGGAATTAAGAACAGTGCCAGGCATATGGTAAACATTAAAATAGTTATTTTAAAACATTGCTGAACTGGGTGTAGTGGCTCACACCTATGATCCTAGCACTTGGGAGGCCATGGTGGGTGGATTGCCTAAGCTCACAGGTTCAAGACCAGCTGGAGCCAGAGTGGTGGTGGGTTGTGGTGGTGGCGTTGTGGTGAGTGCCTGTAGTCTCAGCTGCTCGGGAGGCTGAGGCAAGAGTATTTTTTGAGCCTACGAGTTGGAGGTTGCTGTAAGCTAAGATGTTACAGCACTCTACCAAGGGTGACAAAAGTGAGACACTGTCACAAACAAAACATTTTTGCCTCATATGATTGTCATTACTAGATATTATAAAGGTTGAAAAAGTACTTGTTTGCTTTACATTGTTTTTTTCTTTTTCTAGACTACTATTATTATTAGTTCTAAGGGCTGGAATGGTAGATTGAAGCTTAATCCATGGAATGCATTTAAGCCAGTTTGTGATTTCCAGGCAATCAGGGAGCTGCTTTTAATGTAACTTAATGAGCTAGTAAAGTGGTTGAATAGATACAGTTTGTTTTAAATTTTTATGTCTTAAAGACTATCTTCTGGGAGACTGGCACACTCAAAGCTTTATCTAATGCAAATGAAATACAGTACTAAGTAGATATTGCCTTCTGTTGAAGAGAACTTCAAGATTGATTGACCTAAGTGGTAAATTATTGACCCAAGCAAATACTGAAGTCAATGTTTACTCTTGGGGATAATAAATCTTCATCAGAAGATGCATAGTTAGTCTCATTGTTCTTACTATAAGCTTTCACTAGATGGTCTGTAAATATAGTGGCATGAATATCTTGAACATAACTTAGGAAAAACCTAACAACCAACTTTTAAGTTGAAGACACAGAATTCTTTAAAATATTTGGACAGATTGATGAGCTTTTCTCTATTTTTTAACTTGGACAGCAAAGCTTCTGCCTTTTGCTTGACAATGTTATTAACTGGCCGCTTTTTCCAAGAAATGGATTTAACACATTGACTGCCACACTAGAAAAATAATTTTTTTCCTATTGGGTCAAGATAGGTCAAAACACCTCTAATCCTAGCACTCTGGGAGGTGGAGATGGGACGATTGCTTGAGCTCAGGAGTTCAAAACCAGCCCAAGCAAGAGTCAGACCCTGTCTCTACTACAAATTGAAAAATTAGCTGGGTGTTGCACTGGGCACATTTTTCAGCTGCTGAGGCAGGAGGATCGCTTGAGCCCAGGAGTTTGAGTTTGCTGTGAGCTAGGCTGACATCACTGCACTCTAGCCTGGGCAAGAGTGAAACTCTGTCCAAGAAAAGAAACGTGATCAAAATGTGCTTCTTGAGGCACCAGCCTCAAGTCTAGCTTAAGTGAACTACAACTCACATGGCAGTTAATGTTAATTATCAGTTCAGTTCGTTTTTGCTCCATGTCCATTTATGTTATTTCTGAGTCTGCATAAGGGAGTTTGTAAGATACAAGGCAAGGGGCTCGGCGCC
>NW_003852409.1:26123859-26141080 GCF_000181295.1 Otolemur garnettii | reverse complement strand
AAAAAAAAAAAAAAAAAAAGATACAAGGCAAGGATAAAATATCTTTGGCTTTCAAAGAGCACTAATAATGCATCAGAATATATGAAATAGGCAATAACATAAAGCTATCTGTGGTGCTTTTCAAGAAGTTAATATGAGTGAAGGGTTTCACGATGAGAAACCCTAAAATCTTGAATAGAATTTGAAGAGACAGGAGAATATTTTACAGTTTGATAATCAGATTTCTGAAACATAAGATTTAACATGTGAACTTTTAAAGTTTATACAAGTAATAAATGTTAAACTTTAGAAATGCTTGATATGACATAGTAAAAATAAATCCTACCAGAGGTAACTACTCTTAATATTTTGATATCTAGCTTTCCAGGTTTTTCCTTTCCATGCATATAATAGATGTGAGTATATACTGCCTTAGGCTTTAGGGTTGCTGTAACAAAATACCTTAGACTGGGTGTAATTTATAAGCAACAGAAATTTATTGTTCATAGTTCTGGAGGCTGGGAAATCAAAAATCAAGGTTTCACTAGATTTGGTGTTTGGCGGGGGCTCATTCCTCATAGGTGGAACCTGCTATGTTTCCTATGTATAGTGGAAGGGACAAACTAATTCTTCTTAGGCCTCTTTTATGAGGGCACTAATTTATAAGGGCTCGGCCTTCTTGACCTAATCACCTCTCTGATGCTCCACCTTCTAACACCACAGCACTGGGGATTAAGTTTCAACATACGAATTTTGGGAAGACACAAATGTTGAGAACATAGCACATGTATTAATATTTGCATATATAAAGAGATGAAAGCAAATATTTATAAAAATGACAATATTAAATTATTTCAAGAAGGTTTGCTTTTTAAAATTTTGCTTTTCTAGATTATGAATATGACACTTTAATTGATTTCTGAAAAGTTATATGGTTCTTGTTGTGATCCCTAACATTTTCCTACTTGGATATATTAGATATATGTGAGTAAGTAAGCTCATTATTTTGACTGATAATAAATCTCTTATAATTGTTTTTAGGTGCTGGGTCTTCAGCTCTAAAGAGGCCATTTGAAGATGGATTAGGGGATGATAAAGACCCCAATAAGAAGATGAAACGAAACTTAAGGAAAAGTGTGCAAAATCTTTATTCTTGTCAATGTGAATAAGAAAAGATTTAGTCTCAGGAAACAAAAAGTGAAGAATTTGATTGATTTGAATTAGAGTTATAAGAATAGAGAAGTTGATCTTCTCTTAAGTGAGAAGTTGATAATTGAATAACTTTTTTATGTTTCTAAGCTTCCTTGCATAGTATACCTTGATACTGACAAATGAAAATTAATGTATATAGTAATGAATGTTATTTTTGTGGTGATAACAGCATAATCAAATAATTTCAAAATTATGGAATTATTAGTGTGTTTTGAAATTCTCATTTTTTTGAAAACTTGGTGAATTTGTAGTGGTCACTAGGGACCTACAAATCCATAGATTAAAGCAAAATGGCTCTGTGGTTAATTTCTGATCTCATTCCTCTTTCTTTAACAGTCTTGGATAGTAAAGCAATAGACCTTATGAATGCACTCATGAGGCTAAATCAGATCAGGCCTGGGCTTCAGTATAAGCTCTTATCTCAGTCTGGCCCTGTCCATGCCCCAGTCTTCACAATGTCTGTAGATGTGGATGGCACAACATATGAAGCCTCAGGACCGTCCAAGAAAACAGCAAAACTTCATGTAGCAGTGAAGGTATAGTACTTATTTCATTTAGCAATGCTTTTTTATTTTGTGTTCCAAATAATGTGTTTATTATTCTATAATTGGCAGTTTTTTCCAATATTTTAATGAAAGTAATATATAGACTTTTGTCACCTCTGGATGCCAAAATTCCTCTTTTGTGTGTGTAAAATCTATGTTTATTATACAAAATTTGGAAAATATAGAAAAGATAACTAAGAATGTGTCAATTGAATATTTGAGGCAAAGATCAGTATATATAGTATTTGTTTTATTTTCAATTATTTTCTGTTTTGTTTGTTTCTTTTTTTAAGTTGGGCTCACAGTGTATATATAATTTTATTTTCTGATTTTTCCCTATTAATATCTGTGTTTTTCTTTGAATTACAGTTTTTATTCTTATTAAAGTAGAACGTGTATAAGTTGACTACCCAAGGGACTATTACAACCTGGTCAATATACAGATGTAATGAACATAAGGAACTAGGCCTACTAGACTGACAAGTACATGTGGCGCATGTTGGGTCCATGAAAATTAAGTCAGCTTAAGGAGGTGGTCAACTATGGAGGTTTCACTGTATTTGCCAGGCATATATTGCCAAATTGCCATCCATAAAGAATATACCAAATGATATAGGTTCTGTTTATAAATAAGCATGAGGGAAGATTTTTATCTAACAATGCTGTTTTTGAAAGTAGATCCCACCAGATAAAAATTGTTGTAGTCATGTAAGCATTTCACATTGAAATTTCATATTGAAATAGTACCCTGAACCCCATAAATGCATCAGTGTACAAAATTAGGATTTAATAAAAAACTATTTTAAAAAATTGTTGTAGGGCGGCACCTGCGACTCAAAGGAGTAGGGCGCTGGCCCCATATATCGGAGGTGGCGGGTTCAAACCCAGCCCCGGCCAAAAACTGGGAAAAAAAAAAAATTTGTTGTAGTCCTTACTCTAAAAAGGTTGGCAGGGAGAGGGTTTGTTCTTGTCAAGGCAAATAATATCAGAATCAATTCAAAACAAAATAAGAAAAAATTAGTTCCTTCCATGTGAACCTGGCCTGGCCCTCAAGCACTGCTAAAGTAATGGAAATTAGTCCCTTTCCTCTTCGACTTCTTTATCCTGGCAGCCACTCTCAAAGGACACCTTTAGGGATATACTTAGCAATATTCCACGAAAAGAACTTTAGTCATGTTGGGAAAAGATCAGTTAGACAGGAATAAGAAATGAAGGCTCTGCGGAGAGGTTCTTGGAGTCTCAGAATTCCCAGGTAATCTGAAATAATCAGATCTCTATCATATGGAAGCCATGAATGTTACTTTCTTTTGAGTAGAGACCCATGTTGTAGAGTGCCCTGTGTTTTCTTTACACTCTTGGCTCCTAGTCTTTGGGGTATCATCTTTCTCAGTCTTAACCTTTCTCAATCTCAGACCTTTTCTAGGAAGAAGGTACATAGTTATATATATACACAGCTGATTTCCCAGTGATCCTTGTTCCATGAATTATCTTGTGATTTTTTTCATTTCAGTTAATGTAGTTATTAGGTTTAAATTTATTTGCTAGACACTTGAAACTCATTTTTTCTTTGGTATACTGATTTTGGGGCTTTAATAATTGATTCCAAATTAACTTTGGTTGTATCAAAGAAAATCAGAGCTGGATAGTTGTTAAAGTGGTAAAACAGATTTTACTCAGGAACTATTGCAACAGGGTGAAAGAGACCTCAGTATAGTGCTGGCCTAATTCTGAATTCAGAGTGAACAAGTGGAGATTTATGGCCAAGGACAGGGAGGGTCAGTGGATAGAAAATTATTAAGAGGAAACATTAGGGTGAAGGATTTCTGGCTAACCAGACCTATTGAGATTCTTGCTAAAGGGTAGTCAGACATCATGTGGGTGATAGTGGGGAGTGAGGAAAATTGATCAGATATCAAAAGATGATTATATATTGAGGGTAGAGGATTCTGGCCAAGAAACTTTAGCAGGATTCTTGCTATAAGTGGGGGCCTACTTGAAAAAAAGTGGCTCAGAGTATCCTGTCTAAAGTTTGGTCAAGATGAGAGTCTTTGTCCAGAATCTGAGAACTCTTTCCTTTTTTTTTTTTTCTTGAGACAGAGTCTCACTGTGTCGCCCTTGGTAGAGTGCCGTAGGGTCATAGGTAATAGCAACATCAAACTCTTGGGCTTAAGCTATTCTCTTGCCTCAGTCTCCCAAGCAACTGGGACTGTAGGCGCCCATCACAATGCCTGGCTGTTTTTTTTTTTTTTTTTTTTTTGGTTGTTGTTGTTATAGTTGTCATTGTTGTTTAGCAAGCCCAGGTTGGGTTCGAACCTGCCAGCCCCAGTGTATGTGGCCGGTACCCTAACCACTAACTACAGGTGCTGAGCCCAACTCTTTACTTTTTTGACCTCTACAGGATATACTAGTAAATCCTCTTGGAATATGTGTTCACAGAAGAATGACTTAATTTGAAACTTTTTTGTTATACTGTATCACAAATGGATACTATCCATTGAAATATAATTTATCAGCTATATATAAGCTATTTATAAATGTGTTGAAATATGTTGTTGTAATAAATAAATGAATCTCATAATGTGAGAAAAGAGTGGTGAGAAATTTAATTTATACTATTATCTATGGTGAGAAAAACTAAGTATCCTTACTTTCTATTGGAATAATAGTTTTATTTGTGATGCTTGGCTTTTGACTTGCTGCCTCCATAAGGTAGTGTTAATTCTAGATTCTAGACTGATGGCTGTATTCTGACAGAAGATTTCTCAGGGAGAGCATATTTGCAGGACCCAGCTGAGAAGGTGTTTTCTTTGTAAAATATTTATGAAGATATAGCCAAGTGATGTTAAAGTTTTTTGTATAAAATAATACCTGAGTACTTTTAGAACTTAAGATGTTAAAAAAGTGTTCTTGGCTTTGCTCCCAAATAAATATAAAAAATTTTGAGGCGGGTGAATTGCCTGAGCTCACGGTTCCAGACCAGTCTGAGCCAGAGTGAGATCTTGTCTCTAAAAATAGCTGGGTGTTGTGACCGGGTACCTGGAGTCCCAGCTACTTGAGAGGCTGAGGCAAGAGGATCACTTGAGCCCAAGAATTTGAGGTGGCTGT
Organism: Otolemur garnettii; assembly: GCF_000181295.1. NCBI lineage: Eukaryota > Metazoa > Chordata > Mammalia > Primates > Galagidae > Otolemur > Otolemur garnettii. The sequence continues at coordinate 26,136,239 of NW_003852409.1, read as the reverse complement.
GAGCTGTGACGCCATAGCACTCTAACAAGGGTGAGAAAATGAGACTCTGTCTCCAAAAGAAAAAAGAAAAAAGAAAATAAAAAGAAATGTATGATGAGAATGCCAAGTTCTCCATATGAATTGGGTGAATTAATTTCAAGTTCTCTTGGTACAGAGTTCTGTGTAAACCCTTTTTTGTTTTTTTTTTTTTTTGGTTTAGAATAATGCTTTTTTATTCATATTGGCAAAGGCCTTTAGATATTATTGTCTATAAAAGCTGGCTTGTTTTTGTGGCCACTGTAAACAATTTTTTGAGACACCTATTAAGTACAATTGGTATTTTAAGGAGATAACAATGTTGCTTTTACCCTCCAGCAACTTTAAAATAGCTGAAATTTGAAACAAATCCAGGGATCTTTAGGAACCTTAAGAATGTAGGTACATAAACCTTTTATTAGTAACTACCAAAGCAAGTTGACCTATTTTGAAAGCAAATACTAGTGAACATATTCTCTTGTAAACATCTAAAAACCAGTATAACCTGGAAGGAGGTGTTAAAAGGCACACATGTGTGCGCATGCATGTGGATGTGCCCGTGCATACTTGTGCACACATATACATTGTTGTGAAAGCCTTATTTTATTATTATTATTATTTTTTGAGACAGAGCCTCAAGCTATCCCCCTGGGTAGAGTGCTATGGCATCACAGCTCACAGCAACCTCTAACTCCTGGACTCAAGCCTCCCAAGTAGCTGGGACCACAGGCGCCTGCCAGAATGCCCAGCTATTTTTGGTTTTGGTTGCAGCCATGATTGTTGTTTGGTGGGCCCCGGCTGGATTCGAACATGCCACCTTAGGTGTATGTGGCTGGCGCCTTAGCCACTTGAGCCACAGGCGCCGAGCCAAAAGCTTTATTTTAAACAGGTATGAGAAGTTTTTGGCATTGAATGGAAATATAAGAATTTTGAACATTTGGAGGTGGCCCTAAAATTATCAGGTCTTCAGAGAAAGGAATGGAAATATGTGACTAGAGATTGTTCTTAGCGTCCTTAGTATAGGGAATAAACCTAGAGACTGAATCTTTTAAGTCTTTATTATGGTTTAAGCAAAGCAATTAAGTAGGAAGCTTTAGGTGTTTATATTGATAGGCATATTATTTGAAAGGTTAAAAAATTTCTCAATTTCCTTTCTGGGCCAATTTCTCATAATGAGTTGTGTTATAGAATTTAGAGGTCTACTAAACCAGTCTTACAGTTTTATAGATTGAAAACTTGAGGGCCAGAGATGAAATGTAGGATTAAATCATCAGGCTTTTTCCTTTCTAGTTAGTATATAGTGTGCTATTTGACTTTTCACCTCATCCTAATGATTGAAGCTGGCTATGTTGTTTTCTCCAGCTCTCACTTCCAAATTAAATGAACTGGAAGTAGCTTCAGATTTGTATTTCTGTTATCCCTTATTTAAACTGATTACTCTGAGGAGGCTTTTCCATTTTTCCATGGTGCTACCTTGGTAGATACAAGATTTTATAGTAGTGGTTCTCAACCTTCCTAATGCCTCCTAATGCTGTGACCCTTTAATACAGTTCCTCGTGTTGTGATGACCCCCAACCATAAAATTATTTTTGTTGTTACTTCATAACTGTAATTTTGCTCCTATTATGAATCATAATGTAAATATCTGATATGCAGGATGTATTTTCATTGTTACAAAGGGGTCGTGACCCATAGGTTGAGAACTGCTATTTTATAGGTTTAGCTCTTCTTGCAAGGGGTTTTATGGATCTAAGTGTTAATGAATTTGAAACTTTTGTGCTTAATATTTCATCTATTGCCTTGGTGCCTGTAGTTCAAGGGGCTAGGGCACCAGTCACATGCACTGGAGCTGGCGGGTTCAAACCCAGCCCAGGCCTGCCAAACAATGATAACTACAACCAAAAAATAGCTGGGCATTGTGGAGGGCACCTGAAGTCCCTTCGGAGGCTGAGGCAAGAGAATCATGTAAGGCCGAGAGTTTGATGTTGCTGGGAGCTGTGATGCCTAGGCACTCTTACCAAGGGTGACATAGTGAGATTCCGTCTCAAAAAAAAAAAAATTTTTTTTTTTCCATCTCTTCTCTGTGGTCTCTGATTTCTGAATAAAACTGCATCTTATTGTAATTTGTACAGGTATTGCAGGCAATGGGATACCCAACAGGCTTCGATGCAGATATTGAATGTATGAGTTCCGATGAGAAATCAGATAATGAAAGCAAAAATGAAACAGTGTCTTCAAATTCAAGCAATAATACTGGAAATTCTACAACTGAAACCTCCAGTACCTTAGAGGTATACTTATATATATATATTTTTTCCTTAGTAAAAAAGTAATATATATGTGTTATAGGAAATATGAGAGATGTGGAAAAGTAGGAAAATCAAACGTGTATATGAATCTATGTGTTCTAGAGGCAAACATTAGTATTGGTTATTTTATTTTTATCCAGCTATTAAAAAATGAATATTTTTCTGGAGATAGTCATATTTTCATGCAGTTTTACATCTTGATTTTTTTCATTTTAATCTAAAAATATCTGTAAACATAACTATATTGTCCAATACATGAATATACCCTAATTTAACTAGCATTTTTCTCTTACTGGCCATGGAAACTGCTTCTAGTATTTAACAACTGTAATATTAAGAGTATCAACAATAATTGAAGGGTAAAGATGTAAAAGATCTAAGGGAGGAAATTTTGGATTATTTGAAATTTGTGCTACACTGGGTCATCATTTAGTTGGTGCAGGAAGGAAACACATAACCTTAAGTCTGACCTTTGAACTTATTTTCACAGATAATAGACTAGAACAAAATCCAAGTACTGAGTATGTACAGCACATTGGGGAATTTACAGAACCATTGCTTACTGCATTCTGTTTAACAAAAATTGGCTTTAAAGTAACACAAGAGCCTACATTAAAAAAAGGTTTTACTTTCTGGGCTAGGTGTGATGGCTTAGGCTTGTAATTCTAGCACTTTGAGAGGCTGAGGCCTGGAGTTCAAGACCATCCTGAGCAACATAGTGAGACACCACCTCTACCAAAAATTAAAAAATTAACAGGCCATGGTGGCCTGTACCTATAGTCCCAGCTACTCAGGAGGCTGAGGCAGGAGGAAGGAGGATCTTTTGAATCCAGGAATTTGAGATTACAGTCAGCTATGATGACACTATTGCCTTCCAGCCTGGGCAGCACAGTGAAGTCCTATCCAAAAACAAACTGTAGAAAAAGGTTTTACTTTGTCATCTATAAGAACAAGTGTTTATTAGAGACTTAACAGACTAATTCTTTTAGTCCATAAACCCCTTTAATATCTGTTTAGTGCCAGGCAGTGCAGAAATTGTATCTAGGGGGAAAAAAAAGAAGAAATTGTGTCTAGAGCCTGAAATTGCTCCCAGGCAAGAAGTGCAAAAGACATGTTTATGATGAATGCTAATGAAATGTGATAAGCACTGCAATTGTAAAATAAATATAGTGATGTGAAAATCTGAAAAGAAGAAGTGATTGGGAGCCTTATACACACACACAGCCACGTAAAATCAATTAGCAAGGTTTTAGAGGATGAGTTTTGTCATGTAGGAAAGAGATGGCAAGAAGGCATCTGGGTTGGACATGGAACAAGTATATTGACATGGAGTAGTGAAAGTAAATGAGAAGTGCTAAGTGGGTTAGTATGAAGAGTCATGTGATGTTGTGGAGGACAGAAGATGCTGCAGGTGGTAGTCACAGGGCAAAATGTTTTTTTGCTGGAACATGTTATATGTGCACCAGAAGAAGAAAAGGCTCATTAGTAATTGTGTCTAGACTGTTAAGTATTTTATTTCTGTATATTGTAGTAATGGGGTGAGGAGGGAGAACCCTTATTCTTTCTACTGTTCATTTAAATTAGTAGTAATATTAAAGTTCAGGTATTTTTATGTATTGAGTCATTTCAGGTTTGGAAGTAAGAGAGTGATTATTATAGACTTAGGTTAAAATTACTCATTATCTTTCAAAGGTGGTGACTGGAGATTTGCCGTGAAATTTTTAACAGGTATATTACAAAAACTCATCAGGCAGGGATGTTTAGGCTCAGTGCCTGTAGCTCAGCAGCTAGGGTGCTGGCCACATACAGCACAGGCTGGCAGGTTTGAACCCAGCCCTGGCCTGCCAAACAATAGTGATAGCTATAACAACAAAAAAATGAATAGCCTGGAGGATGTTGTGGCAGGCACCTGTAGTCCAGTCCCAGCTACTTGGGAGGCTGAGGCAAGAGAATTGCTTAAGCTCATGAGTTTGAAGTTGCTGTGAGCTGTGATGCCATGGTACTCTACCACGGGCAACATAGTGAGACTCTATCTCAAAAAACAAACAAACAAAAAAAGAAGGGATGTTTATTAAGCTTGTCTTAAAAAATTGTACCTTGTTTGACTTCAGTATCAACCACATTTTATCAACATAGAGTACTTTATTAAGAGAATCTTGATGTCCGTTAGATTTATATACAAAATAGTACTTTTGAGAATACCTTCTGTTCAGCATTTTTTGAGCAACAACTGTGGTGGGCTCTCTAACTTCAAAAAGTGCTTAATGTTTTGGTTTTTCCTTTCTCGAAATTATAGTTGTGGTATTTTTGGAAGTGGGCTTGTTTTGGTGTTAGCCTCTCTCTTCGTCTGAGCCTTCGTACTCTTATGTGAATTATTTCTCTTCCCTACCTGTAGTCGTATCGTTAACTTCCTCAAATCAATTCTTTCCACCACTGTTGAGAGTGGTTTTTCTATAACACATGTCATTTTCCAGGTTTAACTTTTGCAGTGGCTCCTATTATTCATGGGACCGCCGGAAGCTCATTTGCTTGGTATATGAAGTCCAATGTGATTTGGCCACATCAGTGGTTTTTCTGACCAGAATCTAATACACTAGCTTCCTTTCCTCACTTTCTTATACAGTCAGACTGAATTTCTTGCCATTCCCAAATGTTCTTTCCCTTTCTTGGGCCTTTGCATTGCTCTTGCTGTTTCTTCTACCCAAAATGCCCATCTTTGTTTTTGCTATTTATTTAATTTTATTTCAGGATATTAGGGAGTACACATGTTTAGTTTACATACTTTGTTTTTTGCACAAATTGAATCAAGGTTATAATTGTGCCCCTTACCAGAATGCCCTTCTTTGATTCCCCTGATGATAGTCTGTGGGGCAGTATAGTCAGACTCATATGTCATTTCCAGGAAAACTGTCCTGCTTTCCCTACAAAATGATCCCTTCTACTGTGTTTCCTTAGCATACATTGGTTCCATACTATTTTGTGGTGATTATGTCTGTCCCTCCCAACACTCTAGCTCCTGACTATGTTTATTGTTACTTTTAAGTTTTAGAACCATAATTTGTAGCCTACTGTTTTTTTTTTTTTTTTGAGACAGACTCTCAAGCTGTCACCCTGTGTCACAGCTCACAGCAACCTCAAACTCTTGGACTTAGGTGATTCACTTGTCTCAGCCTCCTGAGTAGCTGGGACTATAGGCACCCACCATAATGCCCAGCTATTTTTTTGTTGCAGTTGTTATTGTTGTTTTAGCCGGCCTGGGCCAGGTTTGAACCCGCCAGCCTCGGGTGTATGTGTCAAGCGCCCTAATCACTGAGCTATGGGTGCCGCTGTGTAGTCTACTGTAGCCTACTGTTTTTACCTTAGGTGCCCTTAGATCTGTTTAGAGAGACCAAGAGGTATGTATAGGAGCATTTCCTTCTCTCATTTCCAAATTGAGACTTATTTCTTCCTATCCCTAAAGAGGACAGATGTGAACCCTTAGACATCATGTTAATCCCAATCTCTTTATTAGTAATTTAAAGTATTGTTCTTAGATCATGAACACTACAGATCAGACCCTTGAGGACCCTACAGTGGTGAGTCTATAGTCTTGAATGCTGCTCTGTTTGGGACACCCTTGCTTTGAAGGCAGCCTGCCCAGATGACTACAGTATTTATTGCTTGTAGAGTTTTCCCACTTTTAATGATATTGTATGTAACATTTGTATACATTGTTGTTTAGATGGCCTGGGCCGGTTTGAACTCGCTACCCTCAGTGTATGGGGCTGGTGCTGTAATCACTGTGCTATGGGTGCCAAGCCCATTTGTATACAGAGGTGACTTATCCCAGCCTCTAAATGCTTTAAATTAGAATTCTTGAGCTTCTCTTTTAGCATAATTATATTAGTAACAACCTCCAAATTCCCTTTCTCTTATAGGTAAGAACTCAGGGCCCAATCCTCACAGCAAGTGGCAAAAACCCTGTAATGGAGCTCAATGAAAAAAGAAGAGGTCTCAAGTATGAACTCATCTCAGAGACTGGGGGAAGCCATGACAAGCGCTTTGTAATGGAGGTGTGTGCCTTGATACAAGCCAGCCTGTTTTTCCTCTCAAAGACATGGAATATCCTGAACTTAAATGTAAAAATTTTAGACTAAATCAGTTCTGTGGCACTGTTTGATTTTTTTTATGTTTTCTATGTTACCATACATTTAAATTAAAACTACATAGAGGGATTACATGGGATAATTAATAAGTATTGTTTTTAATTTTAGGTAGAAGTAGATGGACAGAAATTCAGAGGCGCAGGTCCAAATAAGAAAGTGGCAAAAGCAAGTGCAGCGTTAGCTGCCCTGGAGAAGCTGTTTTCTGGACCCAATGCAGCAAATAATAAGAAAAAGAAGATTATCCCTCAGGTATGAGTTAAGCATTAAACCTTACAGAACCTTTGAAAAACGTTACAGGATTATATTTGCTTTCCTGTCCATGTGCTACTTTAGCTTTTCCTAAAGTTGTTTCTTCTTCCTGCATTTGGCAGCTTTTTCTTTGAGTTAGGTCAGGAATAATAATAAATGTATTAGTGGTTCCCTGTTCTGTGGTCTTTGAAGCAAATTATATACATATCAAAGAGTCTGGTCAGGTGTGGTGGCTTGTGCCTGTAATCTCAGCACTTTGGGAGGCTGAGGTGGGAGGGTTGCTTGAGCTTAGGAATTAAAGACCAGCCTGGGTAACATATCAAGATGCCATTAATAAAAGAAAAAAAATTAGCTGGGTGTGGTGGCACATGCCTGTAGTATACTCCCAGCTTCTTGGGAGGCTGAGGCAGGAGGATCTCTTGAGCTTGAGACTTTAGTGAGCTATGTTTGGCTGCTGAACTTCAGCCTGGGCAACAGAATGACTGTGTGTGTGTGTGTATATGTATATACGTACATGTGTACATATATACATATACACACATTTGTTTGTTGGTTTGACTATTAATAGTACTTGAAGGGGTGAGGTCATTCTTGATGGGGTAAAGTGCTAAGGTGATTTGGACCTTCATAAGGTATAAGCAGTTGTTTTGAAAGCTGCCAAGATTATTTAGGGCTCACATTTATCATAGTTTGCAGGTGTTCTTCCAGTTCCTTTCCGGTTTTGTCCTTTTGCTTTGTTTAATTTGGGTTTTCTTCTTGAATAGCACAGAACTTGACACTGTGTTGCCTTTGTTCATTACTGACCTTGGTAATGCCAGTACTACTCAAGATCCAGATCTTAGCAAGGTATTTAGAAAAAATGGTTTCCAAATTACATACTCATGGATATGAGATTCTTCCATCTATTCATATATCCATTCAAAAAGTATTTTCTAGGTGGATACCATCTGTGTGACTGTGTGGGAAAAAGAGTTACGCTAGTAAATACAAGACACATCTTTTGCCTCATGGAGAGTACTGGTGCAATAATAATGTCCGAATATATCATGTGATAGAAACATAAAATGCTCAGACCAGTGGTTCTCAGCCATCCTACTGCCGCAGTGTATTTTCATTATTACAAAGGGGTCAAGACCCAGAGATTGAGAACTGCTGGCTTAGAGTAATAGAATGAAGCTTAGATTATTTAAGATTCTATGCTAAACATTTTAAATATCATAAGTCCTTTGTAGGAGAGTAGAATTGGTATCATTTTACACATTAGGAAATGAGGCCCTAAGAAATGGAGGATACTTACCTGTAGTAACATAGCTAATTGATAGTAGAGGTTTCTTTTAAAACCAGATTTTTCTCCTTCCAAAGGTCATGGGCATTTTACTTTACATATTAATCTAGATGTTTGTTTTGTATTTACTGTAAACACTGCTTAAATTCTAGGATTCAAAAGACAAATAGGGAAAATTTTTACTCAAATGAAATAAAAAATAAACACATAGAAAATAAGTAGATTTTCTTTTCTAAAATCTTCTGGTAAACATGGGACAAAATATATTCTGAATTACTGTATTTTATTGTACTTTTCCCATATTACCTCTTATGTTTGGTCAGTTAATTTTAGCAGTTAAAAAGTCTCTGTGTAAATATGTATTAGGTAATTAAGTTTATTCCAGTGACATGAGCTAGATTTGTGTGGAATCACTGTCCTAGATTGTTGCTTCTTAATTAATTTTGACTAAAATTTGTTTTCTTTCTTTTTTTTTCTATGATGTCTACAGGAAGTTCACTTAGTTTTGGAAATTTTGCATACTAAAAGCTGTAAAACTCATGTGTTTGCCTGATAGCCAAGATGTAGTCTTCTTTTGGATGGTGGGTTGGATTATTTTAGGTAAAAAGAAAAATGGCTGTTTCTGTATATGATACATTTGACCTTGAAACTGTCTTCTGCCCAGTTACATTTGAGATAGAAGCTATCCTGGAAGAAATAAAGGATGGTAATTATTTTTTACTATGAGATAAATGTGTTGAATATTCTGACTCTCTGAGCTTCTGAGACAGCGTTGACTTTATCATACAGTGTGCTTTGAGGCTGTGCATGCACCCTTTGTTTGCATGTGGAGAAGCCTGGTAGTTTTTAGCTTTAGGTTTTGTTGTATATTTATATTAAAAATATGCTGTTTAGCTAAAAGCTAGACACCTTTTGATTTTCTTAAAATTTCAGTTTGGAAACGGAATTTTTCAACAGTGCTGTGTATTCTTACTCCTGGACAACTTATTCTGTATCTTCTCTCAGTTTTTCTTTCTACTCTAAAGTAAGGATGACAAAGTGGGTACCATTTTCCTCATTTTCCAATTAGTGGGAGACTGCCGTAGAGAGAGGTTATTTGACTTCACCAGTGTTGTAGAGCAAAGAAGAGGCTGTTGAGGTGGTCGGTATTTATTTAATAGTAAATACATACACATATACGCATATACAGGCAGCAGAGGAAACAGGTTCAAAGAAATCCCGTAACCTTCCTAAAGTCCCATTTACCTAGAGCAAGAACTGGCATCCTCATCTTTGATCCTCCTGTCTTAGTCCTTTCTTTTTCTAACCCAACTCAGATTCACAACTACTGCTAGGTAGTTTGGGGGGTATTTTCTACCTCTAGGTGAAGAATTCAGTGAATTTGGACCTTTGGTATCAAGTGTCCATAATTACTGTAGTCGGGCTCAAAATGCCTTTGGATATTATGGTACTAGTAATTTGATACTGCAATTTGTGTGTAGAAAATGAGTTCTTTCTGGATAACACCCAAGTGTAAGGTTATTTACATGCTTTTATTTGCCCAGCATATTGTCTGGAATAACTCTGTAAGGTAGGTGTCATAAATTGAAGGTTCAAGGTCACAGAGAACTCACTGTTTCACCTATAGGCTCATAGCTTCTCAGAGTGGTTGCATACTAAAGAGGTGACAGGATGATAGTTCATTCTTCTCTCAGTAATGAAAATAATGTTATTTTGAACAGGCGAAGGGTGTTGTGAATACAGCTGTGTCTGCAGCAGTCCAGGCCGTTCGGGGCAGAGGAAGAGGAACTCTAACAAGAGGAGCTTTCGTGGGGGCGACAGCTGCTCCTGGCTACATAGCTCCAGGTATAGTATAGCCTGCAAGAAATTGGCCCCCTCTTCTGGGCCAAAATTAGAATAATAACAGTTCTAAGGTTATATAAGGTCTCTAGAAATATAATATAGGATAAGATGAATTTACACAGAAATTCAAAATCTAGAGAATGTCATAGATTTTCTCTTGGAATTTGTTGAGTTACTGGAGGCTTCTTGGAGGGATCTGACAGATGAGCAATATTGCACTTGGTTGAGGGAACATGATTTGATTAGGAATTAAGAGAAGTGCCACTATTCAAGGAATTTGGACATCAGAGCACAGTGTATTCCGTGGAGCTGTGGATGACATGTTAGGTGTAATAAAAAAGAAAAACTGCTGATAAGAGGCTACTTAATTGGCTGGAGACTGGCATTATTAGTGTTAAACTCAACTTAAAAAAGGAAAAAGGGAGGATGGGCACTCATTTATCCAGAGCTGACTAGATATTTTTATGTAAGTGATTTCACTTAATTGTTTTTAATTCTCACAGTATTTCATCAGGTAGGAGTTATTTACCAAGTAAGAAAACTGGGGTTCAGGGAGGTAAGGTAATGAGCCCAGGGCGAAACAATGCCTAAACAGAAAATGAAGTATTTTTGAATGTAGGTGTTTACATTTTCAAAGTTTATGTTCTTTCCATTCCACAGCATGTCTTAAGGAAGATGGAGGAGGACATGCTCTCCTGTGTATGATACTGCCTTAGTTAGGGGAACTAAGTGCTATGAGTGTACCATTTCATGAAGTAGAATTAAAAGTTAAGCATTGTGGGGTAAAAGGAAAAGGTTATGAGTTTTCTTATGGTTTGATACAGTGTATGTCCAGAATTAAGATATTCTGTGCATCTTTATTTCTACTGAAACTTAATATTTTTAGCCTTTTTTTTTCTTTTTTTTTTAGAGACATTCTCACTTTGTTGCCCTTGGTAGAGTGCTGTGGCGTCACAGCTCACAGTAACCTCCAGCTCTTGGGCTCAGGAGATTCTCTTGCCTCAGCCTTCCGAGTAGCTGGGACTATAGGCACTTGCCACAACATCCGGCTATTTTTTGTTGCAGTTTGGCTGGGGCTGGGTTTGAACCAGCCACTCTTGGTAGATAGGGCCAGCACCCTACTCACTGAACCATAGGTACCACCCTTTTTAGCCTTATTTAATGCATTATGGAGTATTATGGAAAGGGCAAGACTTTTATTAACAATAATAGGCAAGTTATTGAGCTGAACTTTTATTGTCTGTAGTGATATGTTCCATTGGAGCTTAATCTGGACACATCTCTTGTTGCTGGGGACTGTTTAACTCTGGCTAGAGTGGTAAGCAGCTTTGGTTTAGTGGCTGTAATCAGCAGAGGAAACATTTATGTCTGCTGGTTGCCAAGCTCTTTTGCTCTAGAATGTTTTTTTTCTTTTGTCATTGCATTGACCTCTCTGAGAGGCCTGTCTGCTGAAGATTTTAAAAAGGAAGTTCTTTTATGGCCTAGAAAAGATTTAGATTAGGTCAGTTTATATTATGAATGGGCTATATGCCATTTGTGGAGTATATTCTATGCAGTAGGGACTGGCATAGGTATACTTATATACGTTATATAATTAGATTTGTCTGCCAACTCAGCTACTGCACATGACACTGAGGCTCAGAGAAGTTAAAAAAAACAGGTACAACGCAAAGATACCTTGCTAGTAAAAGGTGAAGTCAGAATGAGGGTCCCAGTGTCCTGAGCAGTGACCTCTGTCATAGTTGTAGTCTCATCTCTCTTTAAGGGGGTTTGGTAAAACCATTGAAACTGTAGCCTTAGCCTAACAGCTACTGTTTCCTGGAATATTTGGTATATAACCTTCTTTTTAAAGAAGTAATTTCTTTATTGGTCTCTGATCCATTTCCTGTTTCTACTGTATATTTCAGTTGCGTTGTGTCCTCTTGAGCACTAAGGCTGAGTTCTGATATCCCCATTATGTAGAACCTAACTGCAAACTAAAAAGTAAAAATTTTTTATCCCTCAGGATAAATTTTGATTTGTTCCCTAAAAGTAGTTTACTTCTTCTTCAGCATACATTTGAGTGTTTTTGTCTCAAACACGAGGTTTAGAACAGGGCATTAAGAGATGCCTAAATCTAGCCTTTGCCTCAATGAATGGTTGGGATCAGATGGAGTAGGAATAGATATTCAAATAAACATAATGCAGTAGGATGCAAGTTGTAACGTGGGGTGGGCAAAGGAATGTACAGCAAGCCTGAAAGTCTACCAAAAAGATGATTTGATCCCGATGTCAAGGATGATTTCTAGTTGGTCATCCAGAGACAGAGGGAACAAAATCACTCTGAATAGCAGAAATGATTACAGAAAAAGGACTTATAATGTGGAAGAGCAGTGGTTTGGGTACATTGTGAAGGTCCCATGTTGATTTGTATTCTCTCTAGAAAGTGAGTTATCTGAATGATTTTGTATTTACATATTCTTAAAGTATTTTGCTGGAAGAGTAAAGATTACAGCTTCTATTAGCATAGTATTAGTCTTTCCAATTCTTTTTTTT